>NW_006408780.1:1893937-1917240 GCF_000296735.1 Chrysochloris asiatica
ATATCGCATATTGTTGATGAGTCTTCCTCCAATCCTGATGCCACGTTTTTCTTCTTAGAACTCAGCTTCTCAGATTATCTGCTCAGCATACAGGTTGAATAAGTATGGTGAAAGAATACAACGTTGTCGCACACCTTTCTTAGGCACTTTAGGATGACACAAAGTAAAGAGAGGCAAATGGAAACAGGGGCAGGAGGGTGGTGAAGTTTACAACAGCATCCACTGAGATGCAAGGATCAGGAGGTGTATGACTCACATTGGTCAGATGTCTGCTACAATGTTGCTGTGTAACAAACAAACCCAGGCCTAAATCTCAGTGGTTCAAAATAATAGCCATTCATTTCACATCCATGGATCATTGGCTGATCTTGGCTGAGTCCATCTGGATTCAGGCTTTGGGTTGGGTTCAGTCTGATCCTTCCATTCACTATAAGTCTCAGACTGATAGAGAACTGCTCATGAAAGAAAGCAGGAAGCTCCTGGTGGGCAGAAATACAGGAGACTTGTTAGACCCTGAGCTCAAAACTGACTCCTCATCACTTTTGACCACATGTAGGTCACATGACCAGTTTCAAAGAGACAGAAAGTGCAGTCTCCCACAGGAATATCACAGCAGAGGTAGGAGTGGAGAAGAAGAAGGCAAGGAAGAATTGTGGATAAACGATCCAATCTGACACACTCCTGATTTAATTAAATCATTTCCAGTTTGATGGAAGTGGGGTGGGGGCAGGAAGATGAGGGACAAGAAGCAGTCCTGTACATGTGTACAGATACATCCTGACTCCAGAATTGTACCTGTGCAGGGCACTTCCCTGGTCTCTATTCTGTGGGCAATTGTCACAGCCCACCCACTACCCCTGGGAAGACCACTGAGAGCCTGAGGCAGGGTTTTGGGTGCCTGGGATTTACAAAGCATGGAGAAATTCAGAAGAGAGTAAAGCAAGTCAGGGAAAAAACCCAGCAAAGAGGTAAACTCTGAAATCCAGACTCTCATGGTCCTCGGAAAGCTCTGAAGTGTGAATCCCGCCAATGGATCCACTCCTGGAGAAGGGTTGGATGTGCTGCCCGTGCATCTCCAGTCAGGGAGCGCAGGTCTCCTGAGTGACTTCCAGGATTGAGCTTGGGTTGCAGAACTCACAATGGCCAGCAGAGGTGTCCTAGTCCTTACGGGGATCTGGTGAGGCATCATCTGCGTCCACTGGGCCACAGATAAACTAGTCAGTTCCAGACCACATCATTAGTAGAGGACAGAACCAAGGTGACCAGGACCCTGACTTCCAGGCTGGGACCATTCCCTGGTCCACAGGGACAAGACAGTGGGATGAGGAGTTGGACTGCAAAAAAGGTTGGAGCCATGGAGTGTTGACTGAAACTTCATTCCATTGAGCCTTGGCACTTTTCCTTTACTAAATGTGTTTTTGCTTGTGGAGCTGTGGGATCAGCACTGGACTTCAAATCACAAAATTGGCAGTTCAAACCCACCAGCTGCTCCTTGGAAATCCTGTACAGGGTCACTAGGAGTCGGAACCAACTCGACGGCGGCACTTAACAACAACAATTTCCATTTTGATGAGTGACTTGGAGCTAAGTCTCATTTACATACACACACAACTGCTCACAGTCTGGGAGCCAGAAACACAAGGTAGGTGACATGACGTGTTAAGACCATGGCAAAGCAATATTCAGACACCCAACAGGGCACGTTCCTCTGCTTGAGGAGAGGTGGCTTTGGGGTGGTACTGCATGGAAGGTGAGGAGAAGCAACCCCTGTGGACAAGGAGGGAAGGGGAGCTGTGATCTAAGAGCTCAATCTGGGCTCCCACATTGGCCCCTTGGCCACCAGGACACAGTCAGGACCTCTGAGCACATGGGGTACATTTTCCCAGACACAGGTTTGGAGGTCATGTCATGGAGCCATCAGGTCCCCTGGAAAGGACTTCAGTGCCAGGCTGCACAGCCCAGCTAGTGTCCTGGGACCATGGCAGGCTTGTAGTATAAAGGATGGAAAGTAAGCTGATTTGCATTTAAAATGATGAAAAATAAACGTGAGGGGGCCAGACTATGGAGGGGCTGGGAGGAGGTGGAAACTGACACCCCAGGCCTGAAAGCCCCTCAGATCCTCTACTCTTTCATTAGTAGATGTCCCCCCCGCACCAGGTAAGATGTTCCTGCAGACCCCAGAGGACACTATGCTGTCAACTGATGGTGAGAATGCTGAGTTTCCATAGAAGCTCAGGGAGGAGAACACCTGTCACTGTTTTGAGGTTGACAAGTGGCAGACAGAGGCCTGAGAAGACAGGACAAAGTCTGAAGAGGCAGAACCTGGAGAGAGGAATCCCTCTGGGCACTTGATTGGATTGGTCTCCTTCTGGTAAACAGTTATTTACTATAGCTGCACATTAAAAATGCTGGTATGATACAACCTCTGTGGAAAATAGTATAGCACTTTCTCAAAAAGCTGGAAATAGAGCTACCATAGGAGCCAGCAATCTCTCTACTCGGTATATATCCTCAAGAAATAAAAGAAATAAATATGCGCACACCCATGTTCATTGCAGCATATTCATAATAGCAAAAAGACAGAGACAGCCTAAATGTCCATCAACAGAAGAATGGTTAAACAAACTTTGATAAATACACACAACGGATAACTATTCAGTGTTGAAGATTAATGGTGATTCTGTGAAATATCTCATAACGTGGATGAACCTGGAGGACATTATATGAGTGAAATTAGTCAATCACAAAGAACAAATATTGTATGAGACCACTATTGCAAAAACTCAAGAAAAGGTTTTCATGCTAAAAGATAATGGTTACCAGGGGTGAGAGAGAAGGGAGAATTATTCACTGGTTAGAGGGTAGACACATGTTAACATGGGTGATGGGAAAGCAATTAAAAATATAAAAGGAGGAGAGAAAATGCTTGTGTCAAAGGGACGTGGCATTCTAATCAAAACCCCACCATGTATGGGCTGGCTGGCCTTGAGTACTTCATTGATTCTTTCTGGCCTCAGTTTACACTCTGTAGGGTGTGCTCTTCCCCCCTCTCCTTCATTGCCCTATCTTCGGATCAGAAAATTCATCAGAGGTAGCATAGCCTCCAAATTTGAGGAAGCAAGCCAATTAAAATGCCTGGGCACCCCACCCTCCATAGCAGCATCTTTGGCTCCCCCAGCCTGGTCCACCAGGTTTGGCCTGTGAGCCAAGGAACTCTACTATAGTGGGATCTCAGAGGGCACCATTCCTGGGCAGGCCATTTGTAACCCAGCAGTCCCTCACTTTCCCCCCATTAAATCTTCCTGTAGGTGTGCACAGGGCTGGGGGCCTCAGTCTTCACCCCTAAGAGGATAGTGTGAGATGGCTTCCCAGGGGTACTTTTGGCTCTGGAAGACCATGGTGGCTCCTAGTTCCTGTACTTTCTGTGTCTTCAGTGCTGTACCATGAGGAGCAGGTTCTCAGGGTGCGCTGTCTGGGGGAGAAAGGCAAGCAGGTGATCTCTGACTTGCTTTCTGTCACTGAAGATTAGTTTGTGTTTCCTAGGTTGTTATACAAACCATGCCGTATGTACTCTTTAGCATTCCAGTGTATTTGCTGTGTATCCATACTGTTGCATGTATCACTCCATCACTGGTTTTTTTCTCATTGTTGTTTAGTAGTTCACTGAATGGACAGTCCAAATTTTAATCTAACCATCTTTGATGGATAGCTGGATTATTTGAAGCGTAGGTTTACCAGTAAAGCTTCTATGAACATTAATGGACAGATCTTTATTTGGAGATGTGCATCAGAATTGGAGAAGGTCATTAACAACCTTTGATATGCAGATGACACAACCTTGCTTGCTGAAAGTGAAGAGGACTTGAAGGGAGCATTATTGATGAAGATTGAAGGCTACAAACTTCAGTATAGATTACACCTTAACATAAAGAAAACAAAAATCCTCCTAACTGGACCAATAGTAATACATGATAGTGGAGAAAATGTTGAAGCTGTCAAGGATTTCTTTTTATTTGGGTCCACAATCAACATCCAAGCAATCCGTGGTCAAGAAACCAAAGTATGTATTTCCTTGGGCAAACCTGCTGCACAAGATGTCTTTAAATTATTAAAGACAAAAGATGTTACCTTGGGGATTAAGGTGCACCTGAGCCAAGTCCTAAGGGGCCCTGCTGGTGCCTTAGGGCAATCACTGGACTGCTAACTGTTCCTGAAGGTTTATAGCCACAGAAACCCTATACAGGACTGCTATGAGTTTAAATTGACTCAATGGTACTGGGGTTTTATTTTTATTTTTTTGTTTTTTATACAAGCCATGATATTTTCAATTAACTCATATGTATGTGAAAGCTGGACAATGAATAAGGAAGAAGAATTTATGCCTTTGAATTATATTGTTGGGGAAGGATATTGGATATACTATGGACTACCAGAAAAATGAATAAATCTGTGTATGAATAAGTACAGCCAGAATATTCCTTAGAAGCAAAGATGGCAAGACTTCATCTCATGTACTTTGGATATGTTATAAGAAAGGACTCATTCCTGGAGAATGACATCATGCTTGGTAAAGTAAAGGGTCAGTAACAAAAAGGAAGAACCTCATGAGTTAAGTTTACACAATACCTGCAACAATCATCTCAAACACGGCAGGGTTGGATAGTGTTTCATTCTGTTGTACACAGGGTCACTATGAATTGGAACCGATGCAAAGGCATCTAACAGCTGTATGAGCGTTCCAGTGGTTGAGATTACTTTTCCAGGCTTGTTTTCCATTTAAAATATTTTAAACCTCACCTTTGAATCCCTAACTGACACCTTGCAATGAGTCAGGCCCTGTGCTGTGTGCTTTACATCTCTGAACCCATGCAGCTTACAAACCCAGGTAATAAACAACTTTATTAAAATCCTCTGCTGACTTGGCCAAGATTGTAACATAACCTGTATCAGCACTCCACAGCAACACACTGCGCCACACGCACACTTGACACTTACTCTATAACCCCGTGAAGAGGAAGGGATCCCAGAGTTTGGGGAATAGAACTGAGAACAGGGCACAGACGTCAGAGAGGTGGGTTCGTTGCCCAAACGGTGCAGTTGTGATGTTTGCTGGAGCCATCCCTGGTTCTGAATGAGGAAATAAACGCCCTCGCTCGCTGGATGCCTGATGCGTCCTTGATGTGCTGTCCGTGGTACTGAAATGTAGCTCGTTTCTTTGGCGTCGTCCGTGGTGCTGAAGAGCCTGCGCTATGCTGGGATCTAGCGCTGTTGGACTTTTCAGAAGTATAATTCTGTGGTGCTCGGTGAAAACTGATCCATATCTCCCTCTTCTACGGTGTTTCGAGTGTAGCATGCCTGTTCTCTAGGAGTCAGAAAAACCCTAAAGAATGTAGACCTAAAGGAAAATGAATGATGAATCCAATAAGCAGAAAGTTCTCCACTCATTTCACAAGCTCTGCATAAGGAACAAGGTTCCCATGGAATGGATAGGGTGCGGGGACAAGAGAAAGGAACATAGGGACCTTCTCTCCCTCATTCTCTACCTCTTATACCCATTCATCAGATACACAGTCAGGTGGTCGGTTTAGAGGCAGCACAATGTCAGGGGTCCAGTCTAAATGATGTGGGTACTAATTTGCAAATTAGCATATTGCAGAGAGTAGTTGTGGGAATCCTGAGCAGTACTGTACATCAGGCAAACATAATACAAAGTTACTGCTGTTGCTAAGTGCGATGGAGTTGGTTCTGACTCATAGCTACCTTCTGTAGGTTTTCTGAGGAGCGGCTAGTGGGTTTGAACCACCGACCTCGTGGTTCAAACAGACCTTGTGGTCTAGTGCATTATCCTGCAGTGCCACACTAGGACTCTGCAATACAAAGTGGGGGCTATTTATTCATGTTTTCAACCCTGAAGACCCCTTACTGTTACCTTTCCAGTCCAGTAAATCCCTCCAGCTGCATAAGGAGACAAAACACCACCCAACAACCACTACCATAAGTGAGGATACAGAGGCCATTTGGAGTCCAGTCCACACCCCTTCCCCCAGTTGACAGGTGAAAGAAATAGGAGGGGACTTGTTAACATATGACTGTTGTTGTTATGTGCCATGGAGTCGGTTCTGACTCATAGCGACCCTGTACAGGGTTTCTGAGGCTGTAAATCTTTACGGGGGCAGAATACCTGATCTTTCTCCGGCGGAACAGCTGGTAGTTTCAAACTGCTGACCTTGCAGTTCACAGCCCGATTCGTAACCACTACGCTACCAGAGCACTGTTGTTGTTGTTGTTGTTGTTAAGTGCCATCGAGTCGGGTCCGACCCATAGCGACCCTGTACAGGGTTTCCGAGGCTGTAAATCTTTACGGGAGCAGAAAGCCTCATCTTTCTCCCGCAGATCGGCTGGTAGTTTCGAACCGCTGACCTTAAGGTTCGCAGCCCGATTCGTAACCACTACGCTACCAGAGCACTGGTGGACTCTTTTTCCTTAAAACTTTGATACTAGGGAGAGGACATTGGTCATGGACCAAAAGCACTGATCGCTTCTTCATCACTCTCTAACACCTACCCTCCTCCTCCACACATGTCAATACCCATCCACTCCTTTTCCTCAAACCCTTTCCACCAGCCTCCCCACTTGTCTCATGTTGGTGCCTGCATTGACCCCCATAACCTGCCATCAATCCAATCTGTTTCAGATTGACTTGCAGTGGGTGGGAGCTCAGTGAAGAGGGACCAAGCAGAGAACCCCTATTCCAGGTGCTGATTTCACCTGTCAGTGCCCACCTGGGACCCCAAAGTGAAACTGGTGGCTTGGAGATAACCTGAGATGGCAGATGGGCAAAGATTGCACAAATGAGGGTCTAATTGACAATCAATTGTGATTAGGAGTGAAAGGACATCTTTATAGCCCCAGAAGCTCTAGGCTGAGGTTGGGGGAAGGGGAGGATAGTTTCCAGGGATTTGGACAATGAGGAGGAGGGTGTTGTCCATCTCTATGGCCCACGGGGTGTTCCTCAGAGGGAGGGAGGGGTGGGGCCTGGTGCCAGAGGGGAGAGGATGCGGTGATCTTCACAGCTGAGCCTTATCTACACAGGCCCTTCTTCCCATAGGAAAGTTACTAGAGGTGCCCCTACCTGAGTCTGAAAGTCTCCCTTCACATTCCGCTGCCCCATCCCTGTCCCCCTGGCTTTGGACACTCTGCCTACAACTGCCTGGGTTAGAAGTGTGAGGCACCGGAAGGAGAGTGAAGAGGAAACTCAGACCATACAGATTTCTGGACACTCAGTACTTTTGTCTGAGTAGGACTCAAACCCTTAAAGAAGCCTCACACACCTCAGGGAGAAGCACATTCTACAATGCTGAGTGTGTGTGTGTTAGAGAGAAGACTGTGTAATTGTAAGCTATATTTTAATATAATATCCTATTGTGCTTATCACATCTATAGAATACTGTATTGTGTTAATTATGTTTTGTGATCATCATCATATATGAGACTATATCTATATTATATAAAATACCATGTGTGCTGTGTTCATTTTGAGTGAAACGTACAAGGAGGGCTAGATGTCCCTTAAGATTGTCACATTTCTCTTTCTCACTGGCAGGTGGTGTGTGTGTTGCGGGGCAGGGGAAAAGGAGGTCGTGTCTGCCATTAGGAGATAGGTGGCTACATTCGAGTCTTGTGACCTCTGGTAGGAACAGCCACTTTGTCTTGAAGGTTGTGTGTGTGTGTACATGTGTGCTTGAGTGAGACTGAGTCTGTACATCATACCAAGACTCCATCACCCAGAGGTGAGGTGAGATCTGCTCTTGGGACCTGTCCTGCCCCTGACTCCGGCCCCCTCAAATCATCCTCTGATTGCCCGCGTGCACAGCAAACGAGGAGGGGTCATAGTCTGGTTTGGGGGATCTGTGCCCCTCTTCCTAAAAAGAGTTCCCAAGAAGGAGGTCACCCACACGAACTAGTCAGATGCAGAGCTGGAGGAACAGAGGCTGAGGGAGGCTGTCAGGATGTGCAAGCATTTGCTAGTGATGTGCCTGACTTAGTGTGTCTGGGTGTTCATGAATGAATCTGTGCTTGTGTGGAGTTGGTGCTTGTGAGTAAGTTGTGAGAGACTCTGTGTGTGTGTGTGTGTGTGTGTGTGTGTGTGTGTGCGTGAATGGTCCGTGCACATCTATATTCAAACTTAGCTGGGGGAGGGGTGGAAAGAGAGACTGAGGTGGGGGCGGAGGGAGATAATTACCTCCCTGTGATGAGAGATTATTCACCCTCCTTCCCCCCAGAAGTGATTTATAATTTAAAGATAAAGAATAATCAAGTCCTGGCTAGGAAGGACACAGCGTAGTGGGGTCTGATTAGAATCTCGGGATGGACCTGCAAGCGGGGGGGAGGGGCGGGGGCGGGAAGGAGGAGGGGAGGAGGAGAGAGAGGTCTGTGCCTCACCGCCCTCCCCCGCCCCCAGTCCCAACCTCCCTGAGGCTCAGCATGTCCGAGCTTGGCCCAAATTACCACCGATCGGTCCCCCATTATTTCTCCCAACTTTTAATTTCTGCTTCCAAAGGATCATTGCCTGCGGTAATTGCAAAGGACCCGTCCTTGTGCGCGGAGCAGGCTCCGGGGACCGCAGTGTGAGGCGGCGCGCACACCCTCTCGTACACACGCCCGCGCACACTCACACCCGTCACACACAGCCGCACACCCTGAAGACACGAGCGCCGGGTTCCCACCCCTGGCCCCCACCTGAGTCCCCACCAGCAGCATGGGGAGGAAAGCCTGGTGACCCTCCCAGAAGAAAACACCAACCCGACCTCGGACGTTGGGCCCAGTCCTCTGGGGGCTGCAGGTCCCTGTCGTGCAAACGTCGCGTTAGCTAAAATGTGACAACTTAAGTACTGGACTTGTGAATTCTCCATACCTGGGGTAAAGGGCATTTGTCCTATTTTTCTGGGAGACCCACACATTCCCCCTTGCTTGGAGGGCATCGATTTCTGTATAGGCAGCAGTCGGCCTAGTGCGCACTTTCTAGGCTCCCATTTTGGTGGGTGGGGGCGGAGGGCCTTCCCGCCGTCATTTTCGATTTCACTTCTAATGAGCAACCGGGGGCTGCCGGCTCCGCCCCTCCGCAGGGACTCATGGCCGAGTCCTAATTTGACGAGGCGCAGGGGGCGGGCGCGGGAACGGATGGAGGATCAGAGACCCTGAGTGAGCAAAACCTGGAGAGGCTAGCGAAGACCCTGAGCTGGCGCGACGGCGAGAGGCGGACCGAAAGCCGCGCAGCGCGCGGGGAGGGGGTTAGAGAGGGGCAAGGATCCCGCGAGTCGGCTCTCGAAGACATCGCTACCCCGACGCCAAGCAGCGACAGGGCCCGAGTGGGGCGGACCCGAGGAAAAGAGGCCAAGCTCCTCCACCAGATGTCCTAACACCTCCGAGCGCCCGCAGGGCCCCTCGACCATCCATCCATCCCGCAGTCCTTAACAAGCTCGCCGGGTCTCCTCGCCTACAACCGGACCCGCGAGGCGCTGTGCCGAGCCGCCCGTAACGCCGCCCACGTACTCCACTCGGGCTCAGGCTGTGTCGGTCGGTCCAGTCAGCGTCTCGGTCCGTGTGTCCCGCACGAGGCCCGCCTCCTCTGTCCCGGCCCGTCCGCAGCCAATTAGGCGCGCGCGCTAACGAGGGCTAGGCGCCCGGCGACCGCGGCGGGCGCACGTGTGTGCGGCGTTGGGCGCGTGGGCGCCGCCGGCGGGGTCGCCATAAATGCGCGGGCCGGGCACGGCGGGCGCCTGAGGCAGCGGCAAAGGCAGCGCCGGGCAGAATCCGCTGAGCGCCGGGAGAGAGCTAGCTGAGTCGCGGCCGCCTCGCGGGATCGTGCGGTGACGCTGGGCCGCCGGGGATGGGAGCCCAGTAGCCGGCGGGGCGCGAGCGGCCGGAGCGGCGGGAGGCCGGCATGAGTACCAGCGGCCCGGCTGCTCCCGGGGACGGCCCCGCGCTGCAGCCGCCGGCTCCCGGGTCCGGCCCAGGGCCTGTGCCGCCCGCTCCCGCCGCCTCCCGGGACGCCATGGACGGGCGCGCCGAGCTGCCAGCCTTCCCCCGGGCCGGCGCCCCGCCTCTGGCCGCCAGCGACACGGTGCCCGCGGCACCCGAGGGGGCCGGGGCCGCCCGGCCCGCCGCGCCCCCACGCCCCACCTCCTTCTCGGTGCTGGATATTTTGGACCCCAATAAGTTCAACAGCCGGAGACGCCGCTGCGCGCTCTTGGGCCCGGTGGCGCCTGCTGCGTGCGCCCCGGCCCCGTGCGCGCCAGCCCCGGCTCCAGCCACCCCAGGCCGCCCGCCGCGCGCAGAGGAGCTGGAACGCCGAGCCCTCGCCGCCTCCGGGGGAGCGGGAATCGCCGCGGGAGCTGAGCTGCCTCGTGAGTATTAGGACTTGACAGCGCAGGACAGGGAAGGGGCGGGCCCTCGGCGGTGGGGACCCAGTTGTGGCCAGAGCTCGGAGGAAAGTTCGCCGCGCACGGGGCCTGCGCCTAGTCTGCGGGCGGTCTCCGTCCGACCCGGGCTCCGGGGCCCGAAGCGGTCAGCCGTGCGCCGAGGCCTCCGGAAAAGGCTTGGCCGGGCCCACAGCTGCGGGACAGGAGGTTGGCCCCGACGCTAGCCTCCGCGCGTCTCCCAGTCACGCAAGGTATTTGGTGCCGCCGCTGGCGGGGACATGCGCGGCGGCTGGCCCGTGACCTCCCCACCCCCACCATGTCCTCCTGAGGCCTCCCTCCCTTCTCTCTCTCTCTCTCTCTCTTTTTTTTTTTTGGACAAATCAGACTAATTGTGACAAAACGCTGGTTATCTCTGGAAAAACAATTAAATCCCTTCGATTACAGTTAAGGGGGAAATGTGCTTAGCGGCGGAAAGCGGCCGGTAATGGGGCGGCCCGCGCCCCAGCCGGGTCGATATCCCATTACGGCAGCGTGCATATCTCTTTCAAGCACCTTGCGAACTCCCCCCGAACATCTAAATTATAGGGTCAAAATTCGGATAATTACTCGATTAAAACCTATTACACTTATTAGGGGCCGCTATTGATCGCGAATTGCATTCGACCTGCTCCTGATTGCTTTTTGTGCCCCCCCCTTCACCCAGACTCCCTCCAACTTCCCGGTTCCTCTGCTGCCCGCTCGGAACTGGAGGGCGAGGTGGACCCGGCTGAGTGGTCGGCGCCCCGCAGGCCAGGGGGGCCTCAGTCGCACCTGCTCTCAGCTTTTTTCCGCATTGGGCGAGATGAAGCGAGAAACCAAACCCGGAGAGTGAAGGGGATCCGATGGGCAGTTTGTCCCCTTCTTCTTAAAGCCTCTAGCTGCTCTTGGAGCCCATCCTGTGCTGGTTGGGGCCATCGGACCCTGGGGCCAGAGCAGGGACGGGGCTGGCACAGGGGTCTGGATACGTCGTGATAGCCCTTGCACAAGTGGGAAGGACAGGCGGTGAGGTCAGGATATCAGCCTGGCTTCCCTAGAACTTCCTCCCGGCTGCTGGGGAAGAAATCCACCAGGACCAATCTTGTGTTGATCTCCTTCACCCACCGGACCCCTAAGCACTACTTTTGGAGGCTAGGCTGAGTGACATATGGAAGGCACCGTGCTCTCAAGCCCTTCACTGAGCCTTAGAACCACCTGTGGGGGCCATAAATGACCTCTCCTTCCTGAAGGATTGATGCTTTCATCCTAAATTTTATCCTCTGCTTGGAGGATCCGGGCTTCTTCTCGGGCTCATCCCCTAACGGGACTCCCAGGTCTCCGCCTTGACTCCGCGCTGCATTACCAGCCTGTTTGCTGGGCTCCATGGGGACCAGTACTTATAGTCACACAGACCCTCCCACTGAGACCCCCCAAGGCACAGCCTTCATTCAGAGCCTGGGTTGTGCCTGCACGAAGCTCCCGAGCAGCTTTAGTAGATAGGGACAGGAACCCAGGCTGGTCGATTTTGGTGTCCAGAAGTCCCTTCCCCCGTCGACCAGACCCGTACCCTAGACCTTTGGTCACACTACCTACTCTTAAATGCCTAGTAATTGGCTGGCGCCGCGCCCCGCGGTAATTGGAGGGTAATATGCGCCGAAATAAATTAAATGACCGTTAACTAGTTTGTACATTACACAAAATGAGTTTAATTAAGTTTGTATCTAGCCCGCGGATCGATGGGAGCTTTCACTCCGATGCAAAGTCGCAAGGGGCCCAGGCCGGTGGCACCAGCTCCTGCCCAGTTAGGGCAAAGCCGCTCATTGCGGCGCATCTAGGAAGGTTGCCGGGGTGCCCCCAGGGTTGCTAGTGGCTGCGTGGAACGGGAGGGACCGGAGGAGAGAAGGGCAATTCTGAGGGAGGATTTCTTTCGATGGAAAGAAATAAGAAGGTATGGCTAGCGGGTCCGCGGTAGACAAGGAAGGGAAGGAGAGGGAAACGAAAGAACTAGAAAGAAGACACTGGAGGAAGCAAGTTAACGAAGAGGAAAACAGACGAGGAAAAGGCAATCATTGAGGGGAGGAAGCAGGAAGAGGCTGGCAGCGGGTCTAGGGACCCGCGGAAGGAGGAAGAAGAGGCGGCGCGAAGGGAGGGTGTCTGGAACTGGGCCCTCACTGCCTTGTCCCTGCTTTCTTCTTTCCTGTCCCCGCTCTTGGCCCGTCCTCCCGCAGACGCCGGCGATCCCTACAAGGCCGACGAGGCCGAGGCCAACGGCTACAGCAGCGGCGGCGCCGGCGGCCGCAGCCCAAGCGCAGACAGCGGGGATGAGGCGGCCGAGGACGACGACGATGACGAGGCGCCCGAGGCGGAGGTGGCTCGAGGCGCGGATGAGGCGCGGGGCGGCGGCCTCGGGGCCCGCGGGTCGGGCTGCCCGGTCGTAACCGAGGCGGAGGCGGCCCCCATTGATGAGACCACGACCCCGGGACCCCGCGGGACTTCACCTGGAGCTCCGGGTCCGCCAGGGGCCTCGGCGGCAGCGCCAGGAACCACAGGAACAACTCCGCAGGGCGCGGCGGCGACGAAGCCCAAACGGAAGCGCACAGGATCCGATTCCAAGTCAGGAAAGCCCCGGCGCGCCCGCACCGCCTTCACCTATGAGCAGCTCGTGGCCCTGGAAAACAAGTTCAAGGCCACGCGTTACCTATCGGTATGCGAGCGCCTCAACCTGGCGCTGTCGCTGAGCCTCACCGAAACGCAGGTGAAAATCTGGTTCCAGAATCGCCGCACCAAGTGGAAGAAGCAGAACCCGGGGGCGGACACCAGTGCGCCGACCGGCGGCGGCGGCGGAGCGGGGCCGGGCGCGGGGCCAGGCGCTGGGCTCCCCGGCGGCCTCAGTCCGCTCAGCCCGTCGCCACCCATGGGCGCGCCGCTGGCCATGCACGGTCCGGCCGCTTACCCGGCGCACGGTCCCGGCGGCCTAGTGTGCGCCGCGCAGCTGCCCTTCCTGTCCAGCCCGGCCGTGCTCTCGCCCTTCGTGCTGGGCTCGCAGACGTACGGTGCGCCAGCCTTCTACGCGCCGCACCTCTGAGCTGGGCCGGGCTTAGACCCAGGGACTGAGGGCAGGGACCAGCCGCTGCGGGGCCCGCCGCAGGGCTCTTTTGTAAGGTGCGCTCCGTGGACTCTGTAAATAGTGGTTGCTACAGAAAGTTTTACATTTATAAAGAACTGGTGGGGCGGGGCGGTGGCCTGCGGGCGCGCCCCGTTCCGGAGCACTTTCCAGACTTCCGCTGAATCAATAAACCGCAGGAGGCCGGGCCCGCGTCTCCGCGCTCTGCGTCTCCATACTCCCCGCGCCCAGCGCGCCCAACCACCCCATTCCAGTCCCTTGCAAGGCGGCCGTGACGCGACCGAGACGCTCCGGAGTGTCGGGCTCGGAGCGGGCCCGACTCCCCGCTCCGCTAGTACATGGATCGCGGTCCCCTCTCCAAGTTTAGGGTGGGTGTTGGGCTCACGCTCCACATTCGTTGGGAACTCCTCCTCGCTGCGATTCAGAAGGGAAAGAAGGATCGAGTCTCCAGAGGGGAGATCTCCTTTTCCCTCCCCTCAGCCTATGGCCTCTGACCTCCCGGAGCGCCAGAAGCGGGAGGCGAGCGGGACCAAGCTGAGGGGCCAGGGATGGGCCGCTCAGTCCGCCACCCTCCCCTCGGCCCCGAAGCTCTCGCCCTTCCGGGGACGAAACCGAGGGCTCAGCGTTCGAGACCAAGACCACCCTGAGCTTGACTCAGTGTCCAGTGCGGTCTCCACAAGCCACCGCTCCTGGTTCCCTGGACCCCCTCACTCACCCCGCTGCGGCTGCAGCCCGACCCCTGAGGCCGCGTAGACCTGGGCGCGAGTTCGCCTGCACGGGCTGGGAGGTGGCCGTCGCGATTGGAAGCCCTCCGGGGCCGGTGGCCTCTCGCAAGAGACTAGGTGGCTGGGACTCGGTTAGGGGAAGTGGGAACTACCGAGGGGAGGATCGATCCCTACGACCGCTGGGCATTGTCTCTCGGCGCACTACCGCTGACTAAGGTAAAGTTCCGGAGACCCGACCGGGGAAATACCGGTAAGGAAGAATCCGGGGAAGGATGTGGAACAGAGGCGGGAACTTTCCCTTCCCGTCACTGGAGCCAAACACCGGCCCCTTCCACACACCTCGTTCAGGTTCCCACCCATTTGCTAAGAGCAAACGGCTGTTAGAGTCCCGCAAAATGTCCGTGGGCTGGCCAGGGCTGGCCCAATGAGTAGGGCAGTGTTGGTGCTGAGTCTCAGAGCCAGAGAAGGAAGAGAAATTGGCAAAGGCTGGGAGAAGAGCAGAGGCTGTCAGCTATTGTGATCCCTCGCTCGGGTCTCCTAGGGCTTCCGCAGCCCCTAAACTCTCCCCTCACATGTCTGAAGGCCTGGGGTCCCAGGAAGCTGCCCCCACCCACTCACCAGGTGCTATGCACCCACCCAGCCCTGGCACTGTCTGAAATAGTCTCAGAAATGGGTCTGGACCTTTGTGATGACACCCTGGTTGGTGGGTGGCCCTTTGCCCCTGCTCCCCTCCCCCACCAGGCTCTAGTCTGCAGGAAAGCCTGACCTGTAGGTTGCCCCAGTCTGCTCCTGGAAGGGTGCAGGTAGGTGGGGACACCATGGTCTCACAGCACCCTCGAACATCCACTATGTGCACAGCTGTCTGGGACAACTCTTGGAATCAATAAAGTATCAGCATTGCTGAGTTGCTTCCTGGACCCGGGACTCCAAGACCTTGAAGCTGGAAGGGTTTTGGGTAAGCCTCCATGTGGCCCTCTGCCTCCTCTGTGCCAACTGTGTGAGCACAGACAGGATAGGCCAAGTGTCCCAGCTGTGGTTTTCAGATCTAGGAACTGATGATGGAGGGGAGGAGAAAGGCAGAGAAAAGGGAGCCCCAAGACACGAGTTCTGGCCTCATCTCTTCCTCCTAGGAGCCTGACATCCCACCTTAAGCTGCACAAACCAGACCATCTTCCAAAGTACACCTGAAAACACGGTGGTCACACTCTAAAGTCAACGCACTTGCTGGGTTGTAGATGGAGTTCAGGGTCGGATCCCCCCTGTCAGCACTCTCCAGTACCCCCTTTACTCAGCTTTACCTGAGGAAGCTGGCACCAAGCCCTACAGGGGAGGGCAGACTGCTTCCTGTCACACTTCTAGAGTCTAAATTCCTAGGAACCCCTCTGGTCTCTTCAGTGCACAAGCCTGCTCCACCCCCTCTCACCCCACCCCACCACCCAAGGTCAACATGCTTTGGCTAGCTCCAGGTTATAAACAAGGAGACTGAGGAGGAAGCCCAGCATCCGAGAGCTCCAGCCCCTGCTCTAGGCTCCCTTGCATACAGGGTTCCTGAGTCCCACCATATACCTGGGGAGGGTTCGGGGCATTGGTTCCTCTGGATGCCTCTCAGCTGGCCCTACCACCCCTGCTTCCTTCTGGGCTTGGTGGGCCCCTGGCCTGCCTGGTTTCCAACTCCTGAGATTGACTCAGGGTCTCTGTTCCTTGGGTGAGGGGAGGGCACTAAGAAGCAAACTGCTGTGGAAGCTGAGGGGTAAGTGATGTCCTTGCTAGGGGGAGACTCACCCTCCCTGGCCCCACACTGGTGACAGTGCCATGGAGAACTACCTCAGCCTCAGGATCTAGGACGTTCTGCCAAAGTCCCTCAAGCCTGCCCGCAGACAGAACTGATGTACAATTTTCACGAACAAAGCCATCCCTGGGGAAGAGTCCACCTGTCACTGAGCAGACACAGCCCTGCCCACAGGAGCTTGAGCCAACACAGGCCCATGCACAGGTCTCCTCACACCCCCAGGCTCCCCAGTTCCCAACGCTTCCAGCTGCCCCCAATCTCCTGATACAATGGTCTATGCCACTCAGCCCGTCTGCCTTCCTACCCAGCCTACAGTCCATAGGGTCCTTGCCTATGGGTTAGGATCTGGTGGGGAGAGAAAACCTTGAGTTAACACAAGCTGAAAGGAATAGACCATTAATGGTTCTCTCGTGTAAGGGAATTCTAGTTGTTGGTGGTACAGGACCGTTGTGGCACCTTGCCTGACAAAGCCAACCATCTTCCACTGCCACAGCCTCATGGGCCAAATGGAAGTTGAGGCTCCAACCATCACATCCTCATTCCAGGCAGCAAACAAGAAGGAAATGAGAAAGGTACACCCTCTCTCTTTCAAAGAACTTTTCCAGACGCCTATTTAACAGCTGAACTCTGGTAGCGTAGTGGTTATGAATCGGGCTGCTAACCTCAATGTCGGCAGTTCGAAACTACCAGCGGCTCCGTGGGAGAAAGATGAGGCTTTCTGCTCCCGTAAAGATTTACAGCCTCTGAAACCCTGTACATGGTCGCTATGAGTCAGAACTGACTCCATGGCACACAACAGCTCATTGTTGTTGTTAAGTGCCATTGAGTTGGTTTTGACCTATAGAGACCCTGTATAGGGTTTCCAAAGAGTGGCTGGTGAGCTTGAACCACCAACTTTGTGGTTCACACGACTTTGCAGTTCAGCGCTTTAGTCCACAGGGCTACATCAGGACTCTTACAGCTCATTGGCCAGAGCTTAATCACATGAGCACTCCTAGCAAAGGAGGCTGGGAAATGTAGTTTTTTATGTGTGAGGCATGTTATTCCTAGTTAAAAAGGGAATGGATGTGGGGTGCCATTAGAAGACCCTACCACCCCTGCAAAGTCCCCTTGTGGCTTTACCAGTTTCCCTGTCCACCTGCCCAGCCACCTGGTTGAACCCTCAATGCCAGCCCTGCTGACTGGTCCTATCCCAAGCCTATGGCCCAGCAGCCCAGCTCCTGTACCCTAAGATGTTTGCAGTCTCTTTGCCCTAAGTGCCCACCTCCGCCTCCCCATCCTGTCACAGGTCTAGCCACCTGCCCATGTCCCCAGCCCTCTGTGCCCCCCACCTTCTGCAGCTGGAAAGACTTGCCCTTTCCTATGTTATCCATGTCTGTCTCCCTGCTGGTGGCCCACCTGTCCTCTACTGTCCCCACTTCCTCCTCCACCTCTTCAAGGTCACTTCTACCACCCCCTTACCTGGGGACCAAGAGCTCCCTGAATGGCCCCCTCCTGCCCCTTCTCCCTGAAACCCTCTCTTCCCTCCCATTCCCAGTTCTGTGCTGTTCCCCCTTCCTTCTTCCACCTGCTCTCCGGTTCCCTGCCTGTCCCTCCCATCCCCAAGCTGATGTCCCCAACATTGTCCCCAATCCATCTCCCACCAGCCCAGCTCCAGCCGGGGGTCTGACCTCCACTGATACCAACATAACACAGCCAATGCCTTTCCACCACAGCTCTTCTCCCAGAATTCCCCTTACTTCCCACATCCTAACCCTAGAGTGGGAGGGAAGAGGGGGAACGCTACACTCCAAACACATCCAGAACCCAGCCACTGCCCCCAGGCTTAGGAAACCTGCTACCCCAACTCTACTCTGGTCCACACTGTTCACTCTCCACACAAAACAGAGAAAGCTTCTAAAATAGAAGTTGGTTATCCCTGTCACCCAGGACTCTGCTCTGGGGTCTCTCCTTGCATACTCAGCCTCACTAGGGTGCCCTCTGCCCCATGCTGACCGGCTCCCTGGAGCTGTTGCTCTCTGTTCTCTCACAACTTCTGTTGTGGTCCCCCAGCCCTCCCCCGCCCCCACCCCCACACTGTCATCAGTCTTTGAAGCTGGTCTGATTATCTGGTCCCCAGCAAGTTCCAGTGTCCAGGGCAGAACTCAACCAAGTGTCACTCCAGGCGGGTCACCTGAGGATCATGACATGGCCCATCCATTCTAGGGTTCCTCCACCTGCCTTATCTCAGACAACCCTAAGTGATAGTCTCATTCAAAGGGTGCTAGGTACAGACCTGTTCTGCCTCTCCTTGGGAAGTGGGCAAATCTAGGTGTGAGCTGCCTCCCAAAGAGACTATGCCTCCCACTTCCTTAGCAGGTGGATGCTGCCATGTGACAATATCTGGCCAAGGTGACGTAGCAGAGTGTACATGTGTTGGGAGAGGGCCCAGGAAGTTCCTCACAGGAGCTGGCTTAGTAGCAGGTACACCCCTTTCCTCCAGACCTGGTGATGGCTGGAGCCCCAGCAGCCATGTTGGACCATGAGGTGACCATCGCGATGGAAGCCATGTGCTTAGATGCTAAGAAGAGTTCCTTCTGTAGAAATCGTGGCCTTGTGTAGCCTCCTCACCAGTTCAGAAACCACCTACTTCAGACTTTTTTCAAAGATGAATGCGTACAAAGCTTTGTGTTGAAAAGCCATTGCTATTCGGAATTCTCCATCCTTGCAGCTAATCCTGGTGCCAGATTTCAGCAATAACCAGGACCAGAAGTGCCATCCCCACTCCTCCCTCCTTGCCAGCCCTCCTCCCGTCACCTGTCATGCATCCCTCTCACCAGTTCTCTGTCCTCTGGTCTGGCCTCAACCTACCTGTCAGCCTACACCGCCCCTCATGGGCTCTACCAGCAGCATCTTCCAGCAAGCCCCACAGAGCCCAGAAGCCCCCTTGCTCAGAGTCTTGGTGTCTATACCACTGCTCCCTTTGTCTGGACATGCCTCCTGGCCCTGTGCCTCCACAAGCTCCCTCCCATCCCACCTGGCCACCTTCTCCAGGAGCACGGGGGCAATATACACAAAGGCCCACTAGGGGCTGACTGTCCCAAATGAGCTCAACAGTGAATGATGGAGTGGATCAAGCAAGCATGTGCTTCTGAACAAAGCCTGGGCCAGGCTGCCTGCAGTGTCCAGGCTTGACTTCAGGATGGGTAAGGCCAGTTTGAGCAGGTCACTGGACATCAGACACTTTCACAGGAGGCCTGAGGTCCGAGGGAGTCCCGAACTGCTGGGTCTGGGGCAGGGTCAGGTGGACAAGTCTGCAAGGGTTCCTAACACCCTGAGGTCACCGTCAGGATGACCTGGGTCCCTGCACCCTCCCTGGATCAGCCTACCTCCCTGCTTGATCCCTCAGGGTACTCCCTCCTGCCAGAAGCCTTGTCTGGAGTCAGTGTTGTGTGTCCCACTGGCTCCAAAATCACTATGGGACAGACCTTCCTAAGCCCCCACCTGACTCACAGGGGAGCAGGCCACTGAAGGTACAGAGGGAGGGGGACTGCCCCCCAGCACTGCCTTAACAATGAGTCACACCTCCCTCAGGGTGCAGAGCCTGTGCTCCCCAGGGGTACAACTTCCCCATCAACAATGGCCAGGAAAAGGCCCAGCCCAGCCCCTGCCCTCAGCACCCTGCCCTCAATAGGGCAGAAACACCCTGAGAATCAAGTCTGTCTTTTCAGAAACATTTGTGGAGAGTCAGGGGAAAATATGATACAACGAAAACCAGGGTAACAAGTGACGCTTGGATTATAGATACAAAAACACCCTCTTTTTCCACTTTACCCCAAATTTCCAACTTTATCTCAAAACCAACAGAAGTAAACAAAAGGGTAGGGGGATCCTTGGATGTAAAAACATATTACAAATCTATGGTATTTAAACAAGTATGACATCATCTGTAACTAGGCAAATAAGTCAGTGGGACAGAAAAGCAAGTTCTGAAAGAGAACCAACCATACAGGCAACACCATGTGTCAGAATCAACCAGATGGTAGCTAACAACTACAACATCTGTTGCACTTTAACATATGATAAAAGCACTTCAAATCTGAGGAAAAAAATATGGATTAATTTAAAAATGATATTGGGATACATGGGCAGCTATTTGAAATTTAACAACTTGATTTCTTCTCTCAAATGCTACATCAAAATAAATTGCAAGTCAATCAATTATTTAAATGTGAAAATAAAACCCATAAAAGTCCTAGACAAAAGCATGGAAGATACAGTAGAGAAAGTCAGGCTAACTGCCAACCAAAACTCAGAATCCATGAAAACCTGACAAAATTACAAATGACACCAAATATTTAGATGGCAAAAAGCAAAACCAGGTGACACACAGAGGAAATATGTACAACTCATCCCATTGAGCTCCTTAGTAAATTGAGAGCTTCTAGAATTTCATAGCAGTCCTGGTGTGGCACTGTGGGCTAATGTGCTGGACTGCAAAGTCAATTGAACCACAAGGTCGGTGGTTCAAGCTCACCAGTCGCTCCTTGGAAACCCTATACAGGGTCACTATGGGTCGGAAACAACTCGACTTCACAAGCACTTCACAACAACAAAAACGGAATCTCGTAAGAAATAAATCAGTTAAGTTAGAGGAAAACTGAGCACAGGATATTGACATGCAATTCACAAAAAAGAAACAAGGCATTCTTAAATATATAAACAGGGTCAGCCTGGTCCAGTGAATGCTCCCAGGCACTGCTTCCCTACTTAACTGCATGCTTGAGGGCTTGGAAGAACATTCTCAGACATTTCTAGAGTGAAAGCAAGCCAACATATTTCTGTTGTTAAGTGCCATCTAGTCGGTTCTGACTTATAATGACCCTTATAGGATTTCAGAAAGAGACGGGTGCGTTTGAACTGCCAACCTTGCAATTAGCAGTCTAGTACTTACCCTACAGGACCACACTGGTGCTCAATACATTTCTAGACGAGCAACCTCACAATGTTTATCAAAACTGAAGTCACCAAGTGTTTCATTCCACTTAGATCAACAATTAGCACCCATGGGAGTAGCAGTCAAGGAAACAAACTATGTGCTACTTTGGGAAGATCTGCTGCAAAAGACCTCTTTAAAGTTCTACAAAGCAAAGCTGTCACTTTGATGAGTAAGGTATATGGCACCTGAGCCTGTTGTTGGTGTTGTTAGGTGTTGTCGCTAACACCTACTGACCTTATGCACAACACTGCCCAGTCCCATTCCAATCTCACAATCATTGCTACAGTTGTTTTAGCTAACCCTCCACTTTACCAAACATGGTGATGTCCTTCTCCAGGGACTGGTTCCTCGTGATAATATGCCTGAAGCATGAGACGAAGTCTGGCCATCCTGGCTTGCAAGGGGCACTCTGGCTGCACTTCTTCCAATACAGATTGGTTTGTTCTTCTGGCAGTCCACGGTACTTTCCATATTCTCCTCCAACACCATTGCTCAAATGCATCAGTTCTTCTATGTTCTTCCTTATTCACTGTCCAACTTTCATATGCATATGAAGCTGTTGAAAATACAATGACTTGGGTCAGACTCACCTTAGTCCTCAAACTGACATCTTTGCTCTTGAACACTTTAAAAAGATCTTGTGCAGCAGATTTGCCTAATGTAAAATATCATGGGATTTCTTGACTGCTGCTTCCATGAGTGTTGAATGTGAATCCAAGCAAAATGAGGTCTTTTGACAACTTTAGTTTTTTTTCTCCATTTATCACAATGGTATTTATTGGTCCAGTGGTGAGGATGTGTTTGTTCTTTGGGCAGTTCATGGTATTGAACCCAGCTATGGTCGTTTTGATCACCTCAGATCTATGGAAAAGCTAGGCAGTGAGAAAGAAAGATCAAAGGAAAATGGATCCATTTGAATTATGGTGTTGGTGAAGAATACTGACTATATCATGGCCTGCCCAAACAACCAAATCTGCCCTGCAGGAAGGACAACTAGAATATTCCTTAGAAGGACAACTAGAATGCTCCTTAGACGTGAAAATGGTGAGACTTCATCTCACTTACCTTGGACACATCATCAGGAGAGACCAATTACTGGAAGATGACATCATATTTGGTAAAAGAGAGTGTCAGTGAAAATGAAGAACACCCTCAAAGAGATGATGTCATGGTGTCTCCAATAATGGGCGACAACACACCAAAAACCTGTGAGGATGACGCCAGACCAGCTTTAAACATGAGGTTATGGTTCCACTTCTAGGCACTTAATCCACAGATAAGCCTGAACATGTATGAAAGGATGCAGATACAAGGATATTTGTTGCTGGATTGCTGGGAATAGTAAAAACCTAGAAACACCCTATGTGTTCCCCGACTGGGAGGGGGGTGCTCATCTAAATTATGTTGCACCTCTACAATAGAACATTGTTGTTAAGTTCCGTTGAGTTGGTTGCCACTCATAGTGACTCTGTATAGGGTTTCCAACGATCACCTGGTAGGTTTGAACCACCAGCCTTGTGGTTAGCAGTCCAGTGCTGATCCTACAGCACCACACCAGGAAAACCATCAGCTCAGCAGCCACAGGAGGGAGAAGACTAGGATTCCCCCAAAATCCCCATCCCCAGAGAACTGTTGCTACTCGACTTTTCTGACAGCTCCCTGAAAGGGGATTGGGGGCAGTGCCAAGTTCACAGGGTGGGATGCCCTGGACCTGTGACCAGGTTCAGTGTTGGAAAGGGATAGGAAAAAAGCAAGCCCTATCTCCTGTGTAACGGGACAAAAACAGCAGACTAAAATCTTCAGCAGAGTGCAGTTTATTATAGCACAGAATGTTTCCAGAAGGGTGAGGATGGGCCTACCTCGCAGGTGAGGAGAGACCCCATAGAATCAGGGGTTTGAGCTTTAAGTACAGTTTTTCTCTTCCTGATCTCATGTGCCCTCCCTCAGGGACGGGGCTGATGCCGCCCTTCACTGATTACATCTTCTTCATAGAGAATGTCTCTGCCACCCTCTAATTCTAATATAGGTAGATACCAATGCTAATGACATTATGACTTTGCCACATCAAAAGGTCACACACAGAACAGGCCTCTTCTCTTTTCCCCTAATTGTCCACGTCACAAAACACAGGGCATCTGTTTTTGTGGTTTTCCCATTTCCCCCTTATTCTTACCCACAGATTAGCTATTGGTTCTTTTTTGTTTTAATGTTTTATTGTGAATTATATAATAGTTTACATGGGGGAACTTCC
>NW_006408780.1:1918800-1919912 GCF_000296735.1 Chrysochloris asiatica
GGAAGGATCAGAGCAGCCACGGACACCTGATGGAACCACGGAGATAAAGGAAAAGAGTGAAAAGGGAAGCCCATCTCCTGATCACATCTACCTGGAGGCAATCAGAAAACATAAAAGGTACCAAAACACACAAGCACTAAGTATTAAGGCCACAGCTAACCAATCAATATGCCCCAAAAAACAGAAACAGATTACCATATCAGCACATGTCCAGAAACAAGATAAAGTGACTGAGACAAATGAGCTGGAGGTGGACCTACACTCCATACTGGAAGATGGGCAGGCTTTGGAAATGTCTGAGAAGGAATTCAGAAAAATGATTATAAAATGTTTCAAAACACTATACAATGGAGTTGAGAAAAATAAGGAAGAAGTCAGGAAAGCACTACAGGAACAATCAAATAAGATAGATACAGCATTGGAAACAATTCAAAAGCTGCAGAAAGAGGTCCAAATGATTAATAATAGAATATCAGAAATGGACGATACACTGAAAGGGCAAAGGAGTAGAATTGAAGAGATAGAAGCCAGAATTAGTGAGCTGCAAAATAAATGTCTCAATACCACTAGGATAGAAGATCAAACAGAAAAAAAGCTTTAAAAAATCTGAAGAAGGTCTAAGATTCATGTTGGACAACATGAAGAGGAATAACTAAAGAATTATCGGCATTCCTGAACAGAAAGAATCACTAAAGTCCACAGAAGAGATAGTTGAAGAACTTCTGGAAGAAATTTTCCCTAACATCCTGAAAAGTGAAAAGATAAGCATTCAAGAAGCTCAACAAACCTCAGGAAGGATAGACCCTAAAAGAAAATCACCAAGACATATCATAATCAAGCTCTCCAAAATCAAAGATAAGGACAGAATCCTGAAAGCTCTTTTCCCTGAAAGCAGCTAATGAAAAGAAAAATGTAACATACAAAGGCAAGCAAATGAGACTAAGCCCAGATCTCTTAACAGAAACCATGCAGGCAATAGGGAGACATAGATAACACCCTGAAAGAAAAAAACTGCTGACCAAGAATCCTCTACCCAGGAAAGTTGTCAATCAAATGTGAGGGTGTAATCAAAACATTCCAGAATAAACAGGAGCTAAGGAATTTTACCAAAG
>NW_006408780.1:1941657-1942683 GCF_000296735.1 Chrysochloris asiatica
CATAGAACCCAGCTTCTCAGATTATTTGCTCTGCATAGGTTGAATAAGTATGGTCAAAGAATACAACCCTGGTGCACACCTTTCCTAATTTTAAATCATTCAGTATTCCCTTGTGTAGTTTGAACTGCCTCTTAGTCTATGCACAGGTTCCTCATGAGCACAATTAAGTGTTCTGGACTACTCATACTTCATAATGTTGTCCATAGCTTCTCATGATCCACACAATCGAAAGCCTTTGAGCTCAATACAGCACAGGCAAACATCTTTCTGGTATTCTCTGCTTTCAGCCAAGATCCAACTGATGTCAGCAATAACATCCCTAGTTCCATGTCCTCGTCTGAACCTGGCTTGAACCTCTGGCAGTTCCTTGTCAAGGTACTGTTGCATCTGTTTTTTAATTACCTTTGGCAAATTTTTACTTGCATGTGATATTAATAATATTGTTTCATGATCTCCACGTTCCGTCACTTCTCTTTGGAATGGGCACAAATATGGATCTCTTCAATCAGTCAGCCAGGTAGCAGTCTTCCAAATTTCTTGGCAGAGATGAGTGCCTCCTGTTCTGCATCAGTATATTGAAAGATATCAATTTGTATTCCATCAATTTCCCGAGCCTTGTTCTGTGCCCGTACCTTCAGTGCACTTGGACTTCCTCCCTTAGTATATGCTAGCTCTTGAAGTGGCTGAACATACTGTGACGTAATTTAAGCACAGTTAAGTTACAAAAGAATATCACTGTCTTGCTCTTGTTTCCTGAGGTAACGCTAAACTATTACAATTTCCTGAATAACTGAGGTGCCTATATTGTCTTAAATCTCCAGGTCACACTAATGAGTAGGGGTTGTTGTTGTTTGTTGTTAGGCGCCATCGAGTTGGTACCGACCCATAGCAACCTTATGCACAACAGAACGAAACACTGCCCGATCCTGGGCCAACCTCGCTACTATTGCCACGCTTGAGTCCATCGATGCCGTCACTTGGCAAATCCATCTTATTGGGGATCTTCCTCTTTTTCTCTGACACTAC
>NW_006408780.1:1944858-1962921 GCF_000296735.1 Chrysochloris asiatica
CTATTTCATCATCACTGGTTTTAGTGGTTGGTGCATAAATTTGAATAATAGTGGTATTAACTGGGATTCCCTGTAGGCACAGGGATATTATCCTATCACAGACAGCCTTGTACCTTATGACTGATCTGGATATGTTCTTTTCAACGATGAATACAACACCATTCCTCTTCAATTTTTCATTCCCGGCATAGTAAACCATGTGGTTTTCAGATTCAAAATGGCCAATACCAGTCCTTTTCAGCTCACTAATGCCTAAGGTATTGATGATTATGCATTCCATTTCAGTTTTGACAACTCCCAATTTTCCCAGATTCAAACTTTGTACATTCTATGTTCTGATTTTCAATGGATGTTTACTGCTGTTTCTCTTCATTTTAAGTTGTGCCCCACCAGTAAATGAAGGTCTTGCATTCACGTCATCACGGTCAACTTTAGTTTAAGGAGGCAGCTCTTCCCCAGTCGCATTTTGAGTGCCTTCCAACTTGAGGGGCTCATTTTCCAGCACTACATCTGACAGTGTTTCTCTGCTATTCATAAGGTTTCTAGTGACTAAATATTCGGAAGTAGTTCGTCACTCTTTCTTCCTAGTCTGTCTTCGCCTGGGGTTAGCTGAACCAGAAAAAGACTCATCTGGTAGGCCAGTGTAAACTAACCTCAAGAGGCACGATTTAGCTTCTCCTGCATATGTAATGAGGGCTCAATCATGATTGGCTAATGAAACCCTGGAACACAGAGGCTGAGAGAACTTTCTGGTTGGTCAAGGAAGGACATGGCCTCTCAGAGACTTTGTCCAGGAGACTCTTCCTTGGGAAGATCCTCATTTGCATCCTTTTGCTGTGATAAATCTGTAGTGCCAAGTATCTGTGAGTTCTATGAATCATCAAAGGAGAAGAGGATCCAGCAGGTGGCAGTGAGGGTGTTTGTGTGGACTCCCCAACTTGAGGCTGACATCTATCTGGCAGTCTAAAAGACACTATCCTTTAAAGGAAGAAGTGACTGGCTTACAAGCTTTCAAGAGGGAGCCTAGTTCCAGATGGGGTGGGGGAAGGTAGAATCACCACTGAATGATTTCCAATCCATTGGGATTGGGCTGGTGAAAGGAAATGGGGACAAGACTTTTGTGGTACAATAGTGAATAATTGCCATCAGGACTGACTGTGAGGGTAGGAAAAATACGAGATAGATGTTTTTTGACAAAAGGAAGGGAGAGATTGATTTTGCAGCCCAGGAGCGGCGGTCCCTGGGACCATCAAGTGAGAAGAGCGGAGAGCAGGACCCTTCCCAGAGATGCAGAGACACCAGGGATGGAGTCACAGACGTGGACAGATGGAACAGCTGGGGATACTGGACTCAGGGAGAGGGGCTGTGTGCTGATGGCTGGGGGTAGGTCTGTGAGGTGTACCCTTTGGTTATTTGATGATGCATGAGGAGATTGTAATCATTGCAATGCAATGAAATACGATAGGATGAATGTAAACCTCACAATAAAAATTTATTAAAAACAACAACAACAACACTATCCTTTTCGCCTGTTACATCAGCCTAGCTCTGGGTGGTTAGGGTCAGGGAGGGCCACCTGAACAGTTGTGTCAGAAATTGAGAAGTGGGACGGTGGGGGCTGATATAGTTCCACATTTGGGGATTGGATTCATGCTGAATCTTATCCACAAAGGACCAACTACTGAAACCAATTCAAGAAGAAACAGAAAACATCTCTGTACAGACCCATAGCAAAAGTAAAGAGACTGCATCACTAATAAACTTTCCCACAAACAAAAGCCCAATGTCAGCTGATTTCACTGGTGGAATTAACACCAATTCTTAACTGTGAATTGCTCTTCTAAAATGTGAAGAGGAGGGCACATTCCCCAGCTCACTCCATGAGGCAGGTATTACAATGAGACCACACACAAAAAAGAAAACTGCAAACCAGTATTACTTATGAATATTGATGCAAAAATCCTCAAAATTGCAGCAACCCCAATCCAGCAACACATAAAACCAAAATGATCTAACTGAAAATGAGTTCAGCAAGGTTTCAGGATTCAAGATCTGTATCAAAACCCAAACAGATTTCTATATACTTGTGAACAATCTAAAAACGAAAAAATTTAAAATTCATTACAATCATGTAAAAAAAAATAACAAAACTTAGAAATAAATTTAACAAAAGTGCAAAACTCGTACACTGGGAACTAAAAAACATTGTTTAAATCAATTAATGAAATCCTAAATAGCTGAAAGAGTCCTGGTGTGGCACTGTACGATTAGCACTTAATTGTGAAGCACAAGGTTAGCAGTTCCAACACATCAGCTGTCCCTCAGAAGTCCTATACAGGATAGCTATGAGTTGGAACTGACTTGATGGCACTTAACAACAACAAATGGCAGACATACCATGTTCATGGATCAGAAGACTCAATATTAAGATGGCAATACTTCCCATATTGACAAATTAAATGCAATCCCTATTAAAATCACAGTTGCCTTTTTAATTTTAGAAATTGACAAATTGCTTTAAAAATTCATATAGAAATACAAGGGACCCAAACTAGTCAAAACAATCTTGGAAAAAAATTTTTTTAAAAGTTGGAGGACTCACACTCCCCAAATACAAATTACTAAAAAACAGTAATCAAGACAGTGTAGTACTAGCATAAAAACAGGATAAAGATCTGATAAAAACCAGAGGATCCAGAAATGACCATACATTAAGGGACATACATCTGAGGCTATTCCTACTTCCCACTGCCATCGAGTCAATTCTGACTCATAGCGACCCTACAGAATACATATTTAGGGTCAGCTGATTTTCTACAAGGATACCAAGACCATTGGATGGGGAAAAGGGATCTTCAACAAGCAGTGCTAGCAAGAGGATGCTGTTAGATCCCCATCGCATACATTGTATATGGAAATCAAATCAATCACAATGCATTAGAGACCCAAATGTGAAAGCTAAAATTATACAAACTCTTAGAAGAGCATGTACAGTTTTCTGACCTTAGGCTAGGCAATGGCTTTAGATGTGATGCCAAAAGCACAAATGCCTTTTAAAAAACTAAAAACAGCCAAAAGTCAATCAGACTTCATCACATTTTTTTTTAACTTTTGAGCTTCATAAGACATCATGAAGGAAGTATAAAGGCAGAATGGGAGAAAAATATTTGTAAATCAAATAAAGGTCTAGTAAATAGACTATATATATAAAGAACTCATAAGTAATTCAGACAAATAATCCCATTTAAAATGAGCAAGAAATTTGAGTAGACATTTCTCCAGATTACATAAAAATGTCCAATAAGTATATGAAAAGAGACTCAGTATCATTGTTGTCGTTAAATGCTGTCAAGTTGGTTACGACTCATAGCAACCCTATACAGGGTTTCTGAAGAGTGGCTGGTGGGTTTGAACTGCCAACCTTGTGGTTCAAATCAACCTTGTGGTCCAGCGCTTATCCTACAGCACCACATAAATCACTAAGAAAATGCAAATAAAAAACACCTCACTCCCACTAAGATGGCCCAAATCAAAACAAACAATGATGTGTGTTGGTGAAGCTGTCCGGAGATTAGAACCCTCTTAGGAGTCCTGGTGGGGTGCTGTAGGATAGCACTGGACTGATAACCACAAGGCTGGTGGTTCAAACCCACCAGTCGCTCTATGGAAACCCTGACTGTACGGCACTTCACAAAAACAGACCTTACTGGTTTTTTGTGTGGAGCCGCAGACATGGTGCCGCCAACGAGTTGATTCTGAAAAGAGGTAGATGGCTGCTGTTACGTGACTCAGCAATTCTACCCTGAGCCAGTTCCCAAGAAAAGTGACAATAACGTGCGCGGGAATGTTCACAGCGGCATGGTTTGTCACGGAAAGGAGTCTGTGACGAAGAGCCACATGGTCCATGACTTCATTTATGAACAATGTTCACAGCAGACAAATCCACAGGCAGGAAGTAGATTAGTGGTGGTTTAGAGCTGGAGGCGCCCGGGTGGCACCCTGGTGGTTCAAATCAACCTTGTGGTCCAGCGCTTATCCTAGCAGCGCTTAGTCTGGCTGCTAGCTGGAAGGTGGTTGTTGTTAGGTGCCATCGAGTCAGTACCAACTCACAGTGACATTATATACAAAGCGGAACATAACGCTGGCAGGTAGGCAGTGTGAATCCTGGATCTGCAACCCTGACGATGGTTGTTGCTGGGTGCGCTCCAGTCGACTCCAACTCAGCAACTCCACAGGCCAGAGGGGAGCTGCCCCATAGGATCCCCAAAGCTAGAATCTTACAGAAGCAAATTGCTTCATTTTTCTCCCTTGGAGTGGCTGGTGGGTTTGAACCGCTGACCTTTAGGTTAGCTGCCAGGCACTTGACCACAGCCTAGAAAACTCTATGGGACCATTCCATTCTGTCACATAGGGTTGGTTGCTAGGAGTTGAAAATCAGTGCAACAGCACCCAACAACAATGGGCTTGAAGGAAGAGACACCGAGCACAGCGAATGGATGTTAATAGATACGGAAGTTCCTCACTAGGGTGATACAGACATTCTAGAAATGGTTTGTGACAAAGGATGCACAATACTGTGAATATACTTGAAAACCATGAAATTTAAAAAGGGTAAGTTTTATGGGCTGTAAGCTAGATCTCAATAAAGCTGTTAGTGTGAGAAAGAGGTAGCAGCAGCTGTGTTCCCATAGAGCCACCTCCAGAACATTTTATGGAGCGGGAATGCAGGGTGCCTGTACTGTGCGGGGCCCACTGAAACCGTGTTTGTGTTAAAAACAACACTTCTGTGTGCATCTCGAGCTTGCTCCGAGGGACCACGCAACCTCCTGGGAGACGGACGAGAAGTGTGTGAGTTGTGTGTATGTACACCCCTCTGTTCCAAATGCACAAGCTTGCTGGGAGATGTCCCACAGAGCTCCCAGGGGCAGTGGCCAGGCCAGCCTGACAGCAACATGGAACCACGCCTATTGGGTATTCTGACTAGAATCCGCACCATGACGTTCCGGCCGGAGGTTACTGCCTGGCTCAGTACCACTGTCCAGTTGTCCAGTTGGAACAACAGACAATGGCAGGGAGGAGCTGGTGGCCGGAGGGGCCCACACTGTGCTCAGGCCCTTTAATTCAGTGCGTAATTAAACTGGTTTGCAAATTTCTCATGCTTCTTCTGGTCCATCTGGTTCATGGCTGTGACGACCCTCCGCACAGCAGCCCTGTGGGAGAAGCAGATGAGAACGTGCTCAGCAGGTTCCACGATGGCTTTGGGCTCCTGACCCTGTCAGAGGAGGCCCCCCAACTCATGGACTCCGTGGGTACTGCTGAGTGATCTCAGCTGTCCCCTGCCCCCTCATGTTCACCGCAAACCTCCTTCCCCGGGGCCGGGGGACCCAGCTCTGAGACTCAGCTTCCATCCCACTGGCTGGGGGCCAGCACCCCTCCCTGACCTCTCCTCATTTTCACTGGACTGTCACCCAGGACCACTATCCTTCCCTGAGTCTGGAACACACGGGGACTAGTCCAAACTGAGGAGCTGAGGGACTCAGCATTAGCCGTACTTGTCAAAGACCTTCTTCCCAATGCGCGCCCGCGCCGTGTCCGCCTGCTTCTTCAGGTCCGTGAGGTTGGGATACTTCCTCTTCTTCCCTTTGCCTTTGCCCTTCCCACTGCACCGACTCGAGCCCAGGTCCACCCCTGCAGCGGCCTCCACATCTCTCATGAACTCCGGGTCCTGCCAGTCTGTAAACAGAACACAGGGTTCCAGAAAGATCTGACACTAGTCCGCCCGGGTCTGCATGGAACTGACAGGCGGGGCTGGGGCGGGAGGGGTCAGCTTACTCACTGTCCAGCTGACACTGAGCATGGAAGGTCTCTGCCTACAGGGGGAGGGAGGCCCAGCCGGTGTCCCTGGCCCTGTGACCCCACAGCCCTGTGACCTGAGCAGGCCTGGAAGGACCACAGGGGGCGCTATAGACAAGGACTGGGAGGCCTCTCTGTAGTCTCCCTCGGGTGCAGAAGGAAAGGAGAGGGGTGGAAACCATCTCAGGCTGCTTTCCAGCCTCTGACCTGGACCCCAATCTCACAGTGTGGTCTGCAGCCTGCAGATGTGTGCAGCTGGAGGGGCTGTGGCTAAGTGTGTGTGTGGGTCAGGGAGGGGAACAGAGGGGGCAGAGACTGGGGGGTGGGGCTGGCTGCACACGGGTCCTCAGAGACACTTCCCGGCATCCCTTCACCCGGCCAGCACTGCCTCTCCCGCAGTCCAGTGCCATCAGGCATGGCCGCCAGGCGCAGCCCTGAGACATGACACTGTGAACAGAGGTTGAGAGCTCTGGCAGCCGGGGAAAGACTAGCAGAGAAAGACAGCGTCCCCCCGGTCCAGCAGACCTGGCCTTGCTGCCCACACCATGCTGCCCTGCAAGCGGACTCAGACACTGGCCTGGAGCTGCCTTTCTCCTCTCCAGAAGGGGCAGCGTCCTACCCACCAGGCTGCCTGAGGAACCCCTTCAGACGTCACCTGGCCTGTGGACATTAACTACTGGTAGGTAGAATGATGCTGCTACTGACCCCACAGGCGAACCCGCAGGCAGAGCTTGGGACGGGAGGAAGGCAGGTCCCCAGAGAAACGGATGGCCAGGCCTCCCCAAGTGGATTTTTTGAAGTGAGGGACTACGAGGCCACACGATTCCGATACAGGAACGATTAATCCAAGATTAAGGAAAACTGTCTAAACAGTTTATCTCCCAGTAATAAGAAGGCGTCACAGTTTAGGAGCCCGGTGAATGGAGCAATTGTTTAAACACAACAGAAAAATGCCGGCGTCCAGTCCAGATGGAATGAGCATCTCAGGAAAATGAAGGAGCAATTTAAAAGCCTTTGAAGAAAATCAATAGATGCCGGGCCGCGTGGCCTTCCTGAGCGCTGACGGCCGGTGCCCGCGTGCATTGTCACCAGGGTGAGCGCCGGGGAAGAGAATTGGGTCTTGTGAGCCGGAGGAGGCGGGGATCAATACTGTCGTTAGTAGAGAGATGCTATTTCACATCTGACTGGCCAGGGGCTGGCCCAGCCCGCCGCCCTGATACCTGGTTGTTAACAAGTCACCAAGGGCTGCAGAACCAGATACTCTTCAGGGCTGACACAAAAAATAGGCACTTAATTTGCTCCGAGCGTGAGCCACCCGGGAAGGCCTCGCCTGCAGATTAACAGGTCAGGCCCTCCCCCTGCACCACAGCGGCCTGGGCCCAGGCCTGGCCAGCATTAGTAAAGTGCATCAGAGGGGATGGGCTGTGGCCCACGGTGCCCCCAAGAGCATTACTACGCATCCCAGGACAGACGTGGTTTGCCTTCCATGTGCCGTGGGTCATGGTGCTGCAAGCAGAGACTCCCAGCAGAACGGATGGGGGCCTGATGCTGAGCAGGCCCCAAACCCACCGGCCCAGGACAGAGGCAAACAAGAACATCCGCCTCCCTCCACCGCTCAGCCCAGCTCAGTCCATGGTCTCTCACCCACAGCTGCCCTGCACACCGGGAACCCTCAGGGAGGTAGGGCACAGGACACCTGCTCCAGCCATAGCATGAGTCCCAAAGAAGAGGTGACACAGGGCTGAGATGAAACTTCAAGTGGCAGAAGCCCACTAGGGGCCCTGAAAGACAGAGCTCTGCCAAGACCCAGTTCCCCCAACGTCCCTGCCGGGTCCACCTCAGCCTGCCGGAACCTCATGGGCAGTGTCCCCTCCCCCAGGGGCTACACACACGTGTACAAACCTGTACTGCCTAAGAATACCATTTCCCTGTTCAGACACAGATACACATGTACACATACCATGCCCTGACCATGGATTACCCTCCCCTGTTCATTCACACATGCACACATGAACACACACACCATGCCCTGACCCAAGAGTGCCCTCCCCTGTTCACACACATGTACACACATGTACACGCATCATGCCCTGACCCAGAAGTGCCCTCCCCTATTCACACATGTGCACAACCATGCCCGGAATCAGGAGTACCCTCCCCTGCTCGCGCACACATGTACACACACATGTCCTTCCCCCAGAGTACCCTCCCTGCCCACACACACATGTACACACACACACTATGCCCTGACCCAGGAGTACCCTCCCCTTCTCTCACACACATGTACACACATGTACACACACCATGCCCTGCCCCGGAAGTGCCCTGCCCTGCTCACACACCACAGGTACACATACCATGCCCTGCTCCAGAAGTGCCCTCCCTGCTCACACACACACGTACACACACACACACACACACACACACACCATCCCATCTCCGGACTATCCCTCCCCTGTTCACACATCCACGTGTGCACACCACACACACACACATTCTCTGACTGTTAGCCCCCATTTCTCCTCCTGTAAGAGACCACCACCTGGAAGTCAGGCAGATGCTGAGGGCCACGACAGTCTCCTGAGGCCAGCAGGTGGAGGCAGCACCGCGCCGTACACACACATGCACACACGCATCCATGCGCCTGAGCAGGAGCCAGCTAACAGACAGGCTGGGGAGCAGTGAGGTGCGCTTCCAAGAAGTCTGGGCGCAGACAAGAGCTCTTCTTGCCCCAAGTCCTTTGTTTAATTAGAAAACACGGTTAAAACCCAGAACTGCTGCAGCAGACAGACCCATACTGGGCGTTGCCTAGGCCCTGGAACCACCATGCTCGTACTGGTTAGAGTGAGGGGGATGCGGAGGCTGGTAGACCACCCAGGGCCATACCGGGCGTTGCCTGGGCCCTGGAACCACCATGCTCGTACTGGTTAGAGTGAGGGGGATGCGGAGGCTGGTAGACCACCCAGGGCCATACCGGGCGTTGCCTGGGCCCTGGAACCACCATGCTCGTACTGGTTAGAGTGAGGGGGGTACGGAGGCTGGCAGACCACCCAGGGCCATGTCCGCACCACCCACACCAAGTTGTCAGACCCACCTGGGTGCTCTGTCTGCCTCTGCAGCTGCTGCCTCTGCTCCCGTGCCCTGTCCTCTGGGTTGAGGGGCTGCCCCTGGTCATCTCGGGGGACAATCTTCCCATGGAAGGGGCACTGCAAAGGACGGAACCAGACAGTGCAAATGCAGAGGTGGTCAACCGCCCTGGACCTCCACCCACCTCAGCATTAGGCCACGCCCAGGAACGGGAGTGAGCACACAGTGAGTCCTTCAGGATGCAGTGATGTGGGGCAGGGGCACAGGTGGGTTCCCCGCCAATCTAAGAGCAGGGTCGGGAGACTGAGGAGCCACTTCCCAGGAGTGCCAGCAGGAGGGGTCAGCACCTGTCCACCCAACCCTCCCTGAGGCACCTTCAGTCGGTCCTGGCGCTCACAGAGCCGGCCATCGGGCCTCAGGGCACGGCAGCGGTGCTGCACTGGCTCGAACCTCCCTGCAAAGGTGATGTGGCGGCTGCGGAGCATCTCAGAGACGTCAGCGTTGTCCACCTCCTCGTCCACCTCGCTAGGCTTCCAGAAGCGATGTTGAGAGTCAGCTCTGCAAGGCAAGCCAAGAGACGCCCAGAGCACCATCCACAGTGGGTGCGTCATCAAGCCCTGGGGCGTGACCAGGACAAGAACACAGTGCGGGGGGACCCAGGCTGCAGGTTGGTCCACTCAGGGGAGGGTGCTGGCCCCACTGAGACCTGAGGACACCTGGCCTCATGTGGACACTCAATTCCACAATCGGACACTGCTATGAACTAGTCAGGTGGCTGTGGGTAAGGGGATAAAACAAGAAGGCTCTCAGCAAACACCAGGCATGTGCAGAGTGGCAGGCGGACAGCCCACCCAGGAGACCAGCAGAAGCACCCCTGTTGGCCAGGTGCTGCCCTTGATAGGGCCCCAGGTTCCATGCAGATGGGCAGCACAAGCCCCGCAGAGATGTGTGAGGTCACCCTCAGGAGCAGCCAGGATGCTGCCCCACAAGGAGCCTTGGGTGTACCGATACTCACTTGAGAATCTTCCCAGTCACCGGCTGCTCCTGGCCCCAGTAGCACAGATCTACCCCAAAGGGCACCACGGGGGCCCGGGCCCGTTCTGCTGCCAGCTTCTGAGCCTCATCCGGCTCCTGGGAGGAACTGCAAGAGGTCAGAAGGGCTCAAAAAGCTTCCAGGGGCACCTGTCCCCACTCTGCTGCCTGCCTGGCCTCACACCGAGACACAGAGAGGGATCCTTGTGTCAAGACAAAATCCTGCCCACCAGAAGGGCAGCCAGTACATAGGGGTCTAGGCTGGAAGTCGCACAGATGGGATCGTGGAGTCTCTGGGGGATCATAAGCAGCCCGGACCACCACCCAGCACTCACACTCCCGGCCTGGGAGGTCACTCAGCCTGGGAGGTCCTCGGCTTCCCTGTCTGGGTAGTGAATCAACAGGCCCTGATGCCAAAGATCCCTTCCAACTTTCTGGGCACTTGTTTATACACGCAAACATCTCCCTTTCAGACACTCGAAATGTAAAAAAGGAAGCGAAAGTGGATGCTGAGCACTGGTCCGCAGGCTGACCACGGTGCTCACCAAACCTGCCCCCCTCCCAAAGAGCCGCAGGGCACCGGCTTCTCAGCCTCAGGCCCTCGGAGACTGGCAAAGCGCACATGGTCTCTCTCTTCCCTGCCAGCCCCACTCTGGCCCTGCAAGGGGCCTCTGCATGCTCCCAGCACACAATGGGAGCAGGAGGAAGCGCCGCCCTAGCCCTAAGTGGCCTCCCAAGAGGAGCCATGAAAGATGCTGCTGCCAGACCAGTACGGGCGCCTGGTGGGCGGAGCTAGCACCTGACGGGTGGGTGGGGCCTGCAGCCCGAGGGCGAGGCCGGCAGTCCCAGGCCCTGGGAAGTCACCTGGTAGATGCAGGTGGTGGTAGCCGGTCTCGGAGTAGCCGCAGTTGGGCAGCAGCAGATGTGGGGTCTGATGCCTCTTCATCTCTCCTAGTCCTTGTCCTCAGGTGCACTCCTTGAGCAACAAGCCCCTCTGGTGGGTCTTTCTTCAGAATCTGGACAGGGGCTGCCGGGGGGTCCAGCCCTAGAAGAGCCAGTGTCCATCCCCTAGCACCCTCACATAGCCTGAGCCTGGCTGAGCCTAGCAGCCTTCGTCCAGTTCCCACACCCTGGGTCAGGGAGGGCAGATAATCAGACCCTACTGGCCTCATCACTGTGATCTCAGCCCTGCAGGCCTCAGTGCCAGAGCCTCTGTTAAGGTGAGGGCCAGTCCCAGCAGCCCTGCCAGCGTCTCTCATTGGGTTCCAGGGCCTGCATTTGAGCACTATCATTTTGGTGTCTGTTCTACCTTCTTCAGCAGCTGCACAAGGCAGGGGCTATGGGCTAGCTGGATGTAGTGGCACTTACGATCAGCAGTGGACTGCTAACCACAAGGTCAGCAGTTCAAATCCACAAAGAGTCTCTATGAGTAAAGACGGACTCAACGGCACATAACAAGAAGGCGCTGTACTGAGGGGTACCCCTATCACCCCAAACTCAGGAGGGAAGCAACAAGACCCTCGACTTGAGCCCTTCCTCCTCCTGATGTCACGCCAGCTGAGAGCAGCCCCAGAGGAACAGGGGAAGCTAAGATGCCCAGGAGCTCAGTGGGCACAAAAAGAAAACCAATTCAACAACACATCCCAGAAAAGGCAGGATTGTGCCATGAGCTCATTACAGTCCTACCAAGAGAAGGGAAGATGCCGGAAACAGAGCAGTAACAAGAAGTCCCAAGGATGAAGGCTAAAGGCGCTGCCAAGCAGAACAGACCAGCCAAGGCCCAGGGACAGAAGGGAAGCCCCACAGCACCGCGAGGTGTCAGATCATGAAACAAACAAACTTGTAAAGCTCAGAGTTGCCACAGGCAGAGGTATAAGCAGCAATGTCCTCGTCTGGGGGCCTCGAAGGAAAGAATAAGTGGAGTGGAGTAAGCAGGTGAAGATATAAATGAGTCAAACGGCCTCGGGAAAGTCTGAAGAGGCTTGCTTCATGCCGATGAGGACACAAAAGGGCACAGGCAGAACATTAAAGATGAAGAGGAAAATCGGAACCATTTCCCAAGTGGAAAAGCTGATGTTCTCTAAGAGCTAGAAACTCCCTCAACATCAACATTATGAAGTGACACTGAATGGAAGAAAGTCTTGGAAGGTCATTTTGAAAAGTGCTGAGGAAAAAGACATTGAAATCCAGAAATTTATATCCAACTAAACTATCATGCACTTTGAAGACTAAGGTGTGCCTGACTCAAGTCCCAGTATATTCAATTACATCATATGTGTGTGAAAAAACTAGACAGTGAATCAGGAAGACTGGGGAAGAATGGCTGCATTTGAGTTACGACGCTGGCAAAAAGTACCACAAGGACCATGGACTTCGAGAGGAACAAATAAATCTGTCTTTGAAGAAGCACAGCCAAAAGGTTCCATTGAAGCCAGGATGGTGACATTTTGTCTCATGTAATTTGGACACGTGGTCAGGAGGCCCCAGTTCCTGAAGAAGGACGTCATGATAGGCAAAGTAGAAGGCCAATGAAAAAAAGGGCGACCCTCAACAATGGGTTGGCACAATGGACTCAAGCATGGCAACAATTGTGAGACTGTGTAGGAAGACAGTATAGATAATGGTGAGCTATTAAAACCATGAAAAGTAAATGGATGTTTGCATCTTCTAAAAATCAGAGATAAGAATAATAAACGCTCTAGTGTCTACAGACTACTTAGAGCACCATCAGCAGAATTGGAAGTTAAATGTGTTTCTGGTAAAACGTTGAAAGAAAATGAAAGAAAATGATGAACATGTGATTGGACAAGGGAAGACGGGTGGTGTTTTTCATGCAGTGGCAAAGACCTTGTCTGACTCATGTTCACATGTTTGGCAGGCTGAGCTTGTAAGTGAGGAACTTGAATATTTGACAGAGATTTCCAAGTAAGATCTTAGAGGCACAGTGTGGTTTCTCCTGTTGCTTACAGTAATGTGAGACAGGAAAGAGATGGGGCTTAAAAATGAACTGTGCAAACTGAAAACAGGACTTAAAAATTTGGAAATCCTGTTGCACATACAAAGGACAAATGCCCTAAAACTCTCACCAGGACTTGGTGACTCAAACTTTTGTTAAAGAATGTCCTCCAAGAACAGGACCATCCCTGGCACAACCTGGAGATCAGCAGAACTTCTGGAAGGAACATAGGAAGTAGGGCTGACTGGACTTCAAAGTTGGGCCACAACCTCATGGATTTCAAAGAGTCAGCTCCCAGTGTGAGGCTACCAATCAGTTGTACCAAGAGGATGGGCCCAATGATGAGAGGACAAGGCTGTCATGTCCAAGGGCCAGGAGAACAGAACTTACTAGAGCTGCGGGTATGGGGTCTCTACTCAGACTAGAATGGGGCCACCCAAAGCTGAGGGGCAAGGTTTCCATACTAGTAGGCCTGGTGGGCAGGCAGGCCTCTGTCAGGGCCAAGGGGCCTCCGCCTAGAATCCAGGGCGCATGGTCAACACCAGTCTGTAGGGCTAATTGCCTGGATTTCACTTACAAAAACTTTCAAATGCTTCCCCTTATTATTGTAGTAAAGCGTCACCACAACTGCTGCAGATGCCAAAGCAGTCAGCTCCACACGCGAACTCCAATGCTGCGTGCTCATGCATGCACGCGCACGCACACGCACGCACGCACACGCACAGAGAGAGGAGGCAAGACTGATAAGTGAACAATGTGACATTTTAGAGAGATACAATCACAGGCAAAGGATCGATATGAGAATTCCTAAGAGTTACAAGAATGAAATATATTTTTCATTGATTTGTTGTTTTAAACCATTAAAAAGATGAGTACGCGTGTTAAAGCAGGGTAAATACTCAGGCCACTAAAAAAAGCACGACTGTTTTCACATCGATGTTGAAAATCAATCTCCCTGACATACTTCCAAAGTGAAAAGCCAAAAAGCTGACAGCATTTCCCCAGCTCCGAGAGCCGGCATTTTCAGGAGGAATGTCGGAGTCATGGAAAAGCAAGAGGCCGCCATCATGATGTGACCCCAAATCAGCCACATCCCGCCAGCCCTTCTGGGTTTACTGACGTAAGTACCGTCTTAGGGCGCAAACGTCCTCCCATGGCTGCGTTTAGAAAGACTTATAAAAACGTCCAAATCCCCGTTTTTGTTTAAATTGACCAAGTGGCACCCGTTTGCCCTGAGCGCTGCCGCAGACAGCGCCAGTGTGGCGGATCGATGGCAGGAAATGGAGAGGCTGGGGCTGCCTCACAAAGTTAGCGGCCTAGCGCTGCCATTATTGATTTTACCTCGTTCAGCTGGCCTTGTAATTAAAATGTAAATTTGAGAAAGAGATTATGTCCTGACAGAAATGGTGGGATTAAGGGGAAGATAAAAGCCCCTCAGTGCAAATTTAGAGAGAGGAATGAGAAAGAAAACCAGCACAGCTTCCCGTCCATGTGGATTTAGACTCAACCCAACCACTCCAGATTCACCTGCATTAATTGAAAAAACTGCAGCGGAATATAAACCAGCGCAGCAGACTGGGCTCGACAAGGCGCGCGTCTGAAGGCGGCTGGGGCCCCACGCCTGCAGAGGGGCCGGCTGCTAGCTGTGCTCTGGGGTCTCACATGCATATACCCAGTGTCTGCAGAAATGAAGTTGGGGGGCAGGCAGTGTGCCCCACACATAGCCATCTCTGAGCCGGGGTGGGGGGGGTGGTTCTCTACTCCCCACTGCAAAGGCCCAGGAGGGCTCCGGCTTCACCTGAGCTCCAAAGCTCCTCACCAGGTGGCAGGGCTGTCCCGGGCAGGGAAGTGACTCCAGGCAAGTTCCAAAGTTCACGTCTGGGGTCACTGCCCTGGTGATGCAGCCTCCGCCCTGGGGACCACACTCAACATCCATTTTTAACTTGGCTGTCGTTGACTAGGTGCGCAGGCCCCCTGCCTTCTGGCGGCCCAGCCCTGCACTGTGCACATCACCCCGTAAACTGAAGGTCATGGCCTCAGCCGGTGAGGTGCTGTCCCGTGAGCTCTGGCTCAGAGAGAGACCTCATGTCCAACAGAAGGAAACACTGCCCGGTCCGGCGCCATCCGCACACTGGTTAGTTTGAGCCGCCCACTGCTGCCGCCACTGTGTCAGTCCACCTCACTGAGGGCCCTCCTCTTTAATGCTGACCCTCCACTTTACCAAGCATGACGTCCTTCTCCAGGGACTGGTCCCTCCTGATGACATGTCCAAAGTGCAGGAGAAGAAGTCTTACTAACTGTCTTGCTTCTAAGGAGCCTTCCAGCTGTACTTCTTCCAAGATGGAGTTGTTGGTTCTTTTGGCAGTTCACGGTGCTCTCAATATTCTTCTCCGATCCCCTAACTCATTAGGTATTATGACTTCCTTCCAGGTTAAATATGGATGGTCTGTCTGCTCTGACACACAAGTGAGTGTTGCTATGGACACTGGAGAGACAGAGCCTGCCACGTGGAGTCTTCCTAAGAAAGTGGACCAGCCGGGAGTGCGTAATAGACACACACATACACAGCTGAGAGTGCGTAACACACACACACAGAGCTGGGAGTGGGTACCAGGCACCCTCCCACCCCACAGTGCAGGGATGGAGCCCACAGCCATTGGCTCACATCACCAATTTTGGGAGCCAGGAAAGACCCAGCACTGTCTCTATGCTGTCATGCCTAGGCCTCAGCTGGAAAACCGGAATGGCAGGCAGCTGGCTACACCTGAACCCACATGTCTGTGGCCAGGCCTGCGATGAGCCAAGAGCTGGGATTAGCTAGGATTGCCCCTTCAGCACCTCTCTGGGACTCCTTCCTCCACGTGGCTTGGGCTACCCCATAGCATGGCAGCCTCATGGTTGTTAAAGACTCCTCATTTGACAGCTCCCGTCCCTGCTGCACCATCATTAACAAGCCAGCTCCTCTTGCACGCTGCTGACAATCACCACCTGTTCAGACTCGGGAGGGTGCGGGGTGTCTCTCAGTAACAAGGGCACCCAGGAACCTGCGGCCCTGTTCTAACACTATGCAGGGCACAGTGGGGCGCGGAGTAAAGCACACGGGTTCTGAAGGCAGGCGGAGTTGAGTCTTGGCTATCACCTCCCTGCTAACTACTGCCATCGTGTCGATTCCAACTCGGAGTGACTTACAGGGCTGACCAGGACAGATTCTAGGGTTTCTGAGACTGTAACCTATGGGAGCAGACAGCCGCATGGTTCTCCCAAAGAGCAGCTGCTAGGTTTTAACTGCTGACCTTAGGATTAGCAGCCCAATGCTGACCCACTACATCACCAGGGCTCCTTTACCTGCCTGACGGTGGCTGGAAGGGCTTCACCTATGCGTGCCTCAGTCCCCATGGTGGAGGAGACATGGAGTGAGTCCTCCACGCAGGGCAGCTGCCACATCACTGCTGCTGCTGTGATTGGTCACAAGCCACCAGGCCAGAAGGCCCCACGCCATTTCTGAGGAAGGAGAATCTCGCTCGTTTGCTCTTTCTCTCTGGCCTGGCTCCACACTGTAGAGTAAGTTTGTAAGGAAGGAGCAGATGCTATTTCTGCGATTGAGACATCCTAAATGCAATCTGCATCTTCAGTTACAAGAGCTTGGACAGGTCAGAGCAGGGACGTACTCAGGAGTCCTCACCCAAGGCAGGACATCTCAGCAAAACTGTAATCAGTGGTGACTCCCAGGGGCCCCTGAAGACACCCCAAAACAGGGTATGTTCTGGGCCTCGAGGACACACCTTCTGCCCTCTGCTGAGTATGCAGCTCCAGATGGACAAGGGAGGAAGAGGTAGCAAGACTCTGGGCTGGAGAAGGTCTGGACAGAGCTGCCCAGGAGCTGAGCCCCTCAGCCTTGGGAGAGAGAGGCAGGCTGCATGAACGCAGGGACTTAGAGGCAGCTGTTCCCGCCTGTCCTGTCCTAGCAGTCTGTCTGTCACCTGGGCATGGTGGTCTCATGGACCACCCCAGGGGCTAGAATGAGGCCTCATCCATCGAGGGGCACCAGGGAGCCTGGTGGAGAGGAGGGCAAAGACCCTGGGCATAGGACAGTGTCATGGCAACTAACTTGTGTGGGTGTGGGGAGACAGCACCAGCCTGGGAAAGCTGTTGTTCACAGCACGTTCATTCTAGGCAAGAGGCAGAGCTAAACCAGGAGACAGGCACAAGGCAATTTCCGGTGGGAGTTAGAAAGATGGTAAATCAGAGGGCTTGGGGGAAGACAGGTAGTCAGAAGGAAACATATAGGAGGAGAAGGTACTGGAACAAGAGCAGGGGACCAGGTAAGGGAACAGCTGGGCTGAGGCGGCTCTGGGTGGATCGGGTCTAGTGTGTCTGATGGGGACAGTCTCACAAAGGCTGTAGGTGTGTGTGTGCCCTGTCACCACCCTCCCTGGGAACCCCTGAAGGACAGGGACAGGTCTGAGTCTTGACGGTACCCCTTGTCTGAAAAGGGGCCCAAACGCAGATAGGCGTCCAATGAGGCCCCACCCAGCAGCCCCTGGCTGCAGAACCCAAGCCGGGCCCCAGGGTGCGCTGCTGCTGTGGCACTGGATGGGTGGCCCCCAGGCCCCGCAGACAGCAGGTACAGGAGTAAACAGGGGCTGTACAAATGGAGGGTCGTTAAAAGTCTGGTTGTGTTAATTTGGCATGACACCCCTAATGGGATATATCTTCACACTTGAACTGCCTAATCATCTAAATTCTTGTAACAAATTTACATTTCAGCTTACAGACTCCAATGCAAATCCACTTGTCTAATTCACAACCAAAGCCACAGTCTTGTTGGGGTCTGTTTCTTTTGCCTAATAGGAGCCCCTCCCCATGTACCCGTCAGCAGACGTACGGCGGGGAGGGGAGAACCTGGGTCCCACCATTTGTGGGCTATCCTCTGATGCAGGATGCAACTCATAGATTTAAAAAACAAATAAAAAAACCCAATGTTTTGATACAGGCTTTGTGTCATGGAGTCTTGGGTTCAGGTGGTAAATGTGTAACACGGTAAACATGACCTCTGCTAGCTCCTATGGCGGCTCAGGGGGAGGTAGGAGGGGACAGACACTGCTCCACCCATCCACTCTCAGGTCACATGAGGT
>NW_006408780.1:1963280-1981798 GCF_000296735.1 Chrysochloris asiatica
CACTACTCCACCCATCCACTCTCAGGTCACAGGACCACACAGCTTCCCTAGCAGGACCCTTTCCTCCGGAAGCAGATTGTTGGGGACCAGCCACTTTCCTGCTCTGAGGGCACCTCCAGGGTTGAGCACGTTTGTCCCTCAGCAGAGCAACCCTAGAACAGAGGTGCCTGAAGGCCATCGACCCAGGGACAGGACATGGCTCCTCCCATGCCCCAGGCAGCTTGTGTGTGTGTGTGTTCTCTGGGGCCCTGTTCTATGCAGACAACCAGTGCCCCACAAAGAAATGTGTCACCGGCCCAGCTACGGCTTCGCAGGGCTGCCCCTGCCTCTACCACAGGTGCCCACAGTGAGTGGACGATAGACAATGGCAGGAAAGGAAGGGACACCAGCCCATCTATGTGAGAGCAGAGCGCCCACAAGTTGCCCTGGCTACACATCCTTCCTCCAGGCTCACCACAATGTCAGGAGCAGGGCCACAAGCACAAACAAAGCAGACCCCCCGTGCTGCAGGGACTAGGCCCATGCCACGCTCATGCCTACCGCTGTCTCCTCCAGGCCCAGGTCCGCCTTCCACTGGGCCCCAAGCCCAACCTGTCATTGGGTCTACAGCTTCAAGAAGCTCCTTCTGGGGCTACACCCCACTCCTCTCTTCCCCTTTGTCCTCCTGGGTCACCGTTCCAGCCCCCCACAGCCCATGAGGAGCAGGTCTCTCACAGTCCCCCACTGCCCCTGGGGAGTGTGTATGTCACAGACCCCCATCACCCCTGGAAATCGGGTCTCTCACAGCCCCCCATCACCCCTGGCACTTACCGTACTCAGTCCGAAGGTGGTCTGGGATATGGGGCTCATACCCCTCCTTCTCTGGAACCTCCACAAACTCTTCCTCTTCGTCTTCACTCCCGTCCTCCAGGAACGTTGTCTAGGGGAACAATGCCAAGGGCACATGAACCCCCAGCTGTCCAGCCAGGCAGCTCCCGGGAGAACATTATCTCTTGTTTCCTGAGTTAAGAGTTTCAGCCACATCTACGGTGGGGTTAAATTTCCAAGTGGTTCCCAAGGTTAGGCTATGATGCTCACGCGTTTCTGAACACCTAGGTCGTCTTCTCGAGCACTACTTCACTACTGGGCAGATACACTTTTTTAACCTGCCCAGTAAGAGAGCAGGGTCCGCTGCAGTCAGAGGGGCAGTTACCGCCCACCTCAGGGCAGATGGGGACAGGGACAGGGGCAGGCCCTTCCAGGTGTTGGGAGTGACAAGTGCCTCACAGACAGCCAGCAGCCAGCGGGTGACGGCACTCCTGGAGCAGTTTAGCCTTAAAAATACTAAAGCAGAGCCAAACCATAGTGCTGTTCCTCCGACCAGACCATCTTGGGTCAGGGTTGACCTAGTGGACATACTGTGGATGGGGAGAGGACACCTGAGGATTCCATGCGTCCTAGCCTTACAATAGGAAAAGGTGGCCCCTTACAAATCCGCAATCCTTCTCCACATCTTCACCCCAGCCCCTCCCTAAGTCCCCACTCTTCTCACCCGCCCCTAGTCCTTGCTTTGTGAATAGGGCCCCGTGCCCCTGGTGGTGGGCCCAGCAGGCCCCTCAGGTCCTCCCAGGTCAGAATTCCACAGGCCGCTGGCTCTCCGGTCATCCTGTCATCTGAGACAGGCTAGGGAGGTTGTCCAACCGCTGGACTCCAAGTCCCCATGACCCTGCACTAGCTCTAGATGAACCTAATTATTGTTGTTAAGTGCCGTCAAGTCAGTTCTGACTTGTAGTGACCCTGTATAGGGTTTCCAAGGAGCAGCTAGTGGGTTCGAACTGCGGACCTTGTGGTTTGCAGTCCAGTGCTGATCCTCCAGCGCCACATGGACCAGGAGTCTTAGGTAGACCTAGGACCACATCAAGTGGCAGCAGGCTCTGCAAGAAGCAGCCCCCTCATCAGCCAGCTCCTGTCCTCCCTGCCTGCCTGTACCCCGGATCCTATCAGTGATTCCATGGAAACCAGGGCAAAGACAGGTCTCCGGAGCAGAGGATGCATGGGACTCTTCACAGAAACTCCACCTGTCCTCCCTGAGCCACGCGCTGCCTAAACTACTTCGGGACCCTGAGGTTCCGTGCTCTGCTCCCCACACCAGCCACTGCCTAGAAGCAGAAAGAACCTGCCGGGGCCAGTGGAGCTACAGTCAGTTGGGGCTGAAGAAGCCTTGGGTGCTGCCACAGAGCCCTTCCGCGGCCATGCCCCACTCACTGCAGGAGGTAGAGGCGGGCCATGGAGTATGGAGCGGCGCTGTACTGCAGGGCGCACATGTTGCGATTTTTAGAAATTGAAGGTTTGTGTGGCAACACTTTGTCGAGCAAGTCCATGGTGCCGTGCTTCCAACAGCATGTGTTTTACTTCATGTTTCTGTCATGTTTGGTCATTCCCACGCTATTTTAAACATTTTTCATGATGCCACTGCACATTTAATCGGCTATGTTGTTGTTAAGTGCCATTGAGTCAGTTCTAACCCACAGCGATCCTGTATAGGGATTCTGAACAGCGGCTGGTGAGCTTGAACTGTCAACCTTGCCGTTCAAATGACTCTGCAGTCCAACACATTAACCCACAGCGCTACACCAGGACTCCTTAATAGGCTATAATCTATTGTAAAGCAAAAATGGTATGACTCGCTTTACTGCGGCAAGCACATGCTTGCAGTAGTCTGCCTGTATTGAGAAAGGAAGGTCTCTGTTAGATTAATACCAATGACTATGAAGAGAAAACATGGCCAGCAGGGCCCTTTGACCATTCTAAGACCAAACTCTGAAAAACATACTCATTTTGACCAGGCCTTATTTGTAATTAAGTCTTGGCACCAACACACATACAAATATGGCTGTTTTTGAAACGTAGGAAGACTGGAGACCCCGACCCTCAAGACCCTGAGGATGGGATCCAACTGGTCACCGGAAAGCAAATCCAAGTAAGTTCAAGATGGACGTCCACAGTGACATACTGCATTCAGACCACATGTGGGGCGGCTGTGGGGGCCTGGGCTCCGGAGGCCACATCTGGCCGGCCGTACCTGCTGCACCCGGAATGCCACCGTGAGGAGTCCCTGCCCTGAGAGGCCTGCTGGGATGCAAATGCACTTTGTTTGGGCACAACCCACGGGCCGAGCCTCTGGGAGCCACGGGAGGCATTAATCACGGAGAACCGTAATTTTTGTTATCAGTCTAACACTGATCAAAAAGGAAGGCTGTCTCCACCGCTGACCTGTGAAACATCCCAATTATACTCTTTGGAAATGACAGGGGCACTTAACTCCCGAGCTGAGCAAATGACGACGATCAATCACGTTTGAATAACAATGAGCCGCGGACCTGAAAATTATTTTTGTAGAGAATCTACCCAGGAATTTATGAAAGGTGCAAAGCAGCCAAGGTTCCCGGGCATTGTGGCTCACGGTTCGTGCCGTGCGTATCAAACACTAAACAGAATTTATGTGTTTTAATTTTCGAAAAGGTAGATGTGGGGCTCGGTGCTACAATGCATAACACAGAACGCCGGATTTTAAATATGGGGGTCATTTTCATGAAGCATGGTGCTTACTACTCACACCCTTGAATCTCCCCGGGAACTGCCATTCCAGTTCCTTTTCCTTAAAAATATTTCACTGCTTCTCTAACTATTAGGAGTTATTAGGAGTTAGATCTTCTCTCGCTCCCTGGCTAGGATGTTTTATTCCTGTGATTGAGTTTGGAACCCGGGCTCCTCTTGGTTCCTAAATTAGCGCTGACAAGGCTCTTCTGGACAGAGGCAGGTTCATTATCTCCCGTGTAAACAGCGCCAAAGCGGCCACGGGGCCCAGCCCGGCCCACAAGGACCACCACAAAGGCTGCCTCTCTTAGGGCTCAGCCACCCGGCAGATCCTCAGGACAAACCTCTCCTCTGAGACCCCAGCTTTCTCCTTAGGAAGAGCAGCCTGGTACAAACCTTGTCCACCCGCAGCTTAAAGGTCTCTGGAGGCCAGGACAGCCCATGCCGAAGGATCAAACCCTTAGGGTTTAGACCCAACTGAGATGGCTGAACATCAGCTCAAAAGCTCCGGCTTCCCAGTGTTCATCTACATGGGACAAACTCAGCTACCACAGAAACCACAGAGGTGCCTTCTACCTTGGACCCAGGTTGTCTGCCATGAGGACCGCAAAGTGGTTATGATGCCCACAGAGGTAGGAAAGCACCCCGATGTGGGGGCACCAGGCACGGGCAGGGCGCTCCTGAGACCTGCTGCAGGGAAAGGCCATGCAATCAGGGAGCCCAAGCCCACATCTCCCCAAGACCTCCCTCAGAAAGCAGCCCCACCCTGAGGGAGATGCCCATTTCTACCTGGAAAACAAATCCCCAAAAGGTTCACGGAACTGTGGCCACCTGCCTCTCAAGAGAGCACTTCAGACGAGGCCAGCCCTGATGGACATGTGGGGACAGACGTACCAGTAGCCGGCAGCATCCCTGAATGGGAGGTGACCCTTTCATGGCCACCGGCAGCGGGGGTGGGGGTAGGGCCATGGTGAGAGGCCACGCTCAGGCCGTCCAGCCCATCCTGAAACAGATGCCCTTTGAAAGGGTGCCCCCAGATGACAAGTCAACTTGTCAAATTTCTTCCAGAGCATCTGAATTTGGAAACAAACGGAAAACAAACCCCAAACAAAACAGGCCCCCACCCGTTGTCTGCAGAAAATGGGTGCCCCTCCTTGAGAACTAAAGTCTCGGGCACTTTCTCTATGCAGTCAGTCATCACAGCCTGGAAGGGATGCGGGTGGATTGACCAGTCCTCCACTGTCCTCTGGCCGGCCCCACCCAACTCTCCTGCACCTCAGTCAGGGGCCACCTACCAGCACCTGAGCCGGGGGAGAAGAGAGAGGCTCCTGGTGGTAGCAGCGGGCGGGCGGCGCAGTGGCAGGGCTGACCCTCCCCAGGCAGGCCTGCCTCGGGCTCCCCGCTGCTTTCCGACAAATTGATTCTCACCCACAGTTAAAAGGATTTAGAAAAATGAGCCTCCACGATCATAATTAAACAAGCAATAAAATGGCTAAAATATACAATGCAATCAGTTTACAGAGGGGACGTGGCCAGGAGGGTGCTAATTATTGGAGACGGAAGGGGAAGAGGAAGCACCTCGTGGAACCCCGCCGCCCACTGGCGGCCGACTCGGGCCGATGCGGCCGCGAGACTGCAGCTGGGCCATTAAATAAATTCTGTACGATCTAATTAACTTGGCGCGCAATCTCAATTACTTTTCACCCAAGAAATCACTTTTGTTCAGTTTTATGTGTGTCTGTTTCCCTTTTTAAAAAAAAAAAAAATGATGTAAGGCATCGTCAGACAAGTGAACTCTCAACTTCATTTGTCTTTCAGCAGCCTTGATGGCTATGCATTTAAAAACCCATTCTATCTTATAAACTAAAAATTAAATGTACTCAGCTGTGATGGTCGTCATTGCATCTGCTATTTATATGCTAATGCCCTCCCTGCAAGACCGTGCAAATTACCCCACCAGGCCAATATCTCATGCACATCTACGGGCGGCTGCCAGGGACGCACCTTCCAGAGGACAGAGGTGGGGCCGCTCCCAGCGCTGCTGACCACAGTGGGTGCATGGGCCAGCGAGTGGAAGGTCAGCCGGCATGGCCAAAATAAAACCGGAGGCAATGTGAACTCAGTGAGCACATTTGCGCTGCAGAAATAAAAATCTCTGGAATTCATTCTACATTCGTAGAATCTAATTTATAGCACCTGAAATCAAGAAAAAGCATCTTTACAATCACATTAGAAGACCGAGAGCGGACCAGGCGTGCTCGTGGTCTAACCTTGTCACCCATCTATGGGGAAGCAGCGAGATGAGGGGATGCTGACAGGGCTCCTTGGGGTGATGCCAGCTCACAACAGGCTCTGGGTTCACCGGCCAGGGGTGTGGGGGGGGGGGGCCGGGATGCTTTCCAGGGCAGAGCCATGCCCACAGGGGCTAGGGGTTCAGAAGGGCTATAGGGAGAACAAGCTGGCTTCTACCCCCCACATCAGCTGTAAACAGCGTCTGAGTGGTGAATACAGAACTAGGCCCTCTGAGGAGGGGAGGGTGCCAGTGGTGTGTATCTGAGAAAAAGCAAAGTTATCACTTGACCTATCTAAACTTCACATAAAACAAACTTCGTATCCAATGGAGTGTGTAATCAGTCCCTAGTTAGTGCAACCTGCGATTGATCTCCAACTCTAATCCCTCCCAGCCCTCCTACAAGCCCCAGAGGGGAAGCAGACCTGGGGTGGGTAAGGAGAGCCAGGTGGGAAGGAGGCTAACTTTCCCTCCGCCCCTCTGCACCCCACCCCTCCCAGGCAGCCTCAGCATTGGCAGCCCTTCCACCAGGCAGCTCGGCTCTTTGCAAAGCAAGATAAGACTCAGTTTTCTCGCCTATAAAATGGGGCTAACTGCAAAGCACTTGGAAGCGTTTGGGAAGTGATATGCTCGATTCCGGTGGCTGGGCACCAGAAAGGGGGAATTCTGGAAGCCCGGCCAAGAGTCTTCCCGGTAAATCAGGGTGAGCAGGCTCCTCAGCTGGCTGTCCCCCTCACTCTGGGCCCAGCCCTGGCTCTCAGCCTGCCCGTGGATGCGGCGGCTGGCTCGGCCTTCAGCTGTGATGGAGGGCAGCACATCAGCAGGGAAGGTTGTTTACCGACTCCCTGACTGTGGTGATTTAGCTTCCCGCTCCTCCTGACGTCTGAGCCATTCCACTGCCCCTGTCCCCTTCTGTCCTTTTCACCTCCAAGAAAACAAACCAGCACACGGCTGCCCGCACCCAGGAAGGGTCAAACCGCCGAGCCCTCAGCACCCAGGAGGCTGGGCTGCTTGCTCCACATGGCCCAGTGTCCGCGCACGTGACTGAGTCAGGATGTGTCTATGGCTGAAATACATGTGGCTGCTGCGTTGGCCTCGGGATTTTGGTTAAGAAATAAAAACCAAACAGTGTCCGAGGAGACGTCTGAGCCTCTCAAATGTAGAATCTGATTTTAAAAAAATCATAAAGGGGCACCGCAGGTGATGCTAAGTAGATGGATGCTTACTATGGTTTTTGTCTGGACTTACTGGTTTGTGGGAAATTAATATCTTGCTAATTATACAATCCCGAATCACCGGTCATCTTAGCTAACGTAATTAAACAGTAGACAGCTAAAAGTTTGCAGCGGATTTTTATCAGTTTAACGGATGTAGCCGGCACGGGTTATTACATCCACCCTGTACCAGAGCCCAGCTCCCAACGAAATCTACCAAATGATCCTCCATATTGATCTGTTTAAGATTTATCCTCCGCCTCCTTCCACACGAAACCGAGACAGATACACTCTATAAAACCAACAGTTAAACATATTTAAACCGGCTGGAATATGTTTTCAAGACGGAACAGCTATGTCAAAAGGCAAACAACTTCATGTGGGAGGGTTACTGGCAAAAGATAGAACGAGAGATCTTAAAAACGACAAAGAGCCCACGAGTCTGCTTATGTCCTGGCATCCCCAGCAGGTCTGGGACCAACTGCTCAGAGCTCTACCCCTATTTCAGAGTCACCAACACTGGGTCCTACCCCACGGTGCATGTTTGCTGTGGTCCCTCACCCGTGTGTTCTGAATTTGAAGCTACTGAAGTCTTATGTTATTGAATTAGCGCCCCTAGCTTTGCGTGTTCTACATGCGGAGTTAACGATGCCAGGCCTGTGCCGAGCAGAGACACTGAGGCCAATGATTTAAACCCTCCGTAAATTTTATCTGAAAATTAGTGAAGAACAGCTCATTCATAATTTCTAATTAAAACGCCTCTAATTAACACGGGCGCTTGTGAGCGGCTCCCCGCCCAGCCGGTCCCTGCAGCTCAGCGCTGCTGCCCATCCTGCTGCGAGTAAGCCACAGGAGATGTGCAGATAGGACGGCCGCCGAGTCTATTCTGGGAAGCAGGCCGCCAATCACTTCATCTCCTCCAGGCAGCTCCGCACCGCGGGCTCGCGAGCACCGAATGAACCAAATTCCCTGCAGACTGCAGATCCAGAAGCTTTTTTAACAATCAGTTGGTGGAGAAGGGTCTAGAAAGTCTGTTCAACTGACAAAGGGAGAGAGCGATTTCTCCACCTTCCAGGCCGCATCCCTTCAACCTGACAGGCCCGACTGACCACACCAGACACCAGAGTGTAGCCTCTGACAACGGGGTCTAGGAGTTCCCAATGGCATAGGGGCTGCCCACCTCCACCCGGATACCCATAGGGTGCCACCTCGGTTTAGCCCACCGCTCCAGGCTCTCCTGCGTAGGTATGTGTAAGGGCCTCCCTGGTCTGCACCTGCACCTTCTGCCTCTCCGATCTTCCGAGCAGATGGTGGGCATTTTCTCAGTCGCTAGCCTCCCCACCCCTGCCGCCCAGAGCTGGCTCACACCAAGAATGTTCCCATGGCGCACCTCTGACCAGCCGCAGCCCCCTGGGCTCCAGGTAAGATGAAGCCAGGCCACAGCTGTGAAGACACTGGGCAAGCAGGACAAGGGCCCCAGGTCTGGGGACCGTCAGACGCAGCGTCACAAGAAAGGCTGGCAGAATGACAAGGGAAGGGGCCACTGGGGGCAGCTGCTGGCCCTGGACACCACACACCATATGCTGGCTGGCTGGGTTCCTCTGGATAGCGTGTGATGGGGAAGCAGCAGCCAGGGCATCAACACAAGCCCTCAGTACCCCCCACCGCAGGGCTCCGCCACACAGCAAGCATAGAGCAAACGCCTCCTGAATGGCTAGCAGGAGGCTGGCAAGCACCTGTCCACGCAGACATGATGATCCTACTGCGAATCCTGAGGCCCCAGGGAGCTCCCAGAGATGGACATCGTAAGTCCTGGCACGGTAGCCACACCTGCTGCTCTGCTGCTGCTACCTGTACCAAGCTGAGCTGCAAGGTACAGGGACAAGCAACTTCCCCACCCCCACTCCCCAGGCCCAGCCACTCCAAGAGGACCCTCCCAGGGCAGGGCAGCAACGGACCCATCAGTAAGGAGACCTGCAGATGCCTGGTGACCCTCAACAGCCCCATTGGGCCCGCCAGCCAGTCCCAGAAAAGGCCCGGGAGCTGTGAGTGGGGAGCAGGCTCAGTCATCTGGAAGGTTCCACTGCGACAGCCACAGGCCAGCAGAGTAGTGGGACTGTCCCTGGGTCACACAGGCAGGCCATGAGCTGAGCAAAGCTTCAGCCCCTCTGGCGTGAGGACCCTCCACCCACAGGGTGACTGCCCAGAATAGCCCTGGTCATGGGGAGAGAGCCCTGCTAGCCACAGCTTGGTTTCTCCAGTCACTCAGAACCCCATGGAAACGGCCCCTAGCTGCCTTCCCGAGGCACTGTGGCCGCTGCCTCAGCCCCTCGGCTCCCCACCCATTTACTCTGTCCAACTGCACACAGTGGTCAGTGGCTGGTGCAGAGAGTCACCGTGCAAGCGGGGCAGGCAGACTACGCTACAACAGCTGCCTGTCACCCGTCTCCTCAGCGAATGAGAGGTGACAGAGCTCACAGAAGACGGCACCCCATCCTCCCTTCGCTGAACAAATGGCGGGAGGCACAGGGCCCTGAGTACCTTTCTGCTCAGGGACATCTTCCCTGGCACCCAAGGATGGCTGAGAAATTCACCCCCGCTGCTAACACACTGACAGATGATCATCTACCTTCTAAGACTGGACAATCATCTGCTTCCTCTGTGAAAAATGTGTTTGGGTCAAAAGTCACAGTATTAGCTTTCCCATTAAGTGACCCACCAAAACGAAACATTCATAAAGTGTCCGTAGGGACAAGTGCAGCCAGCTTCCGGCCAGGCTGGGTGATTCCTCACCACTGTTCATCTCCTAGACTCCTAGTGTGGCGCTGAAGGATAAGCACGACTGCAAACCACAAGGTCAGAGGTTCAAACCCACCAACTGCTCTTTGGAAACCCTGTACAGGGTTGCTATGAGTCGGAACCGACTTGATGGAACTTACTAACAACATTAATTTCCTTGGCATCCTGGTGTGGCACTGTGGCATACAGCATTGGACTGCAAGATCAGTTTGAGCCACAAAGTCAGTGGTTCAAATTCACCAGCTACTCCTTGGAAACCCTACACAGGGTCACTATGAGTCGGAACCGACTTGATGGCACTAAACAACAACTTTGGAGTCCTGGTGTGACAGTGTAGGACAAGCACTGGACTGCTAACTTCAGGGTTAGGGGTTCAAACCCATCAGCTGCTCCTTGGAAACCCTCTACAGGGTCTCTGTAATGAGTCAGAACGGACTCCACGACACTTAGCAACAGCCATCAGCTTAGGAATCAGGGATGGGAGAGAAGCAAGCCCGCCCTCTGCTGGTCCCTGGGGGGACTGTGCACACCTGGTCTACCTGAGGAAGCTCCTTGTGGAGATCTGTGAGGGACCTGGGTCTGCTCAAGTCTTTTCTTACTCGGGGCTTCAGAGCACCTGGGAACATCCCACCCCTAGCTCTGTGTCTGCTGACCACCCTGCTCTACACGTGAGCACGGTCTGGGGCCTTCTGAGGGGCTCGGTCTTGATCTTTTCTGTTCACAACAAAGCCTTCTCAGGAGACAGACAGACACAGACACACACACACACACACACACACACTCACTCACTCACTCACTCACTCACTCCTGCGGCCTTTCCTGCTGCTCCCTCTCCTGGTGGAGACCAGAGGGGGGGGCATCACCCCCCTGTGTCCACTGTGTAAACACTGCTCCTCACCTGTCTTGGTGGGGGCTCCCAGGGTCACCCTGTGGGATGGACATAAACTGGCCCCTCCCCTTGACGGCATCTCTAGGACCCCAGTGAAGAAGCCCCCATTCCTGGTCTGCCTGTGGCCCTCAGTGCCCTTGCCGTCACAGCCCTGTGCATCTGGAGGTCCACTATCTCCATGGCTACAGGGTCACCGCATTGGGGCAGGTGACCTGGGTGCAGGATCAGCTTCACCCTCACCTGTCACCATGCCCTGAGACACCTGGGCCTCCCTCAGGCCCTGCCTAAGGCTGGTCCCATCAGTGCGGGCGCGCAGCCCACACCCCAGGTCCCCTCTGAGCTGGGGAGGTCCAGCTCTCCCCAACAGACGTCGTGCTGACCTCTCAAGTCTCCATGGTGTGAGGGCCAGGCCCAGCCTGCCCCTCCCTCAGTGGCTTCCCAGGAGCACGAAGCTCTCAGTACCTCCTGTCCTTGGCTAGGACTCAGGGATGCCAGCAAAGCCCCGACACCATCGTGACATCGCCGTGGAAATGACTGCTCACAGGAAGCGAGCCCTGGGCTTCCCCACCGCCTCCCTGGTCAGCTCAGAGCCATGGGGAGCTCCTCAGAGCCTCTCTCCAGTGAAGAACTTCTACCCACTTCCCCATTGCCTCCCCAGGATCCGGGCCCAGGCCCTTTGCACGGGTTCAGCTATGGTGGGAGGAGGACCACGTGGTGTCACCGTGTGACAGTTGAGAGCAGCTCCTCTGAGACACATAGTGAACAAAGAGGGCCCTGGAGACCCTCCAGCCCCCAGAGATGCCGGCCCTGCAGGGTCACGCAGTGGTGGGTCAACGCCCTTTGGCACTGCCCTTGCTGGGGCTGACCATGGGCACTCACCAGCCTCCCAGGTCCCTCCTGAGGTTTGATGTTAAGCTCCTTGTACTTGCGCACAGCTGCTTCTAGCTCTGTCTTCAGCTCGATGGCCCGCCTCAGCCTCTGGTCGTGAATCCCTGCGCGGGTGAACAGCTGTGAAGTAAGGGATGACAGGCGTCTGGGCAGAGGGGACAGAGGGACTGAGGACAAACTGAGCAAGGGGCTTCTGGGCATCAGCAGCCTCCTCGTATGCCCAGGGGTGCCCGAGGCTGTGACTTCTTTCTTCACCTTTTCTGTATAGTCTCCAATCCACCTGTCCCACCCCCCACCCCCCACCCCCAGTCTACATCAACACCTGCACAGCCTGATGCCCAGGGCAGCTCATCACCTGCACCCAGGAGCAGACCGACGGCAGGAACTTGTTCCGGATGAGCTTGAGTGCGTCCCGGGCGCTGTGGACCACGGCTCTGTTGTCCTCTGTCTCCTGCAGCACCACGTCACCTGCAACAAGCATGGGGTTATCAAAGGGGCTGCCAGGCTGCATCTCCTGGGGACGGGCTGGGATCCCTTTTCATGCTGCCCCCACCCATCACAGCTCCTTCAGAAAGAGAGAGAGCTGTGGGGGGAAGCTGGGGGTCCATTACTGCTCTCAGACCCTACACTGACCCCACCTTTTAAGGCTTCGGACCTTTTCAGTGTCGCGCCACAGCCCGAAATGACAGGTAAGTTCACCCAAGACCGTATAGACGGAGGGTTGTGGAAATGTGTGTTTCTCCAGCCCTGTCTGGCTGCATGGTGTGTGAGGACAGATGACCAACACCCAGGCTTCCCCAGAGTGAGGGCTGAGAGGGTCAAGGAAGTGATAACCGAGCTGAGAGGCAGCAGCGGCAGAGGCGGTGAAGTGACGCCGAGGCACATCCTGCTAGGACGCTCTGCAGGTCACTGCCCAGTGGCACCCCCTCTTGCATGTCTCCAGGTCCTGCCACATCCCAAACCCGTCTGCCCTGAATCAGGGGTGAGGGATCACCACGTGTGCCCACACCCGGACACCAGGGCCCAGCTCCCACACACAACCTGGCACCTCCACCTCTGGTCACCAGCTCAGGGTTCAGCAGCCAAACCGTCTTTCCTGCTTGGATGCAGCGAGAACTCCCACCCCAGCCCCGACCCTGCTGTCACGGGGTCTTCCCAAGTAGTTCTGCAGAGCACCCAACCTCAGGTCCTCAGTGGCCTGTCTACCTCACTCCATGTCTCAGCCAGCACCACCCTCCAACTCTCTGGCAAGCCAGCGGTCACTTCCTCTGACTGTCAGACAACTGGGCACGCAGCACGCCACAGTGGTGCTCACGCGCCTGTGAGCAATTGCTCCCTTATGACAAGGACAGGTTAGCACAGGTGGCAACAACAGTGTGGCGTATAGACGTCGGCACTGTGCCATGTGTGCTGGCTGGGAACAGATTCTCAGCTGGGGCCCGTTGGGTTTCTTCACAGAGCCCCACGCCCAGGCTCTATGGAGGTGCTCGCTGCCTGGGCTTAAAGACAGCTTCTCAGAGACGCCAACATACCTGAGAAGCCACTCCAATCCCCTAGAACTTCCCCCCACCTTCCCCCCCCAGCTGAGCCCCTCCAGGCACCAGGCCCTGAGGCCACAATGTCCACTCATGTTTTCCCTCCCCCTGCCCCAAGGTGGAAATTCGGGCCTACAGGTGGGAAGGCTGGACCTCATAGGAAGCAAATGCCAGACCTCAAAATAGGAATACCAGGCAGTCAGGTAGGAACCACGGGGTCTCACATAGGGGGTAGGGATCCCTGCAGGGACTCATGGTGCGAGAGGGGACCGCGGGGTCTCACGGTGGGAGAGAGGGGGCCGCGAGGTCTCGCGGTGGAAGAGGGGGCCGCAGGGTCTCGCGGTGGAAGAGGGGGCCACGGGGTCTCATGGTGCGAGAGGGGGCCGCGGGGTCTCACGGTGGGAGAGAGGGAGCCGCGGGGTCTCGCTGTGGGAGGGGGGGATGCAGGATCTCGCAGTGGGAGAGGGGGGATGCAGGATCTCGCAGTGGGAGAGGGGGCTCCAGAATCTCGCAGTGCCAGTAGGGCCCACCAGGGCTAAGTGTGGCTCTGCACATCACTGTCCCTGTCAGAAGCCTTCACTGCAGTTTCCTCCCAGAGCAGAGGGGATGGTGCCTGACCTCTCACAGCCTCACAGTACCCCTGATAGTGCCTCAGACAAGCCAGATGCTCCACCCTCCCTGGGGGCCCAGGTCCTCCTGGGAAGGCCCTTCTCACCCAGCCCTTCATCACAGATGCAGGCTCCCTGCCCTGCTCAGAGCCCCTGGGAGCTGCTGTGAGGTGCCAGAGTAGTGGGCAAGCTCTGGGCAGTGACCCTGTGGTCAGGAGTTGTGGTGGGGAGGGGCAGCCACAGTCCAGCAGCCTAGCAGGAAGTTTGAGGAGCGCCCTGCTGACAGGCTCTGGCTGGGCCATGGGGGCACCCTGGGCACTCACAGTGCCAGTGTAGGAGGGCAGCAGGCAGCACTGGCTGCAGCCTGGGTACCTGGATGGAGCTCCAGGCCCAGCATGTACTTGTGAGAGCCCAGTCCATGACTGCGTACGAACTCGTCCTGCTCCTCGTCAGACAGGTCCCCACTGCCGTCGTCAGCTTGCAGAGGAAGTGGAAAGGCAGGCAGATCTTTGCTGCAGCAGGGCAGCTCCTCGTCCTGGAGGCCAGGGGCAGCTGGACAGAGGCTTGTGGAGGGAAAGGCATCCTCACCAGGTACCCCTGGGCTGGTGGCAAAATCAAAGGGCACCAACAGCTGAAAGCAGCTCTCCACTTCCGTCAGGCAGGATCGGACTTCCTCAGACATTTCTGCCAGAAGACGAGAGACACCTGCTGATGCATTCAGCACCGAGTGGGCTGGAAGCCAGCTGGGAAGGGTCCTACCCCAGGCCCCCACACACAGGGTCTCCCTGAACACAGGGCGTCTATGGCACACCTTGCAGACCACAGAGGTCAGCATCCTGGCTACATGTACCGATGGACGCCAGGTAACTAAGCGCTCAACAGATAGATACACAGCTCGTTGGTGCCTGCAGAATACCTGAGGGGCAGCTCTGGGGCTACCGTGTCCCAGCCGTGTCTCCCAGCCCCTCCTCACCCCTACTGACATCGGCTCTCTTGGCAGCCGCCTCAGAAACCCTGGAGCCTGGCTGAGCCTGTTGGCTAACACCTTAGCCTCCCAGAAGTGGATGGGGCCAGACCTGGTGACAGGGTGGCTCCCAGGCACAGAGCTGGGCACCTGTAGCCTGGAACCTCTTGCCCCGTGCCCCACACACCCCGGCTAGCCCATTCTAAAGGTCGGCTACCAGGAAGCAAGAGGTGGGGTTCAGCCAGGCCACAGAGCAGATCTCGGCCTCTGTCTTCTTTCCCTTCTTTCTGGAATCCTCTCTTCCCTCCAGCCTTCTGCCCCCTCCCTCTCTCTCTCAGCATCACTGCCCAGGAGGTCCTTACAGGAAACTGTCATACACAAGCATGACCGCCAGAGGGCGCAGAAGAGGCGTGTAAGGACCTCAGAACTTCCCAGGCAGGTGGTTCCCTGACTAGAAGACAGACACCCTGGCTCACCCATGGATGGGGCGCGGGGGTCTCGGGCTGTGCAGTCCTACAACCTCAGCTATCTCCCTAGGCTGTCCCCATACCTGCCTTTCTCCCCACACTGGACAGTCGGAAGCCTAGGCAGGCTACCCAGAGACCAGGATGGAAGAGGTAGTGGCTGGTAGAGGACAGAAGGCAGACCCAGGGGCTCCAGGGGTGGAGTGAAGGTGAAGCAGGGCTGCAGGACAGGTGCAGCCTCACTGAGGCAGGAGAGTCCCCCTTGTGAAGGCACAAGGAGGGGCCCCCTAGTGACCTGCCTTCCATCTCCGCCCCGGCCTGCTTGGCTCGCTCTCTGTAGATGCTATCCAAGCGTCTCTGCTTCTCCGCTTCTCTTTTTCTCTCTGCCAGGGTTCTAGCATTGATGTCTTGAAAATCTACCTGAGAAAGGGAGAGCACGTATCAGACCTACCTGTAAAGAACACACAGATTCCATGGGCTCGGAGCCACAATCACCACTCACGCAAGCAGCTATCAAGAAATCAAACTTCTCTGACCCTCCACCTTACTGAACATGATGTCCTTCTCCAGCGACTGGTCCCTCCTGACAATATGTCCTAAGTATGAGAGACGAAGTCAGGCCATCCTGGCCTCCAAGGAGCACTCTGGCTGCACTTCTTCCAAAACAGATCTGTTGGTTCTTTTGGCAGCCCACGGCACTTTCAATATTCTCCTCCAACACCATAACTGAAAAGCATCAATTCTTCTATGGTCTTCCTTATTCACTGTCCAGCTTTCACATGCATATGAGGTTATTGAAAATACCATGGCTTGGGTCAGGCTCACCTTAGTCCTCAAGCTGACATCTTTGCTCTTCAACACTTTAAAAAGGTCTTGTGCAGCAGATTTGCCTAATGCAATACATCGCTTGATTTCTTGGCTGCTGCTTCCGTGAGTGTTGATGGATGATCCAAGAAAAGTGAAGTCTTTGACAACTTCAATCTTTCCTCCATTGATAAGAATGTTGTTTAGTGGTCTAGTGGTGAGGATTTTTGTTTTCTTTATATTGAGATGCAATCCATACCAAAAGTTATGGTCTACCTGCATATCACAGGTTGTTAATGAGTCTTCCTCCAACCCTGATGCCACATTTTTCTTCATATAACCCAGCTTCTCAGATCATTTGCTCAGCATACAAGTTGAATAAGTATGGTGAAAGAATACAACCCTGTCGCACACCTTTCTTAATTTTAAACCATTCAGTGTTCCCATGTTCTGTTCGAACAACTGCCTCTTGGTTGTTCAAGAATACTCATACTTTGCAATGTTGTCCATAGCTTGTCATGATCCACACAATTGAAAGCCTTTGCGTAGTCAATAAAGCACAGGTAAACATCTTTCTGGTATTCCCTACTTTCAGCCAAGATCCATCAGACATCACCAAATGATATCCCTTGTTCCACGTCCTCTTCTGAATCCGGCCTGAACCTCTGGAAGTTCTCCGTCAATGTATGGTTGCGGCCGTTTCTGTATTACCTTTAGTAAAACTTTACTCACATGGAATATTGTCTGATGATTTCCACATTCTGTTGGGTCACCTCAAGGCCAGGGGCAAACTGTGGAACAGACCATCAATTGCTCATATGCAAATTCAGATTGAAGCTGAAGAAAATGAAAACAAGTCCACTAGAGCCAAAATATGACCTTGAATTTATCCCACCTGAATTTAGAGATCATCTGAAGAACAGATTTGATATACTAAACACTAAAGATCGAAGACCAGAAGACTTGTGGGATGATGTCAAGAACATACAGGAAGAAAGCAAAAAGTCATTAAGAAGACAAGAAGGAAAAGGTCAAAGTGGATATCAGAAGACACTCTGAAACTTGCTCTCCAGCGTAGAAATGCTAAAGCAAATGGAAGAAATGAGGAGGCACAAGAGCATTAGGGATATTCACAGCAAAAGACGTCTTCAAAGTATTTAGGAGCAAAGATGTCAGTTTGAGGACAATGGTGTACCTGACCCAAGCCATGGTATTTTCAATCACCTCATATGCACGTGAAAGTTGCGCAGTGAATAAGGAAGGCCATAGAAGAATTGATGCCTTTGAGTTCTGGTGTGAGAGAGGAGTATTAAAAGTACCATGGACTGCCAGAAAACAAACCAATCTATGTTGGATGAAGTGCAGTCAGAGTGCTCCTTAGAGGCCGCGGTGGTAACGTCATCTCTCATAATTTGGACATGTAGTCAGGAGGGAGCAGTCCCTGAAGAAGGACATCATGCTTGGTGAAACGACAGGTTAGTGAAAAAGAGAAAGACCCCCAATGAGATGGGCTGACAGTACCAACAACAATGGGCTCAGATAATGATGAGGCTGGACCGGGCTGGACCGGGCAGTGTTTCGTTCTGGTCACTATGAATCAGAACCGACTCGATGGCACCTTAACAACGTAAAGACCATAGACACAGCGGAGTCCATAAATGGATCTCACAAAGACTGAGCCGTGTCGGCACATGGCCAGGGGCTCCGTGGCTCTCACTGTGAAGTCTGCTCTTCAATCCCTGGGAAGATGACAGCCGGCAGCTCTGCTCTCTACAGGTGAGAACGACAGACGGCGGACAAGAGTGTCTGCTCTGACCTCCTGGGGAGGAAAGGCTGCTGGCAGGATGGACAGTGGACAGGCTACAGGGGCCACCAACCAACCATGAGCCCACAGGCTGCCGAACGTCTGCCAGGGGAACATCGGCACCGCCAAAGGCCAGCCATGATAAACAGCAACACGGAAGTGGAAAAGCGGGGGAGAAGGGGCCTGGAGCTGCAGCTGCAAGTCCTCCTGTGTCTACCAGTAGCCGGCAGGTGGACACTCAGCCTGCAAGGTGTCAGGGCCCTAGTCCAGGCCCTCACCTGTATTCAGAAAGCGGATTTTATCCCTTTGCCCTTTTTTTTGGATTTGTCTTACACTCACGCAGAAACCGGGTCCAGCTCAGCCCCGTGCATGTGTGGAGATGGCCGTGCATAGCCCCCACCCCAGGTTCTGCCTCAGCTGTTGTGGTGGCCACGGGGCTGACCCCTGGGGACCACCTGCACAGAGCTGACCTGCTCTACCAGGTGTTCAGGGCGGCGGCCTTTTAGAAGCAGACCTCCAAGCCTGTCATGGGAGGCACCTCCGGGTGGGTCGGAACCACTAACCCTTTCAGTTACTAGTCTAGCGATTAAACCTATGCAGCACCCAGGGAAGCAGCCAATCTCTGCCATCCTGGACCCGCCCACCAGCCCTCCCCAACTGGTCATCTGGGACCTCTCCCTACC
>NW_006408780.1:1981949-1991476 GCF_000296735.1 Chrysochloris asiatica
GACTCTGTGCTCTCCCACAACCGGTCCAGCGGGTCATTTCCTTTCTGCTTCTAGAACATTCTCCCCAATAGCGCACGTCTGGCATGGAGAAGGGCGCTCCAGGCAGGGAACCCCAAGGCAGCAGACAGGAGGCCCTGCACCAGCCCCCAGCCCGCTCTTCTCCCCACCGGACCCGGGGGGGAGGGGGCATCAGGCCAGTGCTGGCAGGCTCACCCACCTGCTTGTTGTGCCGTAAGAAGTGGTAACCCAGGGCCAGCTTCTTGTAGGCCTCGCCGAACTTCTCGTTCCAGGCCTCCACAGCCTGGATGGCCGCCCGCCGGAGTTTCTGGGCCACCTCCCTGGGGGGCGGCAGGGGCTGTTCATGGTCCGTGCCCAGCGTCAGCTCTAGGAACTCCTGGAAGTTGGAAACGACCAGCAACCTGAACTGATGCGACCGGGTGAAGAGTGCAGCCACCACCTGGAAGGCTGAGAGGCGGACCTCGGCGTGCTCCTGGGTCAGCTGGGTCATCAGCAGGTGGTAGGCGTGACGGAGCTGCTCCTCCGAAGACCTGCAGACACCAGCCAGCCTTAGCCTAGTACCCAGTGCGTGAAGGACAGGGGCACCCATCAGTCCCCCCAAATTCATGTGCACACAGCGGTCACGTGTGGCAGAAATCACTGGCCCTCTCACCATCCCGTAGCCTTCCTTCTGGGCCAGGGCCCACCTGACCACCTCCTGCTTGCGTATAGCCCCAAGCCAATGGTGGGTTCTGTATTTTGAAATGGTTGAAACAAAACTTTTGAAAAATAACACTTCATGACACAAGAAAATCATCTGCTATTCACATCTCAGGGCCCACAGGGTTTCCTTGGGACCCAGCCCTGCCTGCTCATCTGCGCATCGGCCTTTGGAATGGAGCAGCTGCTAGCGACCATGTGACCTGCTGAGTCCACACTGTTTACTCTCTGGCTCTTGATGGAAAAAGTGAGCCGTCTCCTGCTCTAGCATAATAAAAGTGTTAAACTGGGCACCAACTGCCCCAAGGGGAGACCACCTCCCAGCCTGCCTTGCAGCTAGGTGCAGTCAGGGACGGGAGTCGAAGCAGAGGTGTCTTGGGCAGTCCCAGGAAGCCTGTGTGGGAAGGGAGCTCTGCCTTCTTCGGCCCAGTGACTGCTCCCCTTAGGTAAACCACTGGTGGTTGTGGTGTTCTGGGACATGCAGGAATGACTGATCGAGCTCAGGATTTTGATCAAATGGAGATAGTCATCATTGAGCAGGGCTCCTGTAGGTGACATAGGTCACAGGTAAGCCACGAGCCTCAGTTGCCAAACCCAGGGGCAGTCTCCACCGGAGAACTCCCGTGCACAGCGGAGGGGCAGATGGTGGGGACAGACCTGGTGCATGTGTTCTACTGTCTAAAGCGAGACAGGAGCTGCCGAGCCAATGAGCAACTCTTGCTGTGACCTCTAACCCTTGCCAACACATATTCCTAGCAAAGAACAAGATGCGCACTTATCTAGAAATCACATATGTGTGCACACAAGCTCAGCGATGATGCACAATACCACACGCACACACAGAGCTAGGTACAGGAATACCAAGTCCAGGGTCCTAGTGTGTCCTCCTGGCCCTGCCCTGGGGACTGCTCGTCGTGGGATCTGGCCCTCGGTGCCTTGGGGAAAGGACCTAGGCCTGTGTGTTTCTGCCTTTGCTCTTTCTCAGGACAAAGTACCTGCAGGGACAGGCAGGGGACAGCTGGCATACTTGCAGCTGGGCGGAAGGCCAGACCCCAGGGGAAGGTCCATCTCCCACTCAGTTCCAGTCAGTCACCAGGAAATGCTGTGCCTGGCACATACTTGCAAATTTTCTTCAGTTCCTTCATTTTCTCAGGATCCAGCTGGGGCTCTCCTGATGTCGTGAGATCTTCCACCAGCACTGAAAGCCTTTGATCCATGTCTAGACACGTGTACCGCAGAGATGCTATCTGTCTACAGCCCAGGTCCTTACTGGTCACCGTTTGATTGACACACGTTTCCTGGACTCCATCGATGCCAGGCGTCCCAGGAGAAGTGAGACTGCAGTGCTGAGACCACCCCGCTCTGAGATGACCGCCTGGGAAACAGAACAATTCACAGTGAGCCCACAAGGCCTGTGGGTGATCATTAGGAAACAGATAGCGTCAGGAGATGCTATAGTTGCTCCTGGGGTCTGGCAATGCATGTAGCACGTTCCAGGGACAAGTACCACTGTCAACGTCATATTTACGTGACCACGGTTCTCTTCCCGCTGGTGATACCACATTCCACAGGACCGCCCCTGGAAGGGCTGCTGAGGGCAAGAGGCAGTCGGTTTATAAGAAGCCCAGACGAAGGCATTGGGTGCAGACGGAGACAAGCGATACAGGGTATCAGCGGTAAGTAGGGCCAGGCACTGCAGGGGGCAAGGCCAAGAATTGAGGCCAAAGAAATGGAAAGAGCAAAGAAGGAGATTGGGGCAGCGTGGAACACTGGCTATAGAGTTGAGCTTCCTGGGGTGAAAGGGGGAACCACAGAGAGGCTTGTGTAGGTACCTGCAGACCCAGAGGGCTCCCTGACCTTCCCAAAGCCCACCTGATTGAAGTCTCCCCCAAACAGAAAGGACAGGGGAAGTGAAAGGGGTGCAGACCACACTGGGTGACGGGGTCAAAAGGATGGTCTAGTCTATGCAGTGTTTCTGCACAAATGTGCTATTTTTTTATACAAATATCCCTGCAGCTAGTTACAACAAAAACATTTTCTGTAAGCCCTATTTACATGTATCAGCACATCCAAAAGGCTTAAAACAACATGCTAATTTACTTTTTGAACCTTCTACTAAGTTCCCTGTCATTATAATTACCCACTCATGGTTTTTATCACATTGTTTTATCTGCAAACCAGCTTACAAGCACCTGTGTTCTTTTCATTGCTGCCAGTGGGTTTTGGTTTTTTTATATATATAGTCTCTGATCTTGTCTTCTTTGCTAGTGTTTTAGCTACAATGTTGTGGTAATTAACATCCGTGACCCTACACCAATGACCTTTTTTTGAGACTGACGTAGTAACAAAAAGGAGACAAATCAAAGTCTTCAGCTCAGTTACTAGTAATGTAGTAACAAATAATGTTGCAATTCAAACTACAAGAATTTTATGTGACAATTTCATTGTTTAAAAAAAAAGTAAATCCTCTGCCCTGGAATTTCTGATTCAGTTACCCTACACAGAATGGAACCGAAAACCTCCATAGGGTTTCTGAATCTGGGAACACAGGCAGCTTCATCTTTCTCCAGCAGAACGGCTGGTGGGTTTGAACCCCCAGCCTTAAGGTTACCAGCTCAACACTTAACCCACAGCACTGCCAGCGTGCTTTATTTTGTCAGGGTGTCTTATTTTGTTACTATTCATATAATCTAAGAAATACAACGGGTCTTCAAAAATTTGGTGGAAAAGTGGAATGAAAAGATAATGGAATTTTCCCACAAACTTCCTGAAGCCTCCTGGAATTAAGTGTAAGCTAAGGAGCTCTGGTAGCGTAGTGGTTACGAATCGGGCTGCGAACTGCAAGGTAAGTGGTTAGAAACTACTAGCTGCTCAAGCGGGAGAAAGATGAGGCTTTCTGCTCCCGTAAAGATTTACAGCCTCGGAAACCCTATACAGGGTCGCTATGGGTCGGAACCAACTCGACAGCACTTAACAACAACAATTTGTACTGTGGAAGGGGCTCTGGTAGCGTACTGATTACAAATCGGGCTACGATCCTTAAGGTCAGCAGTTCGAAACTACCAGCCGCTCCGCGGGAGAAAGATGAGGCTTTCTTTTCCCATAAAGATTTACAGCCTCGGAAACCCTGTACAGGATCACTATGGGTCAGAACCGACACGACAGCACTTAACATTTGTATTGTGGAGTCCTCGTGTGGCGCTGTGGGTTAATTCGCCAGACTGCAAAGCCTTTGAACCGCAAGGTTGGCGGTTCAAGCTCACCAGCTGTTCCTAGGAAACCCTATACAGGGTCGATATGGGTCGGAACCGACTCGATGGCACTTAACAACAATTTGTATCACAGATTGTTGTGTGAATCAAATCGATCACAGTGTTGCTAAGAATTCTGAATGGCCCCGTAGAATGGCCGGGTATGGGAGGAAGCCCCGGGGGGGGCGGGGGATGACACCAGCCCCAGGGGCACCCCTGGCCCCAGGCTCTCCCACCGGCCCCCGGAACACATCCAGGCCCCTCTGGACCCCCGCCAGGGCCGTAGTCCTCTCCCTTCCCTCTGGGAGAGGTGGGGACACGTCCCACATTTGGGGAGCCAAAGACTTCCCAAGAGTGACGTTTGTTTTCCGTGAAAACGGAACCTCACTACGCGAACTCCGCGCCTCCAGTGTCGACCTCCGACCCGGGCGCAGCAATCCACGCAGATCTCCTCGGGTGACGAGCGCCCTGGGGTCGTCCTCTGACCCTGTCCCGCTGTTCAATACCCCGCGTTGTACCCGCCGCCCAGACCCCGGCCCTGCATAGTGACCCTGAGGGCCCGGACGCCGCACTCTCCTCGCCCAGTCAGAGCAACGCAGGTGACACTTACCGCTGATCGCAGCCGCTCCCGCCTTCACCCCGCCCCTTCCGTCAGAGACTCCGCCTTTTCACATCACGTGATCTAGAGCACTGTAGCTACTGGCTCGCGCTGGACCAAGCGACGAGGGCAGGAGTCAACGCAACGGCTACGGCACATAACGCACCACACACCCCTTCCGGGGGAACCCCTCCCGCCAGCCTCCTATCACGTGTCTTCCAGCTCGGCAGCTATTGGTTTGCCCTGGCTAGGCGGCGCGGGCACGAGGGTGGAGCCGAGGTCAGAGCGGTGACGTAGGCGCGCTCCCGGCGGGGCGGGGCGGGGCAGTTTGGCTGGAGACGCGCGAGAAAAAGGAAGCGGGAGGGCGCAGCAAGTTTATCTTAAAGGGGACGCGAACGCTGGCGCAAAGCCTGCTCTTTGCCACCGAGGATGCCTAACTGCTACGCACCGACCTGGAAACTGAAGCCGAGAGAGGGGTTGCGATATCAGTTTTATTGCCATGATGGACTCAAGCGTGACGACTGTAGTGAGGTTGGCCCAGGATCGGGCAGTGTTTCGTTCTGCTGTGCATAAAGTCGCTATGGGTCGGTACCGACTCGATGGCACCTAACAACAACAATCGAGAGGCATGCTTTCGCCGGAAACGAAGTCAGCCAGGACCTCCCAGTGGAGCCTTGGGGGTCATTTTCCCACGCCCCGCGCTGCCTTCAGAGACCACCCTTGGGGCCGGGACCCCTGTGCTCCTGGCCGAGGCGCGGGCAGGTGCGGCCGGACGGTGGCGCCCGTGGGCCCTGGCGGACTCGGCCTTCCCTGACTGGACGCCTCGAGGCGTGCATGGAGCATGGAGGCCGAGGGTAACCCCAGGGCGCGGGCCCGGGAATGTGGAGGTTCCAGCCAGATAAAAGGGACGCCCGAAGCGCGGCCGAGGGAAGCGCTCCAACTAGAAATGCACATCCCCAACCGCCGGCTGGCCGGGCACGTATTCAAATATCCGGTCACCCCACTTGGGCGCCCACACAGCTACACCTGTCGCTGTTCCCCGACCTCCGCCACATACCCCCTGACTCACGCCTTTGCGCACTTTGCTACCGTCACTGCTGCCTTCACCATCGCTGGCACCACATACCTTGGCTTGGGCCACCCCCTCCCCAGGTCTCATCCGGGCATTCCACTGCATTGTGGCTTTGCGCAATCCTTACACCTGTGAAGCCCTTTCTGCAGCTCCCCCAGCCAACCACCTGGGCCCTTTGAAGGCATTATTAGTCGTTTTTCAGGGTACTGTGAGGGGTGAAGGCTTCCACACCCCAATCACCTGCAGCTGGGTCAGTGAACCCGGAGGTGTGCTGCGTGGAAACGGTCCACTTTAGAAGGCTTTAGAAATCCTTCCAAGGAACCGTGGATGGCTCCTGAATTTACCGATTTGCCTTGCCTTCACTTCAGTCAGCCCAGAGGATGAGCTCGGGCTACCCCCACCCCCCATCCCTGCCACACGCCTCCAGATAGGTTCTCCAGGCACCTAGAACCTATCACTTCAAGGCCTACCCTTCCAGAGTGCCCACCTCAGAGCAAGGCAAAAGTCTATCCAGCAGCTCAGGTCATGAGATCCTGTTGCCTCTGAGTATAGCTAAGAGGTGGTCTCAGAAGGACATCATCCCATGCTCTGAGCCACTGTGTAGATCACAGCCACAATGCCCTTGCAGAATCTCATTCCTCCCCACCAATGCCCCAACCTCAGGGCCTTTGCACATGCTGTCTACCTGCCAGGTGCCTTCTGTCCTCACCCCACAGACTCCCTCTTTGCTGCTTTAGCAGCTCCCCCTGCTTCCTTCAGCTTTTAGTTCCTGAATCCTAAACTGCACACACTCCCAGACATCTGGCTCACTGTGGAGACTGGGCCTAAAACAAATGCTGAGTAAGATCAGATATAATCTAGGGTATGGTGTAAGAATGGAGTGAAATGTAGCAATAAATACTTATGTTCACACAAAAACTTGTACACAGGTGTTCACAGCAGTATTATTCACAACAGGCAAAAAGTGGAAACCATCCAAATACTATCAATGGATAAACAAAATGTGACAATGGGATATCATTCCACCATAAAGAATGAAGTTCTGACACATGCTACAGCATGAATGAACCTCAAAACACTGCCGATGTCAGGTGGATCTTGGCTGAACGCAGAGAATATCAGAAAGATGTTTGCTTGTGCTTTATTGATGCTGTAAAGACTTTGGACTGTGTGGATCATGCCAAGCTATGGATAACATTGTGGAGAATGGGTATTCCAGAACACTTAACTGTGCTCCCGAGGAACCTGTACATAGATCATGAGGCAGTCATTGGAAAAGAACAAGGGAATACTGAATAGTTTAAAATCAGGGATGGTGTGTGCCAAGGTTGTATCCTTTCACCATACTTACTCAATCTGTATGCTGAGCAAATAATGTGAGAGGCTGGTTTATATGAAGAAGAACATGGCATCAGGATTGGAGGAAGACTTATTAATAACCTGTGATATGCAAAGGATACAACCTTGCTTCCTGGAAACCAAGAGGATTTCAAATATTTACTGTTGAAAATCAAAGACCACAGCCTTCAATATGGGTTGTTGCATCTTAATGTAAAGAAAGCAAAAACCCTCACATCTGGACCAATAAATAATATTATGATAAATGGAGAAAAGATTGAAGTTGTCAAAGTCTTCATTTTCCTTGGATCCACCATCAACACTGATGGAAACAAGCTGCACAAGACCTTTTAAAAGTGTTCAAGAAGTACCACGCTCGACACTGATAAGGGGAAGTGAGGGAAAAACAGCAATGAAGTGGTGAGCTAAGCCCTACAACGTTTAATAGACTTCGGTGAACCCGGGTGAAGACCTGGTTGGCCAGCAGTGTGGCAAGACCTGGGGACTCTTAGGCCCAGAGTCAGTGACATAGCCACAGAGGACTAGAGTGGAGAGTGAAGCGTCCAGCTGATAAGAAGAGAGGGCATATGCATAAGAACACCCACACTTGCAGATAATACCCACTTATTCTGGCTTCAGTGACTGGATGATCAGAGCTCAACCAGAAGTAAAAAGAAGAGGGGGGAAAAGAAAAGTGTTCAAGAAGTAGCTCAAAAGAGGGAACAGATCTTTACAGCGAGGATCAGTCCCACCCCCTCAATACACAGGGTAGACAGGGATGGGCAACTTGGACATTGGCTACCCAAAATGGGGGGGGGGGGCTACAAAGGCAAGAAGTGACTGGCTTACAAGCTTGCAAGAGGGAGTCTAGATCCAGAGGGCGCAGAGGAAGGTAGAATCTCCACTGAGTAGTATCCAATCTGTCTGGGCAGGGCTGATGCAAGGAGATGGGGATAGGTCTCTTGAGAGACAATAGTGAATAATTGTTATCAGGACTGACTGTGAGGGTTGGAAATGTACAGGTAGACATTTTGTAGCAAAAGGAGGGGAGTGATTGACTTTGCAGTCCAGGAGTGGAGGTCCCTGGGACCATCAAGGGAGAAGAGCCAAGTGCGGGACCCTACCCAGAGAAACAGTGACACCAGAGGTGAAGGCAGAGACAATGACATGGAGAGATGGAGCAACTGGGGACTCTAGACCCAGAAAGGGAGAGGGGCTGTGTGCTGACGACCAGGGGACAGGCTTGCAGGGTGTACCATTTGGTTGGTTGATGATACATGGAGGGGATTGGAACCATGGCAATGTAACAATATACAATAGGATGAATGTAAACCTAATGTTCTCCCATGTAAACTATCACATAATTCACAATAAAATATTTTTTTAAAAATCAACTAATGCTGGCAAGGGTGTGGTGAGACTGAGACCGTTCTACACGGGTTATGGGACTGTAAAATGGTACAACCACGGTTTAAAATGGTAGCACACTTGAAAAAGTTGTAAGTTGAACTACCATGGGAGTCAGCAATCCCTCTATTTGATAGCTACCCTCAAGAAATAAAAGCCAGGACATGAATAGATAAATGCATACCCATGTTCATTACAGTACTATTCACAATAGCAGAAAGATGGAGACAGCCTAAATGCCCATCAACAGAAATGGGTTAAACAAACTTCAGTCCGTACACACAGTGGAATACTGCACAATGCTGAAGAATTAACAATGACTCTGCAAAACACCTCACAACATGGATGACATTGTGCTGAGTAAAATTAGTCAATTACAAAATGACTAATATTATCTAAGACCTCTCTTTTAAAAGTTAAGAAGAGGTTTTCTCGCTAAAAGAAATATTGTATGATGGTTCCTGGGGTGGCAGGGTGGTGGGGAGGGAAATTATTCACAGGTAGAAGGTTGTTGTTGTTGTTGTTATGAGTCGGTTCTGATTCATAGCGACCCTGTACAGGGTTTCTGAGGCTGTAAATCTTTACAGAAGCAGAAAGCCTCATCTTTCTCCCATGGAAAGGCTGGTAGTTTTGAACTGCCCACCTTGAGGTTCGCAGCCCGATTCGTAACCACTATGCCATCAAAGCATGTTAATATGGATGAAGGGGAAGGCATTATACAACAAGAGACAGGTTGGCAGAGGACAGATGAAGGAGATATAGGGAGATATATAAGAGTTAAAATGAATAGCGGTAAATACTGTTAACTGATGATACATGGAGGGAATTGCAATCATTGTAATGAAGCAAAGTGTAGGATTTGTTGAATGTAAGATAGATAATCTGCACTGTGAACCTTTGCTCAATTCACAATAAACGATAAAAAAAAAAAAGTGTTCAAGAGCAAAGATATCAGTTTGAGAACTGAAGTGCACTTAACCCAAGTCATGCTATTTTCAATTGCCTCACATGCATGTGAAAAGTGTGCAGTGAATAAGGTAGACCGTAGAAGAATCGATACATTCGAATTACGGTGTTGGAGAAAAATATTACAAGTGCCATGGCTATGGATGCAGTAGCTCAAAAGAGGGAACAAATCTTTACA
>NW_006408780.1:1992716-1995013 GCF_000296735.1 Chrysochloris asiatica
GGTTGCACAACACTGTGAGCGATTGAATTGCACACTGTAAAGGGGTGTTCCATGAGGTATTCAAATAATAGCTCACATGGTGTGGCACTGTGGGTTAATGCGCCAGACTGCAAAGCTGTTTGAACTGCAAGGTAGGCAGTTCAAGCTCACCAGCTGCTTCTAGGAAACCCTATACAAGTTTGCTATGGGTCGGAACCTACTCAATGGTACTTTATAACAAGAACAAAGTTATTCCAGAGAAAGGAAAGTGGCTGGTGCACTTGAACCACTGACCTTGCTGTTCAAACTCACTTTGCAGTCCAGGACATTAACCCACAGCACAACACCAGGACTCCATACAACTATATCAATGTGGATTTTGATACAATGTTTCTGGTTGTCCAATTATTTACTGGAGATTACTGCACCAACCTTCCTGCCCCATAGGATTCTAAACTATTTTACTGTCTGTCCCAGACAGCCCAGACCCCATCTTGCTCAGTGCCATTGCCACAGTTCATTCTTTAAAAAAAAAAAAGAATATAAAGCTATTTCTTGACCACTGTTCACAAATATTTACAATAAAGTAAACAATATACAATTGAATGAACATTCTGACATTCTGATAACCACAAAGTTGCTTTTTTCTGGTCTCAGTAGCCAGATACTGAAAAGATTACGTAGTGGTTACGAATCGGGCTGCAAACCTCAATCAAGGTCAGCAGTTCGAAACTACCAGCTGTTCTATGGGAGAAAGATGAGGCTTTCTGCTCCGGTAAAGATTTACAGCCTCGGAAACCCTGTACAGGGTCGCTATGGGTTGGAACTGGCTCCATGGCACATAACAACAACAACAACAACACATATAAAGAATGGTTTGGAATAAAACAAAACCACAAAACCCATGCAGGCCAAGACTTTACAAGATTGTCCACCATTTTATGCCAGTAGGTCCTAAACGACAACATCTCTAAACTATCTTATTAGATTCTTACCAGCAAGGTCACAGGTATTTCAAGAATCATGACCTTTTAATCAATAAAACACAGGGATTTCAACTTTCCGTAAAAGAATGGCTCTCTAAAAGGATCAAATGCCCATTTGGCTAAATTGTTGGCTATTTAAACATAGCAATATTTGTCCAGTTTTAGTGGTAAGATTTGCCACTCAGGGAATTTTGCAAATGAACAGCTTCAATTATATGACTATGTTGTTGTTGCTAGATGCTGTCGAGTTGGTTCCAACCCACAGCGACTCTGTATAGGGTTTCCAAGGAGTGCCTGATGAGCTTGAACCGCTGACCTTGTGGTTCAAACTGTCTTGGCAGTCCAACGCATTAACCCACAGCGCCACACCAGGAGTCCGTATGAGTATATCAGTAGGGATTTTCAGACAATGTTTCGAGTTGTCCAATTAATTACTGGATCATTGCTTTGAAAGTTTATGGTTTACACTTTTTTTTTTCAAATTTGACTTGAGGAAATCTATTTCTTGAGTTGCTCAGAATGATAGCATCCTTGAAACAATACAGACTTACCCATGGTTGTGAAAGGCTAGTTTTATTTAGCAGGGTTTTGTTTTTGGTGAATGTAAAATCAAATCAAATAAATTTACATATGCATTTATGTTTACAAACAGCCAAAAACCCAGAATAGTCATTAGGGATATATTTATGGGTTAAACACAGATTCTGATTCAGTAATGACTTGGTAAAATTTCCCAATATTTAGAAAACCTATTCTCTGTTGTTGTTGTTGTTATGTGCCGTGGAGTTGGTTCTGACTCATAGCGACCCTGTACAGGTTTCCAAGGCTGTAAATCTTTATGGGAGCAGAAAGCCTCATCTTTCTCCTGCTGAACAGCTGGGAGTTACAAACTGCTGACCTTGAGGTTCACAGCCCGATTCCTAACCACTACGCTACCAGAGCTCCTTCCAGCATTCTTAGCATCTGTCAATTTCTTCCATTGCAGGAAATACTCGACCCATTAACTTACACATCAGTCCAGCACTTTTTTCTCCCACACATTCTTCAGATTCTGCACCCTCCCGTTGTTTGCAATGTAGTTTTATTGGAGGTCCTTGTTTATTGCAGACCTGAAGAGCTATTATCTAGTGCCTCTCAGTTGCTCCGGATTCCTGGACTCCTGGACTCCTGGTGTGACACTGTAGGATCAGTACTGGACTGGGAAGCACAAGGTCAGCACTTGCTCCTTGGATACCCTATACAGGGTTTTGAGCCCTGTGCACCCCAAGTCTGAGCCACATCTGAGGAGGAGGCTGGGGAGCTACACCCTGGGCTGCTGCCAGGAGGCTCCTG
>NW_006408780.1:1997448-1998360 GCF_000296735.1 Chrysochloris asiatica
GTTACAAAACTTCTACCTTTACAATTGTGACAATCACAACTAGTCATGATAACAATTACTCACTATTGAATCATAAGAATCTTATCCCGATCTCTTTTTACCAGACCCATCTAGACAAGATGAAAACTATTCAGTGGGGACTCTATATTCCCTCACACACTCTTAAACTAAACTCCCTCTTGAAACCTTGTAAGCCAGTCACTTCAAGCTTTTATCACCCCCTCATTTTAGGTAGCCAATGTTCAAGTTTCTTGAAACCTTGTAAGCCAGTCACTTCAAGCTTTTATCACCCCCTCATTTTAGGTAGCCAATGTTCAAGTTGCCCATCCTTATCTGTTGCGCTTAGGGTCACTATGAGTTAGTACCGACTCGATGGAACCTAACAATAACAACATCTACCCATTATACAGAAGGGATAGTATTGATACTTGATGTGAAGACTCCTTCCCTCTCTGTTAGTATTTTGAGCTACTACCTGGTAGCGTAGTGGTTACAAATCAGGCTGCAAACCTTAAGGTCAGCAGTTCGAATCTACCAGCTGTTCCGTGGGAGAAAGATGAGGCTTTCTGCTCCCGTAAAGATTTACAGCCTCAGAAGCCCTGTACAGGGTCGCTATGGGTTGGAACCGACTCCATGGCACAGAATAACAGCAACAACCTCCATGAGTATAGGTCAAGTTCATCAAGTTGTAGCAATTTGCCCTTGTTTCCTTTATCAACAATTGTTTGTTTTTTATCTTCCTCTAGTTGAGTTCTGATTATCAAGCCATCAAAGGCAGGTCAAATGGGTACTATTTTTTGGGTGTTCTTGTGCATCTCCCCTCACTTCCTATCAGCTGGATGCTTCACTCTCAGCTCTAGCCCTCTGTGGCTAAGTCCTTGTCCATGGGCTCAAGTGTCCTCAGGTCTCACC
>NW_006408780.1:1999500-2005475 GCF_000296735.1 Chrysochloris asiatica
CTTTCTTTATCTTTTTTTTAATGTTTTATTGTGAATTATGTGATAGTTTACATGGGAGAACATTAGTTTTACATTCATCCTATTGTATATCGTTTCATTGCCATGGTTACAATCCCCTCCGTGCATCATCAACCAACCAAAGGGTATACATTACAGGCATGCCCCCAGTCGTCAGCACACAGCGCCTTGCCCTCTCTGTGTCCGAAATCCCCAACTGCTCCATCTCTCTACGTCATCATCTATGCCTAACTTCATGTATTTTGAGTCTCTTGTTTTTAGGTGTATACTCAGTTAGGATTAAGAGTCCTCTTAAAGTAGTGTCCCCTTTATCATTATAAATATCCCTGTTTGTTAATATTCTTTCTTAGAAAGTTTATCGTGATATAAATATTGTGACTTCAGCTTTTATATTCTTAGTGCTAGTACATTGTATCTTTATGACATTTTTACTTTTAACCACTTAAGTCTGTAATTTGAAGTTTGTTTCTGATAGTTAATGTATCAGTCTTTTAAAAAAATACAAATTGACAATCTTTGCCTTTTGACTGGGATATTTAAACTATTTACATTTAATGTAATTATTGTTGTTGGATTTATATATATCATCTTGCTCCATGTTTCTCCATCACTCATCTGTCAGGATTGCTACAAATTGGAATCAACTTAATGGCAGTTAATAGCAGTAATAATCTCCGGGGTGGCACTGTAGGATAAGCACTGGTAACCAGAAGTTCAAACTTGGTTGGCACTTCGAACCCACCAGCTGCTCTTGAAAACCCTATACAGGGTTGCTGTGAGTCGGAACTGACTAAGCGGCACACACCAACAACCACATCCTTCACTGCCTACTCTATGTCCCCATAGTGATAGCACTCCCTAAGTTCTCAAGTTCAGCATGATCGTACTTGGACCCTACCACTTGTCTGTCAGTGTGTCGTACTATGATGGCTTGTGTGTTGCTGTGATTCTGGAAGCTGTGCCACAGGTATTTTAAACACCAAAAGGGTCACCCATGGTGGACAAGTTTCAGTCGCACTTCCAGATGAAGACAGACTAGGTAGAAGGAGACGCAGACCACATCCAAATATTTAGTCACTGAAAACATTATGAATAGCAGTGGGACACTGTCAGCACCACATTATTGAATATTGAAACATGATGAAAAGCATCAGAATATTGTCAGATATAGTGCCAGAAGATGAACCTCTCAGGTTAGAAGGCACTCAAAATACAACTGGGGAAGAGCTGCCTCCTCAGAGTAGAGTTGACCGTGATGATGCAAATGGACAAAAGCCTTCTGGATCTTCATTTGCTAAAGAGAAACAGCTGTACACATCCATTAACAATCAGAACATGGAATGTAAGAAGTATAAATTTAGGAAAATTGGAAGTTGTCAAAAATGACAATATGTCTCTCATACTTCGAACATATTATCACAATGGAACAGCCCCTGGAAGAGGACATCTTGCTTGTAAAGTGGACGGTCAGTGAAAAAGAGGAAGACCCCCAAGGAGATGGAGTGGCACAGTTACAGCAGTGATGGGTTCAAGTATAGCAATGCTATGAGACTGGTGTAGTACTGAGCAGTGTTTGGGTCTGTTAGGCATAAGGTAGGTCACTAGGAGCTGGCACTGGCTCGATGGTACCTAACAAAAACAACAACTTCTTACTATTTTGCCACCTGTTCTTTGTTCCCTTTTCCATTTTTATCTATTTTCTTTGGGCTTTCATTTTAAATATGAACATTTTCCCAGGTTATCTTTGTTGGTTTATTAGTTATACTTCTTTTTTTTGTAGTTGCTTTAGAACGTCTATATACCTTGTTAAGGTATCACAGTGTATCTTCAGGTAACATTATACCATTTCATCTAAGATATAAGAATTTCACAACATAGACTTTTTTGTTTTTAAGTTTTTATTGTGAACCGAGTGATAGTTTTCACTGGAGAACGTTGGCTTTACACCATCGATTCATTGCAATGATTACAATCTCCTCTGTGCATCATCATTCAATAGTATTTGCTTCCATTCCCTCTGTTTTCCTTTATTGGAGGGTGTTTTCCTTTATTGTCTTACACAAAAACACTCAGGAATATATAATAATTTAAACAAGCAAAGGGCACATTCTGCAAGCCTGCCTCCTGGCCACCAGCACTCAGTTTTTCTCTTTCCATGAATCTAGAGTCCTCAGCTGCTCCCCCTCTCGATGACTCCATCTCTGCCTCCATCTCTGGTGTCGCTGTTTCTCTCGATAAGGTCCCACATTCTGCTTGTGCTCTCCTTCCTTGATGGTCCTAGGGTCCTCTGCTTCTAATCTGTAAGATTACTCCCTATTTTTGTTGCAAAACTTCTACCTTTACAGTTGTGACAATCACAATTAGTCATGATAACAATTGCTCACTACTGAATCACAAGAATCTTATCCCCATCTCTTCACCAGACCGGTCTAAACAATAAGAAAACTATTCAGTGGAGACTCTATCTTCCACCACACACTCTTAGACTAAACTCCCTCTTGAAACCTTGTAAGCCAGTCACTTCATGCCTTGATCGCCCCCTCAGTTTAGGTAGCCAACAACATATACTTTTATTTTTCCCTTCCTGTTCTTTGGACTGTTGCCACAATACAGTTTACAGATATTTTACACACCACACAACATACTGGAGGCCTGGTGTGGCACCATAAGGTAAACACTGAACTGCTAACTGTAAAGTAAGCAGTTCAAACCCACCAGCCACTCCTTGGAAACCCTATACAGGATCACTATGAGTCAGAACTAAATCGACAGCACTTAGCAACAGCCTAACAAATCATGATTAGTTTGCTTTAAATAGTTGTTGTTAAGTACCATGGAGTCGGTTCCAACTCATAGAGACCCTGCACAGGGTTTCCAAGGCTGTAAATCTTTACGGGAGCAGAAAGCCTCATCTTTCTCCCACAGAACTGCTGGTAGTTTTGAACTGCTGATGCTGAGGTTAGCAGCCCAATTCATAACCACTACGCTACCAGAGCTGCTTTAAACAGTGCATTATTTATAAAGAAAAACAGATCTTATACTTACCCAATATTACATTGGTCAAATCTGTTGCAAAAGATTTTTTTAAAGTTTTGAAGAGCAAATATATCACTTTGAGGACTAAGGTGCTCCTGACCCAAGTCATACTATTTTTACTTTCTCTTCTAAAACTGTGTGTGTATGTGAATTGGGTGATGAGTTACAACTTTAAATTCAACAATTCATATGTATTTTGTTTGAACGATTCACTCACATTTTGTTGCATCTAATTGATTGCTGTCCCCTCAGTGTAAGATCATTTATCCCACTTCTCTGCCTTTCTGATTTCCACTCCTGCTTCTTTTCTAAGCCTTCTGAATTTTGTCCTTGGGTAAATGCTGACATTCTGATGGCAAATGGCTGATTATTCTATAGTGTGCTACCTAATAGTGTTATTGCTCTCTAAACCCTGCTCTTTTCAGTGGTCTCACCTGCATATAAAATCTAGACAATGAATAAGGAAGACTAGAGAAGAATTGATGGACTTGAATTATGGTGTTAGCAAAGAATCTTAAACACACTATAGATTGACAGAAGAATGAACAGATCTATTTTGGAAGAAGTACATTCAGAGAGTTTTGTCCCTTGTACTTTGGACATGTGATCACAAGGGACGAGTCCCTGGAGAAGGACATCATGCTTGGTAAAGTGGAGCATTGGTGAACAAAAGAAAGACCCTCAACACGATGGACGGACACATTTTCTGCAACAGTGTGTTCCAAGGAAACCACAACTGTGAAGATGGCGTCAGACAGAGTGGTGTTTCATTCTGTTATATATGGCGTCGCTACGAGTGGTTATGAATCGGGCTGCTAACCACAAGGTTGGCAGTTTGAAGCTACCAGCTGTTCCATGGGAGAAAGATGAGGATTTCTGCTCCCGTAATGATTTGCAGCCTCAGAAACCCTGTGCAGGGTCACTGTGAGTGGGAACCGACTCCACAGTACTTAACAACAACATGAGTCGTTAGGAGTCCTGGTGTGGCACTGTTGGTTAATGAGCTGGACTGCAAAGACAATTTGAACTGAAGGTCAGTGGTTCAAGCTTGGCAGCTGCTCCTCAGAAACCCTATACAGGATCACTATGGGTCGGAACCAACTAGATGGAAAAACAACAGCAATAACAACAATGAGTCCTTCTGGATTCTTGGCGCTGTAGGATAAGCTATAGGATAAGCACTGAACAGATGGTCTGTTTGAACCAAAAGGTCAGTGGTTCGAACTCAATCACTCCTCAAAAACCCTATATAGTGTCACTATGAGTTGGAACCAAATTGATGTCACTTAACTACAACAACATCAGTCATTACAAACTTGACTGCACCTAACAGCAACAATTATTACCCTCATTTTACCATTTACAACAGCTTCTTTTATAGATCTACATTCACATCTGGTATCATTTCCTTTTCATCATGTTCACCTTCCTGCAATATTTCCTAAACTACAGACATGCTGAAAATGAGTTCACTCAGCTTTTATTTGTCTGAAAATGTTTTCAATCGTTTTTTTACCTTTTCACTGACCCTCATAGTTCTAGGTTGGCACTGTTTTTACTTTCACTTTTGTAAAAATATCATTCCATTGTCTTGTGTCTTCCAATGTTTCTTCCAAGAAATTGACGGTGGTCTTGTCTTTGTAACTCTATGTAATAGGCCTTTTTCCCACCCTGCTCCCAGCCCCCAGCTACTTTTAAGATTTTTCTCTCTGTCACTGGTTTTCACAATTTGAGCATAACACAACTTAGATAGTTCCTTTGTGTTTATCCTGGTTAGGATTCAACATATCTAAAAGTTCTATTTGGTTCTTTAAGAATATTTTCCAGTTCATGTTATAATTCGTCTTGCCTTTCTAATTTTATTCATTCACTTAACATTTAACAAATATTGTTACTATCAGTTGGAGTCCACTCCATGGTTTAAGCACCTACACACACCTATGGTGTCCTTGTTGCTATTGTTGTGAAGTGCCATCAGGTCAGTTCTGACCCATAGTGACCCTGTATAGGGTTTCTGAGGAATGGCTGGTGAGCTTGAACGGCCGACCTGTGGTTCAAACTGACTTTGCAGTCCAGCACATTAACCCACAGCATCACACCAGGATGCCTTAGCATCTGGAAAGAAAGCAAAGATTCTTATTCTCATGGGACATGTGTGTTCCAAGGGTCAGGGAAGAGAAGCAATAGAACATAAACACAATAAATAAGATTATATGCAGTTTATGACAGAAAGTAGTAAATGCTATGGGGCAATGTAGAGCAGGTTAAGAAAATGGAGATGGGTGAAGGTAGCGGGAGACACATGGAGGAATGCAATGTTGAAGTGCTAATTGTTGGGACATGAAAGGGATTGAAGTCATTATAACGAAGCAAAGTACAGGATTGGATTTGTTGAATGTAAAATCGATGATCTGCTCTGTAAACCTTCTCTCAATTCACAACAAAAAAAATTTTTTTTTAATGGAGATGGGGAGAACTTAGTACAGCAAGGGTGGTGAGACATTGCAGGAGAAAATGTTCAGGGTGAAATATTAACAAAGGCTCAAAGGAGGTATGGAGGGAACTATATGGGTCTCAGAAGGGCCTTCCAGGCACAGACACTGACTTCCCAGAGACTACTGTGGTTGGAGCAAAGCAAGCAAGAGGAGAAGAGAGTAGGAGGAGAGCTGAAGGGAGAACTGAACCAATGAGGAACTAGGTAGGGGCAGGGGACACAGCTCAGGAAGCGCATCTTGAAGACAATGTTAAAGAGTTTTGAACGGGTGGGAGCCATTTGTTGTTGTTGTCAGGTGCCATCGAGTCGGAACCGACTCATAGCGATCCCATGCACAGCAGAACGAAACAATGTCCGATCCTGGGCCAACCTCACTACCGCTGCCACACTTGAGTCCATCAATGATGCCACCTGGCCAATCCATCTC
>NW_006408780.1:2008435-2012439 GCF_000296735.1 Chrysochloris asiatica
AAGCAGCTGGTGGGTTTGAACCACCAACATTGAGATTCAAACTGACTTTGCAGTTCAGTGCTTATCCTATAGCACCACACTAGGACTCCACACCAGGGATAGGAAACAGGATTTGGCTAATTGAAGATCACAGTAGCCTGGCTGGATGCAGGTAGAGCATAGTGTTGTAAGAGAGAACGGGAAACAAAAAAACGAGGCCCAGAGCAGATGAACACCTCAACCTGGGAACATTGCTGCAAAGAGAAGCAAGAAGTGTGATGGATTGGGAAGAGAAGTTCGGTAAAGACAAATGTTTTGTTAAGTCCATAGAAATCACCATTCATGTTTATGTGGATGAGAATGAGATAGCAGCTTGGAAAAAAATCATCATTTGGATGTGGAGGGAACTTTGCTGTGTGTGGTTTGGAGTGAACCAACAGCTATAGAACCAAATGCAAAGGGCAGGGAGAGCTTTAGATGCAAGCAGAGAGGGGGCTCATACGGGAGGACCTGGGAATGTTCACACCTCCTCACTCCAGCTTTATCAGTGAGGTGGGAAACAAGGCCATCAGCTAAAAGCAAGGGTGAGGAAGAAGCCTGAAGATTTGAAGAAAGCGAAGGCTTTACATAGATTATGCAATGGAATGCTAGAGAAAGCTTTGTTTTTCATCCTGTGGTGGCTTGTGAGTTGCTGTGATACTGGAAGCTATGCCACAGGTTTTTTAAATACCAGCAGGGTCACTCAGGGTCCACAGGTTTCAACTGAGCTTCCAGATGTACATAGACTAGGAAGCAGGAGAGACTAAATAGTCACTGAAAACCTTATGAATAGCAGCGAAACACTGTCAGATAGCACCAGAATATTGCACATTGAAAGATGATTGTCAGATATGGTCCCCTCACCTTGGAAGGCACTCAAAATATGACCAGGGAAGAGCTGCCTCCTCAAAGTAGAGTTGACCATGACGACGCGAATGGAGTAAAGCCCGTGAGAGTACAGCCTTCGGGACCTTCATTTGCTGATGGGGAACAACTCAAAATGAAGAGAAATAGTCGTAAACATCCATTAATAATCGAAACATGAAATGTACTAAGTATTAATCTAGGAAAATTGGCAATTGTCAAAAATGAAATGGAATGCATAAATATCAATGTCCTAGGCAGTAGTGAGCTGCAACAGACTGGTTTTGGCCATTTTAAATATGATAATCACATGGATGACTATGCCAGGAATGACATATTGAAGAGGAATACTGTCACATTCATCATCAAAAAGAACATACCAAGATCTGTCTTGAGGTACAACGCTGTCTGTGATAGGATAATATCCATACACCCACAAGACAGACCAGTTAATACCACTATTATTCAAATTTACACACCAACCACTACAGCCAGTGATGATGAAACTGAAGAATTCTATCAACTTCTTCAGTCTGAAACTGATCAAACATGCAATCAAGGTGTATTGATAATTACTGGCAATTGGAATGTAAAGGTTGGAAACAAAGAGGAAGGATCAGTCATTCAAAAATATGGCCTTACTAATAGAAATGATGCTGGAAGCCGCATTTTAGAATGTTGCAAGACCAATGATTTCTTCATTGCAAATGTCTTTATTAAAGAATATAAAAGATTACTATACACATGGACCTCACCAGTTGGAACACCCGAAATCAAATTGACTACATCTGTGGAGAGAGATGGTGGAAAAGAACAAACAAGATGGCGGAGAGGGTAGATGTGCAGTGAGGAGCTCCGTCAGCAACAACACAGAATACCAGACCTAGCAGGCTCAAGGGATGTTCCCAGAACTTGGAACCACATATAAAGGAATATTTAGAAGGTTGGAAAGCTTATAGCTAGAGGAATTTGTAGCAGAAGCAAGAAATCTATTGCTTTCTAATCCAAGACGTTCAGCTGCTCCCGGAGCCACCATCTTGAGTAAGACCAAGCTGGAGAAGGATCAGAGTAGCCACAGACACCTGACAGAACTGCGGAGATAAAGGTGTGGACACTCATTTTTTGTTGTTGCTGTTTTGTATCTGTTCATTGGTCTCTCACTGTCTGCAAACCTCCATTCTGGTGACTAGAGGGGGTGCCTGAGTGAATGGACTCCCATCCCCACCCCTGGAGGGTTCTACTATGCATGCGCACAGATCTCCTTGAAATTTAAAACCAAACAGCAGTACAAAACAGCCACAGCCAGCCCTGAACTACTTATCACTAGGAAAAGGGCCTGAACGGGGATTGTGGAGTGGGACAAGCAGACTAAAAAGGAACTAGGCCAAAAATTAAATCCTGAGTTACATCACAATGAACAACAGTGGCATCTTGAAATTTCTCAGGAAGAAGAGTGAAAATGGAAGCCCATCTCCTGATCACATCTACCTGGAGGCAATCAGAAAACATAAAAAATACCAAAATACACACCCATCTAAGTATTAAGACCACAGATAACTCCTGAATATTCCCAGAGAAAAGAAGCAGATGATCATATCAGCACATATGCAGAAACGAGATAAAGTGACTGAGGCAAATGAGCTGGAAGTAGACCTACACTCCATACTGGAAGTTGGGCAGGCTTTGGGAATGCCTGAGAAGGAATTCCTAAAAATGATTATAAAATGTATCAAAACACTATACAATGCAGTTGAGAAAAATAAGGAATAAGTCAGGAAAGCACTACAGGAACAATCAAATAAGATAGATACAGCATTGGAAACAATTCAAAACCTACAGAAAGAGGTCCAAACGATTAATAATAGAATATCAGAAATGGAAAGTACACTGAGAGGGCAAAGAAGTAGAACTGAAGAGATAGAAGCCAGAACTAGTGAACTAGAGATAAATCTCTCAACACTACTAAGATAGAAGAACAATGAGAAAAAAAGGATGAAAAAATCTGAAGAAGGATTCAGATTCATGTTGGACAGCATGAAGAGGAATAATTTAAGAATTATCAGCATTCCAGAACAGGAAGAATCACACAAGTCCACAGAGGAGATAGATGAAGAGATGCTGGAAGAAAGCTTTCCTAACATCCTGAAAAGCAAAAAAAAGCATTCAAGAAGCTCAACGAGCCCCAGGAAGGATAGACCCTAAAAGACAATCACCAAGACATATAACAATCAAGAATGAAAGATAAGGATAGACACCTGAAAACAGCTATGGAAAAGAGAAGTGTAACATACAAAAGCAAGCAAATCAGATTAAGCTCGGATTTCTCAACAGAACCATGCAGACAAAAAGGAAATGGGAAGGCATATATAAAACCCTGAAGAAAAAAAAAATTGCCACCCAAGAATCCTCTCCCCAGCAAAGCTGTCAATCAAATACAATGGTGTAATCAAAACATTCCAGGATAAACAGAAGCTAAGGGATTCTGCCAAAGCCAACACTGCTATGAAAAACATGCTAAAGGAAGTTCTGTGGGCTGAGAACCAACAAGAACAGACAACAACCAGAGAATGATGTATGTGGCAGCATCACCCCACATTCAATAGACAAATGGAAGAGTCAAGAACAGAATAAAATTATAAATAGAACAGAGGATCTGGGACGTCAGTTTATGATCAAAACAATTACAATGTAAAAAAAGGTAAACACAGAGAAACAGATATCAAGGTGGTGAGAAGGTCAGGTAGATTACAGATAAAATGTTCTTGCTGTTGTTAGATGCCATTGAGGCAGTACCAACCCATAGTGACCATAAGCACAGCAGAACGAAACACTGTCCGATCCTGGGCCAACCTCACTACTGTTGCCACACTTTAGCCCATAAATGCTTCCACTTGACCAATCCATCTCCCTGGGGGTCTTCCTCTTTTTCTCTGATCCTCCACCTTACCAAACATGATGTACTTCTCCAGTGACTGGTCCCTCCTGGCAATATGTCTAAAGTATGAGAGACGAGTTTGGCCATCTTGGCCTCTAAGGAGCATTCTGCTGCACTTCTTCTAAAACGGATCTATTGGTTCTTTTGTCAGCCCATGGCACCTTCAATACTCTCCTCCAACACCATA
>NW_006408780.1:2014214-2042015 GCF_000296735.1 Chrysochloris asiatica
AACTCTAAATACCAACAGAAAGGGAAAGAGTCTTCATATCAAGTACCAATGCTATCCCCTCTGTATACAGAGTAGATAGGGATGGGCAACTTAGACATTGGCTACCTAAAATGAGGGGGCAATAAAGGCACAAAGTGACTGGCTCACAAGGTTTAAAGAGGGACTTTAGTTTAAGAATGTGGGGGGCAGGGGAAGAAAGAGTCCCCACTGATTAGTTTTCATCTTGTCTAGGAGGTCTGGTGAAAAGAGATGGGATAAGATTCGCATGATTCAATAGTGAATAATTGTTATCATGACTAATTGCAACTATCACAATTGTAAGGGTAGAAGTGCTGGGAGCAGTTGAGGGTAGAGGACAGCTTCGATTTGCCGCTTGACAAAGTTCCGGCAAATAGTGGAGTGGTCTTGCAAAAACAGATAGCTCTCAGAAGTTATCTACCTTCTCTTTAGAGTAATCTTAACTTTACTTATAAAAATATATAATTTGGCAATATTCACTATGAATTTTGCAAACCCTAGGAAAAACTAGCTTAGCAACAATTGCTTTCAGCTTTGGTAGATTGAATACAAAGAGAAATTGTATAAATCACTCCCTTTCATTAGAAAACCTAAGTAACTGCATTTGTGAGGCCACAAAAGCAGATAGCATATTAGAGTCAAGCTGACCTACCCCCATAGGCCTCACCACAGTCACTAGCTAGAATTCACAAACCCCTACATATAGACACCTGCGTAAATAAGAAGACAATAATGAATTTAAGGATAGTTTTGACTTAATAATCTACACTTCTTGCAGCAAGTAGCCAGGTTGGGCTTTAAGCCACATAGCTTCCAAGTGATTTAATTAATACCTTTATTATGAAAATAATAGCACATTATGTAGGATAGAAAGTTTATAATCTTTTAGTAGAAACAAGAAGGAACAGTTTTATCTCATACTGGGAAAGAAGATGAAGGTCAGTCTGAACATCACAGAGTATTCTTGTTAAGGTCGTCTAATGACCAGGTGGAAGAATGTTGTGACTAACTGTGTAATAATTCAAGAAAAGATATAAGTGTCAATGCATGTACTGTGTAATTTTAAGTATAAAAAATAAAGACTTGCTGAGCTGGGCTGGCAGAGGGAAGTAGAAGCAGCAGAGGAAAGCAGAGAGCAGGAGCAGAGGCAGAAGATGCAGAAGGAAGTAGAGGCAGAAGTGGCTTAAGTGGCAGAAGAAGCAGAGAACAGGAGGGAGAAGGCAGAGGGCAGACAGCAAAGAGCAGAAGCAGAGGCAGAAGCTGGAGAGAACAGCCAGACAGCACAGCACACTGAAAAGCCTTTCGATTGTATTCATTTCTCCATCCGCTGATTGCGCGTATTCTCTCATGTCCCATCCGCTGATTGCGCGTATTCTCTCATGTCCCAAGACCCCCGAGAAGTTTCGTAAGAAAAACAGGGGAGTAGTTAATCTTACAGTCCAGAAACAAAGGATCCTAGGACTATCAAGGGAGAAGAGCACAAGCAGAATGAGAGACCTTATCCAGAGAAGCAGTGACGCCAGAGATGGAGACAGAAATGGTGACATGGAGAGGGGGAGCAGCTGAGGACTCTAGATTCATGGGAAGAGAGGGACTGAGAGCTGGTGGCCAGGAGGCGGACTTGCAGAATGTGCCCTTTAGAGGTGTAAAGTATTATGTACGCCTGAGTGTTTTTTGTTTGTGTGTTTGTTTTTCTAAAAAAAGCTAACGTGAATAGAAATACTGTTAACTGATGGTTCATGGAGGGGATTATAATCATTGTAATGAAACAAAGTATATAATTTGTTGAATGTAAAATTGATGATCTGCCCTGTAAACTTTCACTCAGCCCACAATAAAAACTTAAAAAAAAAAAAAAAAAAAAAAAAGATGGTGGAAAAGCTCCATATTATCAGCCACAGAAAGGCCAGGGTCAGACTGTGTAACAGACCTGCAATTTCTCATATAGAAGTTCAGGTTGTGAGTCCTGGTGTGGTGCTGTGGGTTAATTCACTGGACTGCAAAGCCGGTTTGAACTGCAAGGTAGGTGGTTCAAGCTCACAAGCTGCTTCTCGGAAACCCTATACAGGATCTCTATGGGTCAGAACTGACTCATCTGCACTTAACAGTAACAATAACAGTTAATATAGGTTGAAGATGAAAACAAGTCCACAGAGCCAAAATATGTATGACCTTGAGTACTCCCATTTGAATATACAGATCACCTCAAGAACAGATTTAACATGTTGAACAATAATGACCCGACAAGTTGTGGGATGACATCAAGAACATCATACAGGAAGAAAGCAAAAGGCTGTTAAAAAAAACAAGAAAGAAGCCCAAGATCAAAATCGATGTCAGAAGAGACATTGAAACTTGCTCTCCAGTGTAGAGATGCTTAAAGCAAATGGAAGAAATGAGGAGTTACAAGAGCTAAACAGAAAATTTCCAAGGGCGGCTTGAGAAGACAAAGTCAAATACTACAATGAAATGTGCAGAGATCTAGAGTTAGAAAACCAAAAGGGAAGAACATGCTCAGTATTTCTCAAGCTGAGGGAACTTAAAAATATCTCAAGCCTCGATTTTTAATACTGAAGTATTCTATGGGCAAAATATTGAATGATGCAGAAAGGAATACACAGAGTCACCGTATCAAAAAGAAATGGTCAATGTTCAAGAACTGTGAGATGTAGCAGATGATAAAGAGCCAATACTCCTGAAGGAAGATGTCCAAGGTGCACTGAAGGCACTGGCAAAGAACAAGTCTCTGCGAATTGATGGAATACAAATTGAAATCTTTCAACAAACTGATGCAGCACTGGAGGCATTCGCTCATCTTTGCCAAGAAATCTGGAAGACGGCTACCTGGCCAAGCGGTCAGAAGAGATCCATATCTGCACCCATTCCAAAGAGAGATGACCCAATGGAATGCAATCATTGGACAATATTGTTAATATCACAAGTAAAATTTTACTAAAGACAATTAAAAAACAGCTGCGTTTCCAGAGGTTCGGATTCAGACAATAACGTAGAATGAGGGATATCAATGCTGATGTCAGATGGATCTTTGCTGAAAGCAGAGAATACCAGAAAGATGTTTACCTGTGCTTCACTGACTACGTAAAGGCTTTTGATTGTATAGATCATGACAAGCTGTGGACAACATTTAGGAGAATGAATATTCCAGAACACTTAATTGTGCTCATGAGGAACTGGTACATAGATCAAGAGGCAGTTGCTTGAACAGAAAGTTGTTTGAACAGAACAAGGGGACACTGAATGGTTTAAAATCAGGAAAGTTGTGTGTCAGGGTATTCTTTCACCATACTTATTCTATCTGTAACTGAGCAAATAATCTGAGAAGCTGGATTATATGAAGAACGTGGTATTGAGATTGTAGGAAGACTCATTAACAGCTAGCAATATTCAGATGATACAACCTTGCTTACTGAAAGTGAAGAGGACTTAACTACTTACTGATGAAGATCAAAGACCACAGTCTTAGGTACGTGTTGCACCTCAATATAAAGAAAACAAAAATCCTCACCAATGGATACCATCATGAAAATTGAAGAAAAGATTGCAGTTGTCAAAGACTTCACTTGGCTTAGATCAGCCATTAACACTCATGGAAGCAGCCGTCAAGAAATCAATTTACACTAGGCAAATCTGCTGCACAAGACCTTTTAACATGTTCAAGAGCAAAGATGTCAGTTTGAGGACTAAGGTGTGCTTGACCCAAGTCATGATATCTTCAATAGCCTCATATGCATGTGAAAGCTGGACAGTGAATAAGGAAGACCATAGAAGAATTGATGCCTTTGTGTTATGGTGTTGGAGGAGGATATTAAAGGTGCCATGGACTGACTGGTAAAAGAGCAAACCAATCTGTGTTAGAAGAAGTACAACCAGAATGCTCTCGTTTTAGAAGCCAATACGGGCCGATTTCATCTCTCCTATTTTGGGTCTATTATCAAGAGGGACCAGTCCTAGGAGAAGGGACAGAGAAAAAGAGGGAGATCCCTAATGAGATGGATTGGCAAAGCGACAGCAACAACAGGTTGAAGTTTAGCAGTCATGTGAGGATGGTGCAGCTCACGCCAAAGAAAGGTAACCTGATAAAAATTACTGTAGTTAGGTACCTTGGAGTCAGTTCTGACTCCTAGCGACCCTGTATCGTGTTTGAGGAGTGGCTGGTGGGTTTGAACTGCTGACCTTGGAGTTAGCAATCCAGTGCTGATCCTGAAGGACTTCAACAGCATTATTGCGAAGTGTCGGAGAACATTGTTACGAGAGCAAAGATGTTGGTTTAAGAGCCTGGCCCAAGCCTTGATATTTTCTGTCACTTCATATGCATGTGAAAGTCGGACCATGAAACTTTTTGGTCTCTTCCTGCAGCTAAATCATCTTGCCTCTGAGAGTTCCATCTGGTGAGGTCCATGTGAATTGTCACCATTCATGTTGAAAGAAGGTATTTGCAGTGAATAAGTCATTGGTCCTGAAACATTCTACCGTGCGATCCCCAGCATCATTTCTATCACCAAGGCCACATTTTCCCACTATTAATCCTTCCTCTGTCTCCAATTTTCACATTCCAGTCACCAGTAATTATCAATTCATCTTCATTACAAGTTTGGTCAATTTCATACTGAAGAAGTTGGTAGAATTCTTCCATTTCATCCTCACTGGCTTTAGTGGTTGGCGCGTAAATTTGAGTAATAGTGGGATTAACTGGGCTTCCCTGTTGTACAGGTATTACTTCAAGATAGATCTTGAAATGCTCTTTTTGACCATGAATGGTACCAACCTCTTCAATTCGTTGTTCCTGGCATAGTAAACCATGTGACTGTCTGATTCAAAATGGCCAACACCAGTTCATTTCATTAATGCCTTGGATATGGATCTTTATGCGTTCCATTTCATTTTTGACAGCTTGGTTCCAAGTTTCTTAGATTCACATTTTGAATATTCCACAATCTAATTATTAATGGATTAAAATTTTTTATTTAACTTTTTCTTCTCATTTTGAGAAAGATTTGCTCCATCTACCTCATTAAGGTCAACTCTGTTTTGAGGAGCTCTGGTAGCATAGTGGTTATAAGTCGGATGCTTACATTCAAGGTCAGCAGTTTGAAACTACCATCTGTTCCGCAGGAGAAAGATGAGGCTTTCTACTCCCGTAAAGATTTGCAGCCTTGGAAACCCTATGCGGGGTCCCCAGCATATAACCACCACCCACATACTTTGAAGAGACAGCTCTTCTTCAATCATATTGGGCGCCTTCTAAGCCTTCCAGCCTGAAGGGCTTATCTTCTGGCAATGTATCAGACAATGTTCTGCTGCTAGTGAAATGGTTTTCAGTAGCTAATCATTCAGAAGTAGTCTGCCTCGCCTTCTTCCTGGCACTTACTGTATTAGACTGTGAACTCTGTGGACACCTGTTCACCACGGGGGACCCTGCTGGTATTTAAAATACAGGTGGCGTAGCTTCCAGCATCACAGCCACACATAAGCCGTCACAGGACGATACAGCAATGAACAAAGTGATCTCATTCTGCGGACTCACCACACCTGCTCCTTTCTGGTGTGAAGGTGGCAAAGATCGCTTGAAACAAGCCGCCAAAACCACCAGCAAGAGTAGCTAGTGATGGTAACACATGGGGTGTCACATGAACTTCCCTCAAAGCACGAGCAAGGCCTCAGAGTGGGGATCGGGTCACGGGGTACAGTACAGGAGAGGTGCAGGTCTATTAGGGAGCAAAGCCATGGAGGCTGTGAGCCCAGGGCTGGGCCTCGTAGTCCCAATGTAGATTTACAATCCCAGAAAGCCGGGACCGCGCATCCATGTCGAGGGCACCGTATTAGGGAAAATTACGCGTTTCTTGAAAGGACCATGAAGTCGTGAGTACACTGCAGTCTCACATAGGTTTCACCCTGTGTTTTGAGTACAGAACAAATGTGATGTTTGCAGGGATGACAATGGGAGTTGAGTGCACGTGAACACAGTCCCGAGGGCCACGTCGACTCCAGGGAAGATGGGGGGTGCTAGCTTTTGGGAAATGCCTTCTCTGTTATTTGGTTTATGATGATATAGAAGCATTAAAACGTGGCCAAGAACAAACTTGGACCGGTGGGCTTTGAAGTGGGAGGGGCTGTGAGCTGAGTTCTCCTCAGGGTGAGGCAGGTGTGGTGCTGTTGACCTAGTTATGCAGGGGGGTCAGGGCCGCGGCCAGGGGGCTGAGCAGGTGGAGGGAGGGAAAAGCCAGGGCTCAGAGGTTGCTGGGCCCAGTGGGGTTCCCTGGTTTCTCAAAAAGTGGGACACGCTTGTCAGGGAAGATGGACATGGGGCCCAAGTTTGTTACCCAGGGACATGTGCCCCAGCCGCTCTCACTGGAGGGGAGGGAGTCCGGAGTTGAGGGCCATCGCTGCTGGGTCTCCAAGGTGTGGATTTATAGCTCTCGGTGACCGGGGCAGGCTGCCACGGGGGTGATGGTGATCCAGTCAGGTGGGTACTGGGTTCCAGGTGTGAGCAATCAGACATAGGGGGCAGCACCTCTCTGAAAGGTGCCCACAGGTAGCGGGGACAGGTGGATCACTGGCACCCTCCAGCGCAGTGGGCGGGTGGGGAAGTTCCCCGGCTGGGGTATCCAGTGTGTGTCCACAGGACAGAGCTGTGCTGAAGGAGGGAACCGCTGGTGGCTTCAGCCCAATCTCCCTTACACAATAGGTCCTAAGTCTGAACTGGGAGGGCTGGGGCGTCGGGACAGAAGATGTGGGTGCCCTTCCCAGTTGGAGTCCTTGCACTGGCTTGCTGGCAGGGTGGTCCCGTGAAGCAGCACCCTGGTCTGTGCTCATAATCCATTTCATGGGCTGGGTGGGGTCTCTCGCTGTGCTCTGGGCCACCCTTGGCTACCATCGGGAGGAGATGTTGATGCAGATGGTCACACTAAGGCAGTGAGCACTTCTCAGAGCTGCTGGGGCTGTACCCAACACGCAAGCAGACGGAGCTCCAAGCAAGTGGTCTGGAAGGTGCTGCCCAGCACTCCTGGGGAAAGTATCTGCTATGTCGGAAGGAATGGCAGTGTAGACTCGGCTCCCAGAGCCGGAGCCAATGCAGGCCTGGGTCCTGAGGGGCCTGGGTGGTGGCCAGCCCCTTAGCAGGAGGCATGCTTGGGTTCTGACAACTTCAAAGGACCTGAGACCCCGAGAGGGTCCTGGCAAGCAGGCCCCCGGGACCCCTCTGGGACGGTCTGTTGGCAGTTCGGTGACGGCTGGGTGGGAGGCAGGGGAAAGCAGCACAGAAGCCAACAGCAGCTGCCTCCTCACAGAAATGAGAACTAGAAAACCATTTTATTGACCTGTTTGACATTTACAGTTTATTAGCTAATTGACATCAACATGCAAAAATAAGCGCTACATACAAACCTCTGCAGCACGGTTTAGAGACAGCTCGGCCGTCCGTCCGTCCCGGCTGGTGGGTAGCGTGGACTCAATGCAGAGCCCTCGGCAAGGCCTCAGCACAAACTCGGTCCAGTGGTCTCCACGGGATACATTCTCAAAGCAGGAAGTAAGGCGGTGTGCACGGTGCTGACGCTGGCCCACGTGCCCTGGCGTGGCAGGGGGGCTCCAGTGGGACCAGCGCCACGAGGAAGGATCCATGGTCACTTGTGGGGCACACCTGTGGTCATATCGCATGTCACTACCTCACCAGGCCCAGCGGGAGGCAGACGCGAGGCTGAGTCCCAAGTCTCATTATTAGCAAAACGGGAGGGAAACTGTGAGAAACCCTGGGGAAAAATGACTGATTCCTATATTTGAAACGTTCTAGAAGTTTCCCTAGGTGTTGAAGTCCGTCTGTAGAGAAAGGCTGCCTTTGAAAGGTGAAAGTACTTTTCAGAAGCATCAAAGAGTTGGCATATATTACAAAATCCTACCAATCAAAATGTTTCCAGTACAAACGTATGAAAGCACGTTTCCTCTCTTCTCAGAGTATGTGCCGCTGCTCGCTCCTCTTTGGTCGCGGGACATGACGACGCAGTGGTAGGTGGGAGCCCGCCCCCGTGTGCTGACAACGGCCTACATGATGTACACCTTCTCGGCCTGTGAGAAGTGGAAGACTTCTTTGGTTCTCGGGCAAACGACTTTATCGTCTTGACGGATAGAAAGCAGAGACTGCAAAGGGAGACCAGACACGTTAAGACCCAGACCCACAGCCCCTGGAGCTCTCCACCTCTCCTCCGCCCACTTCAGACGGCAGCTAATGCCTGGGACATGGCTCTGCATGCGTCGTGGTCGGGGTGCAGTGTACGCTGCCTGTCCCCCTCTCCGGGCCCCTCACATTATAACCGTAGACGTATCCATTGGGCAGCATCATGGGCGGGTTGTTCTCGTTCATCACATCACCAGAGATCTTGCAGACCAGGCGGGAGTTGGCGCAGTGGGCCATGGGCAAGGGCTGTGCCAGCTTGTTGAGGGAGCGGCTGCACACAGGGCAGTCAGGGCTCTTGGAGCTGCCATCTTCCTTGTAGCACTGTCTGGGCGGCAGGTTAAGGAAGGCTAGCGGGGACTCGCCGTGTACCTGTCCTGGGCTCAGCACAGAAAATGCGCACTCACTTTTCAAGGCAAAGACAAGAAGGAAGAATCCTCTGCTAGGAGCGCTCTAGCTGGGAGGGCATGCCCGTCTCAGGCCCCAGAAAGCGCTGAGTCTCTAGCGTGATTAGAGACGTTCTCGTGAACTTCAGGGAAGGCTCCATAGGGAGGAGGATGTGAGGGGCTGGGGGGCTGCCAGTGCCATGTGACAAGTCCCGTCACAAGTGGAGACTGCCCAGCTGGCCTGTGCCCTGATGAGAGGATGGTGAGGATGGACAATGACCAGGCACACCAGGCAAAGAAACTTCAGCAGTCATCCTGGGGGGACCACATGGAGGGGACAGTGTGTGGTCTGACTGTGCCCTCAGCCGTGCATGCACAAACGGGAGGCGCAGGTGGTGCACATGGAGCACCACGTTGCTCTCCTGAGAAGCGGAGAAGCGGTGCCTTAGTATTAGCTCATCTGAAACCAAATACTTAGAAGGGCCATCAAGGGTTCAGACCAACTATGACGCCTTTGAATTCTTAGGGACCAGACTGGAGAGTCATGCTTCCAGGTCAGTGTCACAGCTGTCCACACACACATGCTGGCTCTCAGACCACACTGTACACCTGGGATTGCTACTGACTAGGAGAGCACGATGGTGTATATACACTCACAGTGGACACTGGACACCATGTGGGCAGGGATTCCCATGAAGCCAGACAGACCTAGACCCATCTGAACCTGGTGTCACCTTGGGGGGACCCGGACCCCGTTCTCAACCTGGTGTCACTGTGGGGGATCTGGACCCCGTCTGAGCCTGGTGTCACTATAGGGGCACCTAGACTGCATCTAAACCTGGTGTCAGCACATCTCAGCTTTCACATCCCGTGAGAGCAGATCCGGGAGGAGATGGCAGAGTGCACAGCGGAAGGATACGGAGTCTTGATGGCCGAGAGGCCAGCCTGCAGGGTGAGTGTGAAGACTGAGTTGGTGCCCAGCTGGTGAAGCCGGTAGTTGTCGTACCGAAACTGCTGGATTAGCATTCGCCACCGGGCTGGGTCCAGAAGGTCCTGGAAGAGACGAGGACATGGGGGCTGCAAGGGGCTTCCTAGGGCAGCTCTGGAGGACTCCTTGTCCAGGCTGTGAGCCCAGAGGGACAGTTTAAACAAGGGGCGGTCCATCAGCTGAAAACTCATCTGAACCATTTTCCATGTGGGGAAGGAACTAAGGTGACCCAGAACCAAACCAGAGTCCCTGCTGTCCAAGCGCTCCCACCCCGGTGTTTGAGAGTGGAACCACGCCAGCTTCGGGGATCTCCCTGAGCCCTGGATGACAAGCCACGCACAGGCCACTCTTCCGATGGAGTTTTCCAGAATATTCCTGCACTTGTCTGTGAACCAGAGGGAGTTCTTACAGTAGTGCACAGAGCTCAGCACCACAAGCTCAAAGATCTCTCTCGGAAAATGGGGAAGGTTAAAGGGCAAAGTCTCATTTCAGAGAAACAATGTCTTCTCGAGGCAACAACAGCTCCATGTCTGGATCCAAATTTAAACCTGGTTACCAGCTATCCCTAAACTGATCTTGGGTTCAGGGGAGGGGCCATGCTTTGTGAGTTCCTCAGACTCTTTTTCTAGGGTATGCCATCATTAACCCCAGCATTCGCCTCCTCAGGCCCCCCTGGCCACAGCTTCACAGCGTTTACTGCTTGGTCCGGTTTAGACCTTGCCTACTGACTTCTCACCGTCAAAGAAGGTTCTGCTCATTCTTTGGAAACTTGATTGTATTTCAGGAGTATCCTAACTCTTGGTTGCATTTTCCATAGCATCCCATTTTTTCTTTTTAGGAGACGCTATTGTCTCGAATCTCTCTGGAAACTCAATTAGAAGTTTTCAGTTTCCAGAGACACTGCGAAGTCTCTGACCATCCCAGTGCTTGGTCACTGGTTCATTGCCATGTGCTTGCTGTCCAGCCGTCCTGCATCACGGGGCACGGCACCATGCTTGGGGACGTCTGAGTGCAGAGTGAAGGGCGGACTGCAGTGATTGTCCAGCTGCTCCCTCCACGTCCCGTATCCAGCCGGGTGGCTGCTCAGGAAGGCGGGCTGTGCGTCTTCTCAGCCTGTCACCAATGCTCTCCTGGGAGCGGTCAGGCTTCCAGAGCGTCTAAGTCTTCTCCAGAGGAGACTGCAGACACAGCACACGATGACCCCCCTGGGGCTTTACTTATAAAATGATCCGAGTAGCTCAGCCTCGTGGAGGCCTGCAGTACCTACTCCCTGTGGAGCGGCCCACAAGATGGATGGACAGCTTCAAAACTCAGAGTGCAAACTCTGTTCAATCCACGAGAGGGATTGCCTCCCCCTGGAACTGTGTGAAAAGGGTACCCACATGCCCAGGGAACTGGTGGACATAGTTAAAGAGGACTCTGCCTCCTTCCAGTCTCTAGGCACGGAGCCACGGAGACCTCCAGTCATGGGGCCACAGAGCAGGCGTGGAAAAGGCGGCCGACCCAAGCCAATCCACGGCCGTCCAGATGACTATACTCCTCGCAGCGCCCCTGCAGGACAGAGGGCAGCCACCCCATCCTGCTCCTGTGGGGGAGACCTTCTGATTAGTACACGGGTGCTAACTGCTGGTGTTAGGTCATCAGGACACACCGGGGGTCCTGCCCACCCTTCACAATCACTGCCCGGTTTGAAGACCAGCTGCAGCACTGTGTAGCCACTGTGCCCGTCCATCTCGCCTGTCCTTAGCGGACTGGTCCCTCCTGAGGACACGTCCAGAGTATACGAGGCCAGGTCTCGCCGTGCTCACGTCTAAGGAGCATTCCGATTGTACTTCTCCTGACACTTCTTCCTTAAAATGAGGCCACGGGACCAGAAATGACGGAAGAGAAAGACCCCAAAGAACCAAGGAGAGTGAGAGGCCGTGTATGTATCGATAAAACGCCAGCCAGAGAAGTACTACGGACCAGGGCTGGCTGCACACCGGCTCCATCTGGGTAGAGCACTGCTGGGAACCTGCATTCCTACCCAGATACATGGACTGAGAATCCGGACTTTAACAAGCTCTCCCAATGCTTGCTCAGTCCATCTATCTCAGCAGAGGACTCAGGGGCTAACTCTAAGGTGATTCCTCACATACAAAGAGAATGAGGGGACCCCCACAGCTGGAGTCAGGAGGGAGGTCTCTGTGCAGCTCAACATGGAAAAGGTCGCATCTAGAGAGCATGCTCAAGAGACCCTCATGCACCCCGACGCCTGAAGCAGCATAGGCCCCGCACCAGGTCTCTTAGCGGCTACATGGCCAGAAGGTACCATGTGGGAGCAGGGCCTGGGAGCCTTTCCTGAAGAGCCCTTAAAGACAGGGCGTCATGGCTCAAGGCAAGAAGGCAAGGTCTGCTGGGACGGGCGGTAAGCAGACAGCAGACAGAAACAGCACAGGAGCCGTGCAGGGGCTGAGTGGTACCCCAGACAAGCACCTGAGGAGCAGTGTCTGCCCCCCAAAGGCTTCCAGTCACATCACAGTGGCAGGTCCAGGTCTGTGACACCGGGACAGTCACCCGCTGTCTGTCGAGCAGGGAAAGGCAGCTGCCGCCACGTCTGCTGGCTCTCCCCTCTGGATTCCTGTGTGCGTGGCCTCCTTGTGAGCACCCATCTAGTCCACCACTGGGCGGGCTCAGAGTCTGAGAGCAGCGGACACTGCCTCCTTCTTGGCTGGGCCTCACGTCACGGCGCCCCACCAGCTGTCTCTGACCTCAGCCAGGAGTCTGTGAAGAGGCCCGGCAACAGTGACCAGCACCACTGGCTGAGCCCGTGGGGACCTGATGTGGAAGGCAGGCTAGCGGGGGTGCACACTGAAGTGTGGGGGCCCTAGGGTAGTCAGGAGGCCTGGCAAGGCTGCACACAATGTCCCTGATCAGTAAAAAGCTTCCAGAAGCACCACCTGGCCACATGTGGCTAGGTGCTGGGCGTCCTGTGGACAAGGAAACGAAGGCCATGCCTGATTCTGTTTGGAGAGCAGAGGCTGGCTGAGCACCTGCCCAGGGCTGTCAGAGGCGGCCGGCATTCCAGCTGATTCTCTGCCAGAGTGGGCGCATGCTGCCCTCAGTGGACACGGGGCCCTCGGTCTGCCCACAGCCCCTGCAGAGCACACAGGCTTGGGCACCTGCTCAGGCCTCTCTCGTCCATGTTCCATGGATGCTGCTGCCATGGTCCAGGCTGCACTCAAACCAGCAGCTGAGCATGGAGTTTGGGGGGTATGTGTGTGGTGGGGTGGAGGTGGGCCAGACCTACTCAGGGTGGTGCGCTAGGGGAACATGAGCAGGCTCCGAGCCTTCCTGAGCCAGAGTTCTCATACACACGGGAATGAGATGTGCTGGGCCACTGGGTGTGGGTGTCCAGACAGGCCTCCGGGGCCATCACGCGTCCTTGCGGGCAGGCGGTTACCTTGTATGGGGAGATGTGCGTGTCTGATGGGAAGGCCAGCATGCCCATGACCTGGCGCACCTCGTCCAGCTGGCTCCCTTCGGCCTGGCTGAAGTGCTTCCTTGCGTGTCTGGAAAACAACAGTTGAGCAGGTTCATGTTTCAACATTTCCATCTTTCGGAGCTGAGCTAACAGTGTGAGCCTCCCCGTCCGACCTCCACACTCCAGGAACGAGTCACACTGACTTGTTCACTCGAAGCGCCACCCACTGTGGCGGACCCTCACTCTCAGACAGGCAGTCAGGGGAGCAGAGAGTGCCTTTAGTCGCCCACCCACACAGGAAGCAGAGGTAAACGCACCAAGCACACGTTCCACAAAACCTTGAGACAAGAACTGTAAGCACCCAAGCTCTAGTGGCACACCTCAGGGAGGCCCACCCCACAAAACAGCTGGAACAACGTGTGAGGGTAAAGCTTCTGCCACCTCTGGGGACCTTCTCCAGCCGTCTCAGCTGGGCACTCAGGCAACATCAGTACAGCAGCCACGAGGGATGCGTGTGCACCACTGAACACATAAATACGGTGTAGGCACCTGAGCTTCAGGGCTCTGCCAAGCCACGTCAGGGTTGGAATTAAACCACACGGCGCAGGCTGAGCCGCCTCCACCACCGAGCAGAGTCTCTGCCGCACCTTCTGGCTAGGCCCCCCACCTGCTTCCGCTCCAGGATCTTCCCCCAGGCACGCGCCTGCACCCCACAGTCGGGGCTCTGCCTGGCACCCCACCACACTCCCTGCTGACCCGAGTCGGAGGCACCACGATGGCATGGTGGGGACATCTTGGCAGTCATGTTCACGATTTCCTAACATTAGAGAAAAAATAGCCCCAAACATTGAGTTTCTCATTTACATCAGGAAAGGCATTCTGTTGGGGCTAAGTCCACGGGACAGTCACAATAACCATGAGGAAAATGTAGACAAGTCCTTCCCTGGAAAGGTCCACAGAGGCAGAGCCCTGCCCGTTACCAGGGGCATGTGGGGTGAGGAGGACATCACACAGAGGGGAGTGGAAGGAACGAACCCCCAGGGTCTGTAGTGAGCCCAGAGGTGGATGCTGGACTCGCCACCTCGGGCTGCCAAGGGGCTCAAGGTGCCATGCAGCCAGCATGGGGACACGGGGTGAGCACAGGTGCAGTCTTGTGGGGATGCCCAGGCTGAGCCTCATGGTGCCCACAGCACACGGGTGCGGCAGCGGCCTCGCTGGGAGCAGCCCCGCAGGGAAAACTCACACAACCGGGAAGCCCAGGAACATTTGGGGGTTTCATGTGGGAGTTCTAATATAAGAACACGACTCACCATGGCCCACCGCCCCATGCTGGCCCCTCTGGCCACAGTCCTCCCAGGATCCCTCCTCCCACGTGACAGCCTACCTCACAGCGTCCAGTCTCTTGTTTTGCCGGATGAGCTCAATGAATTCCTGAATCCGCAGGCTGAACTCCAGGCAGCTCTGAGAGAAAAGACAGGACGAGGCTCAGGGGGCAGCTTCTGGAGCGGAGCCACGTGCACTCTCTGCTACAGCCAGGAGCCACAGGGGGACACGGTCACACAGGCCCTCAGCAGGCCAGACAAGGACAGAGAGGCTGAGCAGCAGCCGGCCTACAGACCGTGCAGGGTTTGCACACTGGCAGGACACAGTGGGTCCCAAGTACAGCAGTGACAGGGTGAGGCCGTTATAAACCCGCACCCGCGGAGAACAGCCGCCAGGCTGTGTGTTACTGCCATAGAAGCCGGGAGTGTGACACGGGTACCACTCAGCGCCCAACACTTCCCTCCTGCTTTCCCCGTGCACACTGAGAGAGCGTGGCTGCTGCGGGGAGGTATCCAGGTGCTACTGAGCAGGTGACAGACTTTGGGGAGAAGGAACAGCCAGTGTGAAGGCCCAGCTGGTGCACGGCTGTAGGCCCTGGGAGAGCCTCGCGGGGGGCGAGAGGCGTGGGTGTGGAGAGAGGAAGAGAAGGGCCGGAGGCCCACTCTGGCCCCAGGGACGGGGCAGTAGTACAAGCCGCAATGACTGCAGATGAATGCCGGCAGAGTGGACACCACTGTGGTGGTGCCGGGCCGTCTTTAGGAAAACCTACAGGCAGGCTGGAGTCCTGGTGTGGTGCTGGAAGACAAGTACTGGATCACAAGGTCACTTTGAACTGCAAGGTCGGTGGTTCATACTCACCAGCTGCTCCTTGGAAACCCAGTACAGGGTCGCTACGAGTCAGAATTGACTCAACAGAACTGACTCGATGGCAATTACAACAACAACTCAGGCTAACTTGGAACCCTTCCCTCTATCAACCATGTGTTGGCTCTAACTTGCAGCTGGAGCAAAGAAGCAAATATGCAAAACTAACTTTTGTAACTGAAGATGAAAAACAGGATTATTTTTTACAAAAGTACCGATCTAAGCCATACTATTTTCAGCAGTTTCAGAAAAACAGATGATGTATTCCCAGCCAGCCACCTGTCTGTCCATTTGTGGTATGGTGGTGGCTTGTGTGTTGCTAGAATGCTAGAAGCCACCAGTGTTCCAGGTACTTCCAGGTCTCCCCAGGTGGACAGGTTTCAGTGGAGTTTCCAAATTAGACTAAGAAGGAGAGCTAGGCCACTTCTGAAAAGTTAACCAATGAAAACCTTCCAAACAGCAGAAGAGAGTCTTATCTAGCACCAGATGACTTCCTCAGGTTGGAAGGCACTTAGAATGCACCTTAGAAGCTAGGGCAACAGGTCAAAGTACACAGTGTCATGTACGTTGGCCATGTTACCAGGAGGGACTGGCCCCTAGAGAGGACCATCAGGCTTGTGGTGGAGGGTAAGTGAGAAAGAGGAAGCCCCTCAATGAGAAGGATTGATAGAGTGGCTCCAACAATCGGCTCAGCTATAGGAACCATGAGGATGACAGGACAGGGCAGTGTTGCGTTTTGCAGCATCGAGGCCTGCCATTTACTGGAATGCACTTGACGGCCTGAACAACATTCTCAGCCAGTACATGGCGGGAAGAGACCGAGAGGCAAACGCTGCTCTTCCAAAGTAGCCAGACCCCAAGATGCCGTGAAATGAAAATTCTACCGAACCGTCTACAACGTAAACTCACTCACAAATCAATGACATTCCCACGTTAGTAGCCACAGCCTGCCCGCTGGTCTTCTGAGCAACAATCCCAGTACAAGCCTCATGCCCCCAGCGACAGACCTGGCCTCTAAGGGAGCTGCTTCCCATCCAGCCCACCCTGCAGCACGCCTGCCGGCTCCATGGGCCTGGCCTCGTGGGCAGCAGCTCTGAGCAGAGGTGGAGCTGGAACGGGAGCCAGACACGGTGTCAGAGACGGAGGGTGAGGGCATGAGGGTGGGACTGCAGGGGTCACAGTACCCAGTGACTGTGCCACAAATTAGGGGTCCAATCAGAGGGACCTCCCCATCCTCTCCCTCCACCACCTGTGGATGTCTCACTTGGTCCCCACCCTGGGGCAGGGCTTTGGTGTGGGCAGGCACTGGTATAAGGACCCACCACCATGCTGACCTACTCCCTCCATGGCTAGAGTAGCAGTGTCTGAAAGGGTACACAGTGACTCTGAGTACTGGTCAGTGGCCCAGGCCCCTCCTTCCACCAGCCCCAGTCCAGCCAGTCAAAGGCCAAGAGAGAGCCACAGCTGGTCCTGCTCCATGGTTGCTGCTTCCAGTCCGAAGTGCACATGGTCTCAAGTGCTGGGGGGCATTCCGAAGGATCAGCAGTCTGAACTGACACTTAGCTACAGCTTTAGAAAACGTATGCTTCACACAGGCCCCTATTCTTAGCGCTCTCTGCTCTCACAGCTGGCTGAGGCCTGCAGGTGCCCAGTGCTCGCTCTCTCCACACACCCCTGTGGTGTCGTAACGTGTCCAGGGGAACCTGTGGCATCTGTTCCCTGAAAGGGCTCGACCACCTGAAATGGGGCTCTCTGGTGTTCTGAGTGTGTGAATGTGAGTGTGTGGTGTGGTGTGTGATGTGAATATGAGTGTGATGACGATATGGTGGTGTATGTGACTGGTGTGGAGGCCCACATACATGTGTCAGAGTGTGGGACAAGTGTGTGGTGTGCAAGTTCATGCCGTGTGCATGTGGACGTGTGGTGCTGACACATGATATTTTGGAAGGGGCACGTTGTTGCCATCACAAAGCACTCCCAGGTGGCTACCTGTGTCCCTGTGAGCCTGAAGTCACACTCGCCGGCTAACACCCCGTCCCTCTACCGTCCTCACCCCGGCTGGAAGTGATTAGGATAGGGACGGCTGCCGGGCTGCCTGGCTGTCTGGGGAGGGATGCCGAGGGATACGTACCAATTCCGGCCGGCCTCTCACAGCCTCCACACCCACGTCCTCACTCTCTCTGGGAGAGCTACTGGCAGCTCTACTCTGTCGGGTGGTCTTCGCCTCGTGCTCGCTTTGGCGGCCCTGAGTGGCAGAGCGTCACCCTGGCTGGGTCCTTCGTGCACCCTGACAAGCTCCCGTGGGGTGGGGGGTAGGGGGCTAGAGGCGCACTTGGTTTAGAAAATGGACTGTCTAACGGAGGCAGGGGCTGCTTCACAAAAGCTAAACCATCTCTGCAAGCCCTACAGCTACAGCGTCTCTCGGTAAGCAAGGCGTGATGCCAGAGCCAACACTGAGGGGCCTCGGGAAGTGTGCTTTGTGACAAAAATCACAATCCAGGGCTCTGTGCCGCCTTCCAACATATGACTGAACTGCGGTGAGCGGACGTGCCTGCACTGAGCAGTCAGGGCCCAGTGTCCCTCGGTGTGTGGAGTGCCCACATGCTGCGTGTGCCCGCTGGCCTGCCCACTTGTGCCCTCAAACCGCCGTTCACCGTTTCCATCTCCACACCAAACCCCAAACCCCCAGGCAGCCAGCTGAGCCCCGCAGCCCAAGGCGGAGCGCCACAGCCCAGGACGGAGCTCCGCCCACCTTCATCTTCCGCAGCCGGGACTTGTTGTCGTGGCACCAGGCCAGGCAGGTGGCTGTCTCCCGCCTCTCCAAGGACTCCTCGACTTCTTTGGCCGTCAGGAACATTTCGATATTCACCAAGTCCTTCAAGACAGGAAGTGGGTCCTGATCAGACATGGACCCTGCTCACTGACCCAGCAGCCAAGTGTGGGGGAGCCCAGGTCCAATGCTCCCCCCGCACCCCCGGCCATGGTCCCGCCCTCCACCACGTCTCTGACGAGCACCAACACAACCCCACGGAGAACGCTCACTTCCTGTCTCCATAGTGGGAGGGTGGCTCTGCACACGCAGGAACACATACGATACACCGAGACCACCTAGCAGCAGGGCAGAGCGACCCGTTTCCCGGCTGCTGGCTTGGAATGACAGAATTGCAGACCCAGGTAGGTGCTCAGACATGGTGAAGCCAGCCGGGCACAGGTGCCTCACCGTGGGGGCGTGACCACAGAGCTCGGCTGCCTCCATACGCCAGCCCGGCACAGAGTGTGTCAGGGCACCCGCACTGCCTCCTGGGACAGCGGCCATGCTACCCCAATGCCAGGTTTCCACACTGACCCGTTCCCAGGACTGCTGTCCCATCTGAGAGGCTGGAATCAGGGGGTGGTAAGACCCCGCACCTTCCACAAGTGCCAGTTTACCATGTCACCTTTCCAGGGCCCATTTACGCTACCCTCAGTGTTTCTCATGGGACCACCGTGTTACTGCGCACCGCCCAGACGGGGAAAACAGCTTTCCTAAGCACTCGCGTAGTGGTTACAAATCGGGCTGCGAACCTTAAGGTCAGTGGTTCGAAACTACCAGCCGCTCCGCGGGAGAAAGATGAGGCTTTCTACTCCCGTAAAGATTTACACCCTCGGAAACCCTGTACAGGGTCGCTATGGGTCGGAACCGACTCGATGGCACATAACAACAAGAACAAGCACTCGTTAGTCCCAATCCCAGTGACCTTGTAAAGGGTTCTGAGGAGCAGCTGTTGAGTCTGAACTGCCGACCTTGTGGTGTGCAGCCCAGCGCTATCATCCAGCGCCACATCAGGCATGCTGGGAAACCCCAAACTTTCACACGACTGGATTTATGGCAGTATTTGCTTTGCTGCGCGGGTCTGGCACCAAATCTGCCCATCTCTGGGATCAGCCACTCTCACTTTTGGGTCCCCTGCCCGCCCCTTTGGATGGTCCTCTGGCAGACAGGCAAAGTTCTGCTCAGTGTTAGCTCATACGATGCTCTCGATCCTGAGACACCACTCACGAGGAAGGAAGCTCAGAGCACTGCTAAACCCAGGACAAACCACCCCACGTCCACGTCCCCGAGGAGCAGCCTGCACGAGGCACGTGCTCCGACCCGAGGGGTGTGGGCAGGTGCCGGGTACTCTGTTCCGAGATGGAAGGTAGAGCCGAGCGTGGGCTGAGGCCCGCCCGCCTGACAAGAGTAGCCATGTCAGTGACGCACAGCGCCCATGAGCGTGGCCAGCTTGTCTGTCTGTGGGCCGTGCTGTGGGTATCTGCATGTGGCTATGATGCTGGAAGTGGGGGCACTCGTAGTGTCCATCCTAGGAGAGGCGGACCAGTTCTGGGAACTGATTAGCTCCTGGAGCCCTTACACGTGGCAGAGCCCAGGAGGAGGATGTGAGTGTAGGGAGGGACCTGGGTCTCACTGGTAGGCAGGGCCTGTATTAGGGCTTGGCTGCTAACAGGCAGAGGCCCCACCCAGAGGCACCTCAGAAGCACCGCCTGGTGAACTACTGCCAACAACCTGCCACCGAGATTCCTACAGCACACAGCTCTACTCTGACACACGTGGAAGGAATCCACAGGAATTGAAATCAACTCTTCCACAACTCTCTTTCAAGAAAGAAAACGGAACAATCAGTCATTTGAGATCAGAGGGGCAGCGGCATGAGGAAGCACAGCACAACAACCCTGGGGAGGAGGTGGGAGAAGCGGCGCTGTGATGCCCTGGGAACTGGAGGCGCGGAAACCAAGTGCACCACCTGTTGGGCGTAAACCATGGAGCTGCGCAGCTACCCTTCAACCCATTCACAGCACAACTCAAATCTGCAAATCTAGACAAGGCTCCTACCACTGTGGGCCAAGAGAAACCCGGAGGCCCTGAGAACATGGATCTATGAGGAAAGTTAACTCCTCTGCACCCACACGAAGCCCCAAGGCTCAGGGTGGTCAGGCTCTGACCCCCTCCCTCCTTACCACACTTACGGCCCAGAGGATGCTCCCATCTGTGTGTGAGCCCACAGCCATGTCTTCCCAGGGCAGCAGACAAGCCTTTCAGGCCATCCCTCTGCTCAGGCAGGCCAAGCCCTTGGCATACTCTAAGCCGTTTCAGCACATGACGGCTCCCTAGGATTGTCCCGGGGCTCAGCCTGGAACCTCCTCCCTGGGAGCAGCACAGCCGCCTCTCTGCTGGCAGTGTGTGTCCTGTGTTGAGGACTGTGGGTGAGGGACAGGCTTTATGTCTGAGCACGTGGCTCCCACACCTGGCTGGCGATCCAGGAGCTGAGCTGACGGTGACACAGGCAGGTAGGGGCTTTCAAAAGCACGGGCTTGTTCACTCATCCCAGCAGCCCGTCCATATGAATGCAGTGTCCATTCAACGCAGACCAGCCAGCCAGCTTCGCTAGGCAGATAGATACCAGAGGCGCAGGGGTAGACCCAGCCCACATGGGGAGGGTGCCGTGGACTGGGGTTACTGGGCTGGTAAGAAATGCAGCCCCGAGTGGATGGCGCTGGGTAGGCAGCAGAGAGCCCAGCAGAGCAGCCCATGTGACCTGCCGTCTGTACTGTGACAGAGACACCAACATGGAGGGACACACAAGGGCACTTGGACCTGAAGGGTAAAGACCCCAGGTGAAGACGCCAGCCAAGGAGATGGAGGAGGGGCACTGGGGGAGGGGCAGGAAGGACAAAGTTATGGGGGTGGGGGGGACTCCTGAAGGAGCAGTGGGGACGGGTCTGTTGGGGACCAGGGGTGGGTGGCAGAGAACGGTCAAGGGGCTTCAGCAGGGCAACCCTGCCTCAAGGACCAAGCAGATTTGGGACTGTGGGGCCCACCCAGCACCGAGACAAGGCACAAAGGCCAAGACCACAGGCACCCTCAGCAGGACAGCCAAGGCAGTGACCTGGGATCAACCTGTCTGCACAGGCACCTGTCCCTGTGATGTCTGCAGCCCCCAGCACATCTGAGGAAACACTCCTGCCTCTGAAAACTAACTCTGGAGCCCACATGACAACCAGAGACACACCCGCTCCTTGTTTCTCCAAATCAGAACAGACTGACACCGTGGACGCAGTGCCATCCTGGGCAGATGCTGACCCTCAGACAAGCCCCACCCTAGGGCAGACCCAGGATGAAGGGTGCCCCGGAGGGCCCACCTCGATGCCGCTCTGCCGCGCCAGCTTCACGGCTGTGTTGTAGTAGCCACAGCGTAGCAGGTGCTCCACCATCATGCGGTCCATGCGCTTTTTCTTCCACACGTTGGCTGCCGCCGGCTGGTCGCTACTGTGCTCCTTGAGGTGCTCAATACGGCGTTTGCACAGCTTAGCGCTCTCGTCCTCGGCCTGGATGGACTCCACTGCCTGTGACATGCAGAACAGAAGACCCACTCAGGACGGGCACCTAACGTGGCCCAGCCTGCAGGCTGCCATGCTCACTGCTGGTGCATGCACGTACGCGGTGGCCACCAGGCTGGACGGCTAAAATACAAGGCGTCCATGGAAAATCCAGCTACAAGTGCCAGCCCCGTTGTACAGACATGGTTAACCCTCTGTTGCTACAAGACAGACTTAAATAAAAAAACACGTCAGAGAGAGAGCCCAGCGACAACGAAGAGGGAGGGCCGTTAGAGAATGCGGAGAGATCCCGCTAGGACCATGCTTTCTTGCTGCCCACACAGCTAGCTGCAGGTCTGTCTGGACAGAAAAAGCCCATCACCAGCCACAAGCCCTGGAAGACTGCCCAAAATCACTGTCCATGATCTGAATGCTGACCTCCACTGTCTCCATGCACCTTGGTGGTCAATTGTGTAAGACCACACACACCCTGTCCTGTCGGCTGATGAAAGCCTAGCCCCGTACCTCCCTACAAATACCCGAGGTCATTGCAGGAGGTACCTGGTGCAGTGTGACCCTTGCTCCACTCTCCCTGTCATTATCCTGACTCACAGTGACCTACAGGACAGAGGAGAACTGCCCCATAGGGTTTCCAAGGTTGTCAAATCTTTACAGAAGCAGACTGTCTCATCTTTTTCTCATGAAGTGGCCGGTGGTTTGAACTGCTGACTCTGTTGAACTCTGCTGTTGACAGTTGAACTCTTTAACCACTGTGCCACCAGGGGATCCTAGGCACCCCTTCAAATGAGTATTAGCAGCAAATGAGAGTGCAAACGAGGAAGAGGCACTTCCAGGATCTATTTGCACGACACTGAACAACTATAGGCTCTTTCCAGCACAAAATGCAAGTTCTGCTGCTTCCAGCCAGTGCTCCAGCAGTGAGTGGAGAAGAAGAGCGCTGCCCTAGCCCACGGTCCACCCTGGGAGAGCCAAGCAGGACTTTTAGGGCCAAGTCTCCTCACAGGAAGCAACAATTAGCAAACCAATACTGCAGCCTTTGCCAATCTGATTTTCAAGTAGCTTTTACAAACAGTACCCAAAAGCTGGCTCCAGGGTGAGCCTCTGCAGAAGGTGCTGGGGTACTGTGGCCTCCAGAGCTGTTCCCAGGGCTCGAGGACTGGGCTTATCTGGCATCGCATTTCTGCCTGTATGACAGCATTAATGTCATTGCCCAACTTGTCTGGTCTTCAGTCAGTAGTGTTCTTGACATGGTGTCTCAGTTCAGGGGGATATATGCTCAATCAAGCTCACGTTCTGTGGACTCATTTGAATTTTCTTCAGCTTCTACCTGAACTTGCCTATGAACAACTGATGGTCTACAGCTGGCCCCTGGCCTTGTTCTGATGATTTTAAACATCTCCACTAACTTAAAACAATTTTCTTAGTTTTGATCAATATGGTTACATAAGATGTAACATTAGGGAAGCTTGGACGGGGAGGGGGGGCTGCCTATAAGGACAGACTCTCCGCAGTATCTCTGCAATACCTTTATAAATATAAAATTATTCCAAAATAAAACTACCAAAGAAAAAAGTGGACTGGAAATGGTTCCCTTGTTTTCTATTCTCTATAAATGTTTGAAACCACATTGTCCTGAATAATTTTGGAAAAATGTCAAGTAGAGTCCCCTGGAAAATACCTTTGATTACAACTTCTGTGCTGGTCTGTCTACGTGTCAAGTTTTCCATTTCTACCCCAACCAATTCTGGAAGTTTTATTTTCTGAGACATTTGGCACTTTTGTTTCAATTTTCAAAAATACTGGGATACTGTTTGGTTTTGGAGGCGGCAGAAGCAGTGGCCTGAGCTAGTGGACACCCCCACCCACTGCTGGAGGCGTCTACAGCGCACGCACACTGCCTGAGTAGCAAAGGCAGCTGGCCAGTGGGCTACGGTTTCATTTTTGTCTTACAGTGGTGGGTTTGTCTCTGCTTCTATGCTGCTTCTATTTTGGGTCTTTTTGATCACACTTTTTTTGCTGGAGGTGGGAGCTTTTTCTCCCTACATTACTCAAGAAGAGACAGCAATCATGGCCATATAGCTAAGCTACAAGCATACCCCATAATACCCCACCATTGAGAAAAGAGCCAATAACAGCTGCCAGGCATTACCCGTCAAAAGGGAAGCCTATCTCCTGACCATATCCACCAGGAGAAACTCAGTAAGCTTAACAACACAGTAACAAACATCCATTTAAGCATTAAAAACCCACCTAACTACTGAAAATGGCAAAAAAACAAAACAAAACAAAAACCCCACAACAAAAGATCTCAAAACATGCCCCAAAACAGAAAAGAGTAACTGAGACAAATGAGCTGGAAGCAGACAAAGGCTTTCCAGAAGAGGAAGAGCAGGCTTTGGATTTGTCTGAGAAGGAATTCAGAGAATGATATGGAAACAAATTCAAATGCTCCGAAAATGGGAGGAAAACAAGGAAGAAGTCAGGAAAGTACTATAGGAGCAATCAAGTAAGATTGATACAGCTTTGGAAACAATTCAAAACCCACAAAACAAGGTCCAGATGATTAATAATAAAATATCAGAAATGGAGGGCAGAGCTCCGAAACGCTGGACCACGTATCTAGGAATATTTGGAGGGTTTGAAGGCTTGTAGCTGGTAGAACTTGTAGCGGAGGTGGGAAATGGCTTACTTTTGAATCTGCCGGGCTCAGCAGCCCGGAGCCACCAACTTGAGCGAGACCAAACGGAAAGATCAAGCAGGGGAGCACACTAACCACGGAATAACAGCATGGGAGCCTCGTAGCAAAACTGGACAATATACTTTGTCAGTGTTGCTTTGTTCTGATTTTTTAATTTTTTTTGGTATATGTTCATTGGCCACCCATTGTTTGTGCACCTCCATTCTGGCAACTAGAGGGGCTGCCTGAGTGAGAGGACACTCCCCACCCCCACCACTGGTGGGCTCTTCTGCCACGCATGCGCACAGATACTCTCAGCCCAAGAGCCAGCCCTGAACTTTTTCTGTTGTTGTTGTTGTTTTGTTTTTAAAGGGAAAAGGCCAGAACAAGGGGTGTGGAGAGGGAAAGAGAGTTTAAAAACAAAACAGGCTGAAAATTAAATTAAATCCTGAGGTACAGCATAACAACAAACAGTGGCATTCTGAACTCTATCAGACGACCTTGAAGGCAAGAAGCTGAAAGAGGACATTAAAGTCATACTCATATTAAACTACAGATGTTTTCCCCTTCCTTCTTTTCTCCCTCTTCTCACTTTCTGCGATTATAGACAACAGTATCCAATCCAGTTTTGGTTGTTGTTTTTTGCCTTTTTTTTTTTTTTTTGCGGTTGCTGTTTTGTTGTTTTATGCTCCCCCTTTGACCTTTGGGGGGCTCTTTCTCTATATATATTACCCAAGACGAGACAGAAACTGCTGCCATATACTCAAGTTACAATCACACTCAATAAAACACCAAAATCCAGACAAGAACCAATACCAACTGTCACATACCAGGGAGGCAGACAACACCTGTGAAAACTACTGAGTTAAGCAGTAAGAAGATTGAATAGGGAAGCTCACATCCTGATCACATCTACGTGGAAGCAATCAAAAAACATAAAAAAATACCAAAACACACACTCAATTAAGTATTAAGGCCACAGATAAACACTAAACATATCCAAGAAGCAAAGGCAGATGACCATATCAGCACATGTCTAGAAACAAGATAAAATGTCTGAGACAACAGACAAATGACCTAGAGGTAAACCTGGACTCCATTGTGGAAGGAGGGCAGGCCTTGGAAATGTCTGAGAAAGAATACAAAAAAATGATTATAAAATGTTTCAAAACACTTCACAATGGAGTTGAGAAAAATAAGGAAGAAGTAAGGAAAATGCTACAGGAACAATCAAATAAGATAGATACAGTATTAGAAACAATTCAAAACCTACAGAAAGGGGTCCAAACGACCAATAATAGAATATCAGAAACAGACAATAAACTGAAAAGTGCAAAGGAGTAGAATAAAGGAGATAGAAGGCAGAACTAGTAAGCTGGAAGACAAATCTCTCAATACCACTAAGATAGAAAGGCAAACAGATAAAAGGATAAAGAAATCTGAAGAAGGTCTAAGATTCATGTTGGATAACATGAAGAGGAATAACTTAAGAATTATTGGCATTCCAGAACAGGAAGAATCACACAAGTCCACAGAGGAAATAGGTGAAGAACTGCTGGAGGAAAATTTCACTAACATCCTGAAAAAGGAAAAGATAAACATTCAAGAAGCTAAACAAACCCCAGGAAGGATAGACCCCAACAGAAAATCACCAAGACATATCATAATCAAGCTCTCCAAAATCAAAGATAAGGAGAGAATCCTGAAATCAGCTAGGGAAAAGAGAAGTATTACATACAAAGGCAAGCAAGTCAGATTAAGCTCGGATCTCTCAGCAGAAACCAAGCAAGCAAGAAGGCAATGGGGAGACATATATAAAACCATGAAATAAAAAACAACAGTCAACCAAGAATCCTTTATCCAGCAAAGCTATCAATCAAATACAACGGTGTAATCAAAACATTCCAGGATAAACAGAAGCTAAGGGATTTTGCCAAAGCCAACTGAGCTGCAAAATATACTAAAGGGAGTTCTGTGGACTGAGAACCAACAAGAACAGACAACAACCAGAGATTGACATACGTGGCAGCACCTCCCAGAACTAAATCAACAGAAGGAGGAGTCGGGAACAGAACTGTAAGAACAAACTCAGAAAATTTGGGAGGTCAGTCTATGATCTAAACAATTACAATGTTAAAAAAGTTAAACACATAGGAACAGAGATCCGGATGGTGAGAAGGTCAGGTAGATTACAGGACTAAACAGATTATACTAAATGGAGGGAAAAGTTAATGGAATATAAGGTAACCTCAAAGAAAATTAACACTTCACAACATACCAAAAAATGAAAATCCAAGAAGAACATGGAAACATTAAAACTATGAGGAAACTCACAAGAAAAAAACACAGAAAGCATGAACTCAGCAAAGGAAGACACACAGAACAAAGAAAGCAGCAACACCACAAAAAAGCAAACATAAGGACAGCAATTAATCCATACCTATCTCTGGTAGCGTAGTGGTTAAGAATCAAGTTGCGAACCTTAAGGTCAGTAGTTCAAAACTACCAGCTGTTCTGCGGAAGAAAGATGAGGCTTTCTGCTCCTGTAAAGATTTACAGCCCCGGAAATCCTGTACAGGGTTGCTATGAGTCAGAACCAACTCCACGGCACATAACAACAACAAATCGATAATTACACTGAATGTTAACAGATTAAATGCACCAGTTAAGAGATGGCGGGTGGCAGAATGGATTAGAAAACTAGATCCTTCAATTCGATGTATGCAAGAGACACATCTTATACACAGTGACAAAAACAGATTATAAGTCAAAGGATGGAGAAAAATATACCAAGCTAATTGAAATAAAAAATGAACAGGAGTGGCAGTACTAATCTCTGATAAAATTAACTTTAAGGCAAAAACAAGCATAATAGATAAATACGGACATTATCTCATGATTAAAGGCACAATTGAACAAGATGACATAACCGTAATAAATATCTACGCTCCCAATGAAAGAGCTCCAAAATATACAAAGTAAACTCTAATACAGAGTGAAGAAATAGATTAATCTACAATAACTGAGGGCGATCTTAATACACCGCTTTCAAAAATGGATAGAACAACCAGAAAGAAACTTGACAAAGACACTGAAGAACTAAACAACACAATCAGTCAACTGGACCTCACAGATGTGTACAGGGCATTCAACCCAACAACAGTACAATACACATTCTTTTCCAGTACACCTGGAACATACTCCAGAATAGACCATGTTTTAGGCCACAAAACAAATTTCCATAAATTTATAAATATCAAAATACTACAAACCATCTTCTCAGACCACAATGCTATCAAATTAGAAATCCACAATAGGAAGATGAAGGAAATCAAGTCAAATACATGGAAACTGAGTAACACCATGTTAAAAAGCGACTGGTTAGTAGAAGAAATTAAATGTGAACTCACAAAGTTCCTAGAAACAAATGAGAACGAAAACATAACATACCAAAATCTTTGGGACACAGTGAAAGCGGTGCTGAAAGGACAATTTATTGCAATAAACGCACACATCCAAAAA
>NW_006408780.1:2046710-2074017 GCF_000296735.1 Chrysochloris asiatica
AAAAAGAGGAAGACCCCCAATAAGATGGATCAGCCAGGTGGCATCATTGATGGACTCAAGTGTGGCAGCGGTAGTGAGGTTGGCCCAGGATCGGACACTGTTTCGTTCTGCTGTGCATGGGGTCGCTATGAGTCGGTTCCGACTCGATGGCACCTGACAACAACAACAACAACACTATCAGAGCTCCTTTTGTTGTTGTTGTGAGGTGCCGTATAGAGGCTCTGACCCATAGCGACCCTGTATAGGGTTTCTGAGGAGCAGCTGGTGGGCTTGAACTGCCAACGTTGCAGTTCAAACGGCTTTGCAGTCTGACGCATTAATCCACAGCACCACACCAGGACTCCAGAGCTCTTTTAAGAGAGATGCAAATCAAAACAACAATGAGATACCATCTCACACCAGCAATAACAGCAAAGATAAAAAAAAGTAGAGGACAATAAATGCTGGCGGGGATGTGGAGAGACTGGGATGCTCCTGCATTGCTGGTGGGACTGCAAAATGGCCCAACCTCTCTGGAAAGCAATATGGCGTTTCCTCAGAAGGTTGGAAATAGAAATACCTATGATTCAGCTATCCCTCTACTTGGTATTTACCCAGGACACATGAGCCATAACACGAGTAGATACATACACACCAATGTTCATAGCAGCACTATTTATAATAGCAAAAAGATGGAGACAGCCTAAGTGCCCATGAACTGAAGAATGGATAAACAAACTGTGGGTCATGCACACAATGGAATATTATGCTACCCTGAAGAACAAGCTGTAAGCTATCACATAACATGGATGAACCTTGACGACGTTATGCTGAGTGAAATTAGTCAGTCACAAAAAGAGAAATACTTCATAGGACCACTACTGTAAAAGACTAAGGGAAAGAACCCAGAGTAAAGCAGGGGAGAAGGAGGGGGGAATTCTTTGCTGGTTACCAGAATGCGGGGAGTGGGGTGAGGGAAGGAGGGGAAGGTGGAACACAGGGTTGGGAATAGACACAGGATAGTTTGGGTGCTGGGGAGGGAGGCAATGCCCAAGAAGGGGGAGGGGAAGGAAAAATAAGGCTGATGGGTAAACAATTAGACAGGTTTGCATGGGATAAGTGGGACAGAGGTAACTAACGATGTATACACAACCTTGGAACAACAGGGCTCTAGGAAACAGTGATTGTGACATGGTTAGAATGGGGAAAGGGGGGGAATAATGTTAAGATGCTTGGTTGTCTTTTGAAAAAGAACAAAAAAGCAAATTGCTAAGGCAACTTCCTTAGGATCAGCTGTTTAAACCCAGACCTATTCCTGGCAAGGCTTTTATCTGTGCTTCAGGGAGGAGAAATGGCAGCCTCTCCGGGGTACTGACTGGAAGTAGAGAGAATTGGGACGCAAAAATTAGGAAAGAGAAGTGGAAGAGTCACCTGTGAGCACGAGGTAGACTTTCAGAGTTTCTTGTTCGCCCCTCCCCACAACGCTTTTCATAGACTTTTTTTTTTTTTTTTTTTTAAGGAAAATCACAGATAGCCCTATAGAAACTGAACTATATGCATGTATTCTCCTTTACACCTGCTATCCCTAAAATAGCTTGATTATGGAATGGCTAGCTATTTTCTTTATTACTGTTAATCTTGATTGAAAAGAGAGATAGTAGACTAAATGTAACCTTTTGTGGCTATGCTGTTGCTGTTAAGTGTTGTCGATTCGGTTTCAACCCATAGCGACCCTCTAGAGGGTTTCCAAGGCGTGACTAATGAGCTTGAACCACCAACTTTGTAGTTCAAACCGACTGTGCAGTCTAGCGCATTAATCCACAGCGCCACACCAGGATGCCTATAACTGACCCTAAATAAATGTGATTTAATGTGTAAAAAAAAAAAAGTAAGGATGGCCAAGGGAGAAGAGCACAAGCAGGGTGTGGGACCTGATCCAGAGAAGCAGCGACTCCAAAGACGGAGGCAGAGATGAGGACATGGAGAGAGGGAGCAGCAGAGGACTGAGGACTCCGGACTCATGGAAAGAGAAGGACTGGGTACTGACGGCCAGGAGACAAGCTTACAGAATGTGCTCTTTGGTTGTTTAAATTATTATATATTCCTGAGTGTTTCTGTGTAGACCACCCAACACACACCAAAAAAAAAAAAAAAAAAAAAAAAAACCAGGGAATGGAAGCAAATACTGTTGAGTGGTGATGATGCACAGAGGAGATTGTAATCATTGCAATGAAATGATGAGTGCAATGCCAATGTTAGACCATGTAAACTATCACTCAATTCACAATAAAAACTTAAAAACAAAGCAAAAACAAAAACCCCAGAAATGGACAATACACTGAAAGGAGAAAGGAGCAGAACTGAAGAGATAGAAGCCAGAACCAGTGAGCTGGATGACAAATCTCTCAATATTGCTAAGATAGAAGAGCAAGCAGAAAAAAAGGATAAAAAAATCTGAAGAGAGTCTAAGATTCATGCTGGATAACATGAAGAGGAATAAATTAAGGATTATTGGCATTCCGGAACAGGAAGAATCACTGAAGTCCACAGAGGAGACAGTTGAAGAGATTCCGGAAGAAAATTTTCCTAACATCTTGAAGAATGAGAAGATAAGCATTCAAGAAGCTGAACGAACCCCAGGAAGGATAGACTCTAATAGAAAAGTACCAAGACATATAATCAAGCTCTCCAAAATCAAAGACAAGGAGAGAATCCTAAAAGCAGCCTGGGAAAAGAGAAGTGTTACCTACAAAGGCAAGCAAATCAGACTAAGCTCTGACTTCTCAGAAGAAACCATGCAGGCAAGAAGGCAATGGGGAGACATATATAAAACCCTAAAAGAAAAAAACTGCCAACCGAGAATTATTTTATCCAGCAAAACTGTCAATCAAATGTGATGGTGCAATCAAAGCATTCCAGGATAAACAGAAGCGGAGAGATTTTGTCAAAACCAATCCAGCACTTCATAACATCCTAAAGGGAGTTCTTTGGGCTGGAAACCAAAAGTACTGGGATACTGTTTATAAACAGACCCTCAGAATCCCCTCACCTTCTGTAGGTATCTGTCTAAGTCTGTAGCTATGCTCCCTTTTCAATCCTCATCCAGTCATGTTCGAGCCTCCTCTCTCATTTTCTTGATTCAAGTGTTGTCAAATCTTGTAAGTTTTTCTACAAACCATACTTAGTTCTCCAGACCCACTTAATGTTTGATTTCTCTCTCATAAATATCTGCCTTTCTTTCATGCCCCTCCCTTCTACTTTCTTTGGGTTTAATTTGCATTTTTTAAAAAAAATATGCAACATCCTCAAGCATTCAATGACAAGTACTGGAGTTATTTAAAAGTCCATTTCTAAATTAGGTTGTCTTCATATGTTTCAGAATTTTTTTGCTATTGGTTCCTGGAGTGCTGGTGTGGTGCTGTGGTTTAACGGGCTAGACTGCAAGGTCAGTAGTTCAAGCTCACCAGCTGCTCCTCAGAAACCCTATACGGAGTCACCATGAGTCAGACCCGGCTCAGCGACTGAACACCACCACCACCACTGGGTCCCAGCTTAAGTGCATTACATGCGATTTCAATCCTTTGCAGTGTTTTGAGATAGCACTTTCATTAATATTCCCAATGCCTGAAATTCTGCAATTACTGAGACGGTGCTCTACATCCGTTCACTAGGCAATGTGTACGTCTGCATACTTCATTTGTATTGACCTGTCAGTTTGCAGTGACGACTCACAGACACATTGAAATTGACCATCTTGCTGATCTGTAGCTTTTTTGCAGTTACGCTGCTTTCCTTTATGTATTCTGAGGCCATGGTCATTACACTATTCACCATTATAAAACGGCCTTCTTAGCTGAAACTCCCAGCTGTGCCACGGGAGAAAGATGAGGCTTTCTGCTCCTGTAAACATTTACAGCCTCGGAAACCCGATACAGGGTCGCTGTGAGTCAGAACCGACTCCACGGCACTTAACAACAACAACAATGGCTTACATGGCTTTTTGCCTTAAAGTCAATTCTGTTGTTCAAAATGAGTTTGGCTAGACAGAAATGTCCTGTGTCTGCAATCTAGCAGCCACTGGCCACGTGTGGCTACGGAGCACTCAGACAACAGTTAGTGCAATCAATGTACTGAATTGAAAATGTCGTTAAATTACAAGTTTCGTAGCCACACATTCGCTGCACCTGTGCCTGGACTCCCCAGGCTAGGACCACTTCTGCTGAGCTGGCAGGTGAGGCCCCAGGTGGCCTGAGTGAACAGGAGGGCTCTAGGACTCTGGCCGGCCGGTTTCTCCAGCCCACTCCAGGCTTTTCAGGCTGGCACTGGCTGTCAGCAACTCTCAGTTCAGGAGCGGTTCCTCCGGAAGCAGTCTTTTCCTCTAGCTATTTCTAAGACATTTCTCTTTACCTTTGTTTTCTTAAGTTTTACTATGCAAAAAGCCTGTGTGTGTTTAGTTTTATCATTTAGGATTCATGAATCTCTGATCTGGTAATTTTCTGTAATTCTGAAAATTCCTCAGTCATTGTCCCTTCATATATTGTTTCTGGCCCACTCTCTCTCCCTCCTGCTGGAACCTGCTTAAAAGAACACACGTTTTCTTCTATCCTACACATCTCCTAGCCTCATGGATTTTCACCTACTCTCTCTCTACTCATTCTAGATGATTTCTTCAGGTCTCTGTTGCAGCTCACTAATTCTCTCTTCAGCTGTGGCTGTGACATAAACAATGCATTTTTCATTTTAGTTATAGTTCGCATTTCTTGAGCTTTCATTTGGGCTTTAAAATTTCTGCTCTAGAGCTGAGAGTGAAGCATCCAGCTGATATGAAGTGAAGGGAGAGGCACAAGAACGCCCAAACTTGCAGACAGTACCCATTTGACCTAGGCTTGGTAATCAGAACTCGACTAGAGGAAGATCAAAACAAAACAAAACAATTTTTGATAAAGAAAACGAGGGTAAATTGCTACAATTTGATGAACCTGACCTATACTCATGGAGGTAGTAACTCTAAATACCAACAGAGAGGGAAAGAGTCTTCACATCAAGTATCAATACTATCCCCTCTGTACACAGGGTAGATAGGGATGGACAACTTAAGATGCTTTTATGATGTTTAAAATGTCTTTCCAGCATTTCTGGATGTTTTCAGTGGGAAGATTAGTCTGAATACCCTAGTCACAGAAATAAAAAAAATCCCACGTATTGTTTGTGGAGACGACATTCAAAAGACAATAAACCAATGTGTTCCATAGCCAGCCTCCCAGCTGGGCTGGGGACACTCCTGGAGCTAAGACAACCCCATCCTTAGTGGAACAGGAACATGCATGGGAAAGGAAGCTGACCACTCAGCCCAACAGTGATACTTGAGCAGAGCCCAGAAGGGAGCCCTTCCTTCCCAGGAACCACGATTTCTTCAGACTAGACAACTGGGTTTGTGTCTACATACAGTACAGCCATGTAAATAGCATGCACGTGCACGTGATGCACATGGAAACTAACACACGATGGGGCTGCAAGGCTTGGGGAAACCCATACACTAGTCAACCAAAAGAATGGTAGTCCCTTTCCGACAGTATAGGGACTGTTCTCATTGTGTTCATTACAGGGACAGTGTCAGTTCTCTGACGGTAGTCTCCAGTGATCCTCAGCTGCCCAGCTGCCAGCTTGAAGCAGGGGTGACCAACACTCTTGCCTGCCCTGGCCAGTGGGGCTGTGGGAACGGGCACAGATAAAGCACACCACACTTGCGAGCCCTGTGCAGCTGCACTAACTGGGCACAGGCCCACAGAGGCTGGAGTGGCTGGGGGTGGGGGGCTGGTTTTGCTCTGTATACATTCCCCAGCGGGCCCAGGGAGAAGCCTTATGCCAACCTTGTCTGAGAACCTGTGGAGGGACACGCGGCTGGCCAGCACACCTGCCCTGCTGGTTGGGAATCCAGCAGCACATGGGGCTCATTTCTCAAGAGCAAGATGAGAAAGAGGGCAGGGCAAAACCACAGTCTGCAGTGCTAAGCTCAATCAGCTTTGGGGTAAATTCAGCTCTGCTAGCATCCAATCAAATGTCTACTGTGCTATTTTCATGGAAGGATTAGCATGGCGAGATCTGTGTTTGAAGGAGATTTAGTCCTCAACCAGAAATATAAAGAATGGAAGGTGATTCTCCCTCCGTAACTTACCCCACCTGGAAAAACAACAGCACTGCTAAGAAACCAGACCATTTAAGACGGTTAAAGTGCTCAAAGAGATCAAAGCTTAAACATTCACCAAATCTTTAAACAGAGGCAGTAAATCTTGATTCTCTAACCTTACGTGTCTCTGAATGGAATTCATGCCGACACATTGTTCTCATTTCACTCACAGGATATTTGAGGGTGGAAAATGCTGGAAACACCTATCTTTTACAAAATGCAGGCTACAACCTGCCCCTGGGGTTCGTCAGGGTCCAATCTGGGCCGCTCTGCAGTGGACTCACCTTCCTCTTCAGCACGCTGAGCTTCTCCACTACACCGTCCAGAAGGCTGACCACTGAGTCCACAGCAGGACAGCTGCTCAAGGTCTTCTCCAGCTCGGCCACTACCATGGTGACGTGGCTGGTTTCGCGGTCGATGTTTTTCTGAGCAGCTCGGAAGCGTTTATTCAGTGTTTCGTAGGGCACCTGGGGAAGAAATCAGAGGCAGCTATGAGTCCCCCCATGCTACAGTCCCCATCACAGCACCTGGGACATGATGCTAACGACAACAACAAAGCTGACCTTGGTCTGGCATACCACTGCAGGACAGGGACCCCAACAAACAAAGCCAATCAACAGTCACGCTCAGCACAGACCACCCGCACCAATCTCAAGTCGCCACCAGAGGGCGCGTGGAAGTCCAGTTCTCCTTTAGCTGCACTCACGATTCATGACTCAGGGTGGCCTTGCCTGACTTGACAAACCCTGGAGTCTCCAGGAAAGGCACAATGCCTCTAACCGGTGACTGGCAGCAGATACAAACTTCTGTTCTCCCAGGCCAAGGGCAAACACACTGCCCAGAGCCTTTGGGCTGTGTACAATGTAATCATGTAAGGAACTGGGGAGTGTGGGAATTCTCTGTTGCATCTTTACAATTCTTCAGTCTGAAATTGTTCCAAAGTGAAAATGTAAATCAAAAGCAAGCAAACAACAAGGCCACACTCACAAATATATATATACTTCTGCACTAATGGAAAGGTCTGTGGTTTAAACCCACCTACTCACTCCTGGGAAAAACATGTGGCTGTTTGCTTCAGAAAAGATGAGTCTTGGAAACCCACTGGGCCAGTCCTGTAGGTAACTGTGAGTCAGAATCCATGGATGGCAATGATGATTTACTGACTCCCAGAAAAAGATGCCAGAAGCGATCAGAGCCCAGGAGCCACTTCCTCCTAACTGTGTGCTCCCTTTCATAGTCTGACGTGTAAGTCCCAGGGCAGGTGCTCTGAGGACTGGGCTGCTATCTAGATGGCCATCACATGGTAATCACCACACTGGGCGCCTGTGGCAGCCTGGTGCCAGATTTACACTCACCAGTGAGGCTCTCCATGGGCTAGGATGGACAGACCGCCATGCCAGACAAAGGGCAGAGCAGGGAGTCCTGGCTCCACCAGTACTCACTTCAGTGCCCGAGGAGCTGTCACCTCCAGGGTGAAAGCCAGACCAGGACATCATGCACACCAGCCATGGAGAAGGGCCTCTTTTACAATTCCCACTTCATAAAACAGAAGAAAATGAAGCACCCAGTTCAGAAAAGTGAACAGAAATTCATCTTAACACACACGATATGCACACTCCAGACTTTCCACTTATTGTCTATTATGCATAATGAAGTTAGGAACATTACATACAAGGCTTTATGTGGACATCTGCTTTCACTTCTCTACAGCATACACCCAGAACAGAATCCCTGGTCAAGGGGCCATTCACTTTAACTTTCTGAGAATCCACCTAAATGTCTTCCCAAGCATGCGCTATCTCACGCTCCTACCAGAAGTGGTGGTGTTGATGTTAAGTACCGTGGAGTCGGTTCCAACTCATAGCGACCCTGCACAGGGTTTCTGAGGCTGTAAATATCTATGGGAGCAGAAAGCCTCATCCTTCTCCCACGGATAGCTGATAGTTTCAAACTGCCGGCCTTGAGATTAGCAGTTCGTAACCACTTCCCTAGGAGTCAAACTCTCCATATCCATGCCAACACTTCTTACTGCTGATCTTCTTGATTCCAGCCATTCAAATGGCTGTGAAGTGGTATCTTATTGTGGCTTTGACTTGTACTTTCCTAAGGAGCTCTGGTAGCGTAGTGGTTACGAATCGGGCTGCGAACCTTAAGGTCAGTGGTTCGAAACTACCAGCTGCTCCGCGGGAGAAAGATGAGGCTTTCTACTCCCGTAAAGATTTACACCCTCGGAAACCCTGTACAGGGTCGCTATGGGTCGGGACTGACTCGATGGCACATAACAACAACAACAACAAGGACACGTAGTGGTTACAAATCGGGCTGCGAACCGCAAGGTCAGCAGTTTGAAACTACCAGCTGTTCTGCGGGATAAAGATAAGGCTTTCTGCTCCCGTAAAGATTTACAGCCTAGGAAACCCTGTGCAGGGTCTCTATGAGTCGAAGCCGACTCCACGGCACATGACAACAACAACAAAGGAAGAATGTAGCTTCAGGGATCTGGGGCTCTTACTCCTCTCAAAGCACTAAAATTAGCACCTGCCCTTGGACTCAGAAGCTCTGGTAGCACAGTGGTTACAAGTCAGGCTGCTAACCTTAAGGTCTGCTGTTCGAAACTACCAGCCATTCCATGGGCGAAAGATGAGGCTTTCTGCTCCCGTAAAGACTTATGGAAACCCTATGCAGGGTCACTGTGAGTTGGAATCAACTCCACGGCAAACCACCACCACACCACCAAGCACGAAAGTCAAGGTGCTCTGGAAGCATAGTGGATCACGAGCTGGGCTGTTAATCAGAAAGGTCAGCAGTTCGAATCTACCAGCCTCTCCAGAGGACACAGATGAGCCTTCCTGCTTCTATAAAGACTTACAGCCTCAGAAATACTACACAGGGACGTATGAGCCAAAACCAAATCCAAAGCACACGATCACCACCAAGACTAACGTCAGTTTGTCATACTGGGGTAGTTTGTGTGTTGCTGGAAGCTATGACACCAGTATTTTATAGGTTTCAGTGTAAGGTCTAGACTAAGAAGGCATGAAAGGAGCAGAGGCAGACTACTTCTGAATGGTTACCTAATGAAAAGCTTATGAACAGCAAAGGAACATTGTCAGACATAATGCAGGAAGATAAAAACATTGGAATAGCAGCAGTACATTGTCAGACATAGTGCTGGAAGATGAGTCCCTCAGGTTGGAAGGTACTCAAAATACAACTAGGGTAAAGCTGTCTCATCAAAGAGAAGCTGACCATGATGACATAAATGGAGTAAAGCTTGCACGACCTTCATTTGCTGATGGAGCACAACTCACAATGAGGAGAAACAGCCTCAACCATCCATCACTAAACAGAACATGGAACACACAAACTACAATCTAGCAAAGTTGGAAGTTGTCAAAAATGAAATAGAACAACAACAACCAAATCAATCAATATACCGGAAATTGATGAGGTGAAATGGACTGGTATAAGCCATTTTGAATGAGACAATTATATTGTTTACTATGACAGGAACAACAAATTGAAAAACAGTGTACATGCATTGTTATGAAGAACATTTCAAGAGCTATCTTGCAGTACAATGTTGTCTGTGCTAGGATAATATCCATATGCCTACAAGGAACACCAGTTAATACCACAATTATTCAAACTTATGCACCTACCACAAAGACAGTGATGGTGAGTTTGAAGAATTCTACGAACTTCTTCAGTCTGAAATTGATCAAACATTCAATCAAGATGTATTGATCATTACTGGCAACTGGAATGCAGAGGTTGGAAACAAACAGGAAGGATCCGTAGTTGGAAAACATGGCCTTGGTGATAGAAATGATGCCGGAAATTGCATGACAGAATTTTGCATGACCAATGACTTCTTCATTGCAAATACCTTTCTTAATCACTATAAAAGACAGCTATACACATGGACCTCTTCAGGTGGAATACAGAGCTATCAAACTGACTACATCTGTGGAAGAGTTGGTGGAAAAGTTCCAGAGCATCAGCCAGAACAGAGACAGGGGCAGCCTATGGAGCACATGCAAGTTCAGGCTGAAGCTGAAGAAAACTGAAACAAGTCTACAAAGGCCAAAATATGATCCATCTCAAGAATACATGTGATGCATTAGACACTAAAGACTGAAGACAGGAAGAAACGTGGGATGACATCAAGAACATCATACAGGACAAAAGCGAAAGGTCATTAAAAAGACAGGAAAGAAAGAAAAGACCAAAATGGATGTCAGAAGAGACTCTAAAACTTGCTCTCTAATGAGGAGATGCTAAAACGCCAATGGGAGAAATGAGGAGCTATAAGAGTTGAACAAATAATTTCAGAGGTCAGCAGCTCAAGAAGATAAAGTCAAGAATCATGAAGCTATGTGCAAAGACCTGGAGTTTGAAAACAAGAAAGGGAAGAACATACTCAGCATTTCTCAAGCTGAAAGAACTGAAGAAAAACATTAAAGACTTGTAAGGATTCCACGGGCAAAATGGGAGTGCAGGTGCAGTGGCTCCACAAGATATAAGCACTGGACTGCAAACCGCAAGGTCCTTGGTTCGAGCTCATTGACCACTCTGTGGGAGAAAAATGACGCTTTCTGCTCTCTTGAAGATATGTTGCTGTTAAGTGCCATCGAGGCAGTGTTCAACCCATAGCGACACTGTATAGGGTTTCCAAGGAGCAGCTGGTAAGCTTGAACCACCAACCTTGCAGTTCAAACTGACTTTGCAGTCTGGCACAGTAGCCCACAGTGCCACAACAGGACCCGGAAATCCTATACAGAGTCGCTGACAGTCAGAATCGACAACAACAACAGGCAAAATATTAAATAATGTAGAAAGTACCAAAAGAAGATGGTAGGACTATACAGAGTCACTGCACCAAAAATAAATGGTTGATGGTCAAGTAAAATATTGCTGAAGATAATTTTTAAAATGGTGCAACGGTCTACAGACAGAGGGCTGCAGAAATTCCAGTTGGCTTCGGAAGAGAACATGGAACTAGGGATATCGTTCATGTCCGACGGATCCTGGCTGAAAACAGAGACTACCAGAAAGATGTTTACTTCACTATGTAAAGGGCTTCAACTGAGTGGATCAAAACAAGATACACATAACACTGCAAAGAATGGGTATTCCAGAACACTGGATTGTGCTCATGAAGAACCTGTATCTAGATCAAGAGGCAGTTGATAAGACCAGAACAAGGGGATATGGAATGGTTTAAAATCAGTAAAGGCTTGTACCAGGGTTGCATCATTTGACCATACTTACTCAGTCTGCACAGTGAGCTATTAAGTCAAGGAGCTGAATTCTATGAAAAAGGTGGCATCAGGATCAGAGGAAGAGTCATTAAATATTTGTGATATGCAGAGAATACAACCCTGCTTGCTGGAAGTGAAACACTTACTGATGAAAATCCAAGACAACAGCTTTCAGTATGGATTGCTACTCAGTGTAAAGAAAACAAAAATCCTCACCACTGGACTAATAACTAACATGATGAGAAAATGAGAAAAGATTGAAGTTAACAGATTTCATTTTACTCGGATCCACAATCAACACTAATGGAAGCAGCAATTAAGATACCACACGACACACTTTACTAGGGAAATATGCTGAAAAAGACCTCTTAAAAAAGTGCTCAAAAGCAAAGATGTCAACTTGACAAGTGAAGTGCACTTGACCCAAGCCATGCTACTTTCAACTGCCTCATATGCATGTGAAAGTTGGAAAATGAACAAGGAAAGCTGTAAAAGAAATTGATGCAGCTGCGTTATGGTGCTGGAGAAGAATACTGAAAGTACCATGGACTGCCAGGAACCAAAGCTGTGCTGGAAGAAGTACAGTCAGAATGCTCTTTAGAAGCCAAGACGGAACGACTTCATGTCTCATACTTTGAGCATAGTATCAGGAGGGCCCCACCACTCATCTGTAAGTTTGTTATGCTATGGTGGCTTGTGTGTTGCTGTGATTCTGGAAGCCATGCCACCGGTATTTTAATTATCACCAGGGACACTCATGGTGGAAAGGTTCCAGCTGAGCTTCCATACTAAGACAAGGTGCACTGATAATTACTGGCGACTGGAATGCAAAGGTTGGAAACAAAGAGGAAGGATCAGTAGATGGAAAATATGGCCTTGGTGATAGAAATAATGCTAGAGATGGCATGACAGAATTTTGGAAGACCAATGATTTCTGTTGCAAGTATGTTTATTAAACTACGTAAAGACGACAATACACATGGACTTCTCCAGATGGAATACAGAGATACCATGCAAGTTAAGGTTGAAGTGAAAGAAAATAAAAACAAGTCCACAAGAGCCAAAATATGAACTTGAACATATCCTACCTGAATTTAGAGATCACTTCAAGAACAGATTTGATGCACTTAGGCATTAATGACTAAAAACCAGAGGAGTTGTGGGATGACATCTCTCCAGTGCAGAGATGCTAAAGCAAATGGAAGAAATGAGGAGGTACAAGAGCTGAACAGAAAATTTCAAAGGTCAGCTCGAGAAGACAAAGTCAAATATTATAATGAAATGTGCAAAGATCTGGAGTTAGAAAACCAAAAGGGAAGAACACGCTGAGCGTCAGCATTTTTCGAGCTGATGGAACTGAAGAAAAAATCCAAGCCTTGATTTGCAATGTTGAAGGATTCCTGGCGTGGTGCTGTGGGTTAATGTGCTGGACTGTAAAGTTGGTTTGAACTGCAAGGTCAGCGGCTCAAGCTCACCAGCCACTCCTCAAAAACCCTATACAGAGTCGCTGCAGGTTGGAAACCACCTGACGGCACTTAACAACAACAGGCAAAATACTGAATGATGCAGAAAGCAGCAAAAGAAGATGGAAGGAAAACACAGAGTCACTGTATCAAAAGGAGATGGTTCAAGTTCAAATTTAAGAGGTAGCATATGATAAAGAGACAATGGTAGTGAAGGAAGACGTTTAATGTGCACTGAAGGTACTGGCAAAGAACAAGGCTCTGGAAATTGATGGAATATACATTGAAATCTTTCAACAAACTGATGCAACACCAGAGGCACTCATTCATCTATGCCAAGAAATTTGGAAGAGATCCATATTTGTGTCCATTCCAAAGAAAGGTGATTCAACGGAATGCAAAAATCATTGGAAAATATCATTAAGACAGAATACAAATAAAATTTTGCTATAATGAAAAAATGGCTGCAAAAGTACATTGACAGAGAATGTCCAGAAGTTCAAGCTGGATTCAGAAGAGGACGTGGAATGAGGGATATCATTGCATTGGATAGATCTTGGATGAAAGCAGAGAATACCAGAAACATGTTTACCTGTGTGTTAATGACTATGCAAAGGCTTTCAATTGTGTGGCTCATGACAAAGCTATGGGCAACACTGTGGAGAATGAGTATTCTAGAACACTTAATTGTGCTCATACGCATGTGAAAGTTAGATAGTGAATAAGGAAGACCTTAGAAGAATTGATGCATTTGAGCTATGGTGTTGAATGAGACTATTGAAAGTACCACGGACTGCCAAAAGAACAAACCAATCTGTGTTGGAAGTACAGCTGGAATGCTCTGTAGAAGCCAAGATGGCCAGACTTCATCTCTCCTATTTCAGTCATATTATCAGGAAGGATTGTTGGGAGGGGCTGAACCGAAGGTCTCAGACTTGGGGGCAGTTTAACCAGCGGATTGCAACTAAACAGTTGTGGTCCAGAAAACTGGGCCACTCCCAGGTCAGGCTGCCCCCTGAGGAACTTGCAAAGCCTGCCTCAGAGAACAAGGAATTTGCAGTCTGTCCTTGTACGTAGCCATGGCCTTCAGTTTAGTCTGCAAAAACATCTTGCTACCCTATCTCTGTTTCCCTAGCAACTACATTCTTCTGATAAAATCCCACTTACTGGTTACATCTATACACCAAAAGTTTTTGCAATCTTTTCCCTGTCCCCAGCTCTCTCCTTAGATTTGTGTATATAATAAACATGCTGAACGCAGGACGATATCACAGTAGCTCCATCACAGTGCTGTGCTCACCTGGTCCCAACTATTCTAGTCTCATTTTGTGCCTTGTGTCTTTCTTTTTTTCTTATCTCCCGTCACCCTTACTTGGGTTTAATCTCTCCGTGCGGGTCATGGAGTGGCTAGGGATTTGTCGGATGTGGCTAGGGATCAGTCCCTGGAGAAGGACATCATGCTTGGTATAGTGGAGGGTCATCAAAGAAGAGGAATATCTACAGGGAGATGGATTGCCGCAGTACTAGCTGCAATGGGCTCAAGTATGGCAATGATTGTGAGGTTGGCACAGGACCAGACAGTGTTTTGTGCTGCTATGCAAAGGGTTACTACAAGTTGGAACTGACTCTACAGCACCTTTTCATGGGTTTATTGGTCATCTGGGTATCTTCTTTGGAGAAAAAATGTTTCAAATCCTTTACTCGTTTTTTAATTGGGTTGTCTTTTTATTGTTGAGTTGTGAAAATAAGAATTTTTTAAAAAATATATTTTGAATGCAAGAATGGTGGTGGTGGTTTAGGTAAATGATTTGGAAATATTTTCTCCATGTCCTGTGGGTTCTTTACTTTCTTGACATTGCCTGTTAGTTTTTCCTTATACATTTAACTCTTGATCCACGGTGAATTTTCTATGGTGTGAGGTCGGAGTCTGAGTTCATTCACGTGCATGTGGACATCCAGTTTCTCAGCATCTGTTGAGACTGTAGTTTATTCCCCATTTGTCTCGATATTCTTGGTGAAAATTGACTGCCATAAATATATTTCTGGGATCTCAATTCTATTTCATTTTTTTGTTATGTTTAGAGAATATGAAAGTACCACAGTGTAGCTTTGTAGTAAGTTTTAGAGTTCCAAAGTATGAATTCTTTATCTCCGTTCTTTTTCGGTATTCTTAGGGCTCTTCTGGTCTCTTTAATTTCCATATGGATTTTAGGGTCAACATGTCAGTTACCACAAGAAAAGCAGCTGGGATTTTGATAAGGATTGTGCTAATCTGTAGATCAATTTGGGGAGTACTGCTAGGCCTTAGTCCTAAGTACTTTATTTTTTTTGATATTCTTGTAAATGAAATTGATTTTTTAAATTCCTCCTTTGAATTGTTCTAGTGTTAATTTTTGTATATTGATCTTGTTTCCAACTACTTTGCTCAACTAGTTAATTACTCTAACAGTTTTTATTTCCCTTCCTCATTCCTTAGAATTTTTTATATTCAAGATGGTATCATTTACAGAGCTGTATTTCTTCCTTTTACAATATGTATGCCTTACATTCTCTTGTCTGACTACCCTGGCTAGACCCTCCACTGCCCTACTGACAAGAAGTGGCGAGAGCAAACATCCATTCTGATCTTAGTCCTGGCAAAGGGGGCAAGCTTTCAATCTCACAGACATTCTCTATCAAACTGAGGAAGCACCCTCCCCCCAACTTTTTATTGTGAATTGAGTGAAAGCTTACAGAGCAGATCATCACTTTGACATCCAACAGATCATATACTTGCTTCATTTTGGGGTTGCAATCCCCTCCATGTACCAACAGTTAACAGCATTGACCTCGAGTCACTTATCGATTGCATCCCTCCTCATGGCTCCTGCTACCTTCATCTTTCGTCTGCTAGCCTCCCTCTTGTTGTGTATTACCTGCCCTGTCACCCATGTTATCCACATATGTCCACACTCTAGACTGTAAACTTTCCAGCCCCCACCCTGTAACTTCCATAGATTGTTTCTTTTATCAAGAAAACCTTTTTTTTTAAAAAAAAAGACAAAAAAATTAGTCTCATACAATATTTGTCCTTTTGTGACTGACGAACTTCACTCAGCATAAAGGCCTCCAGGTTCAGCCATGTTGTGAGGTGTTTCACCGATTCATCATTACTCTTCAGTGTTTTGTAGTATTCCATTGTGTGTATGCACAGCTTGTTTAGCCATTCTTCTGCACAGTGGTATTTAGGCTATCTCCATCTTATTGATATCTCTTGTAGACAACATATTGAAAGCTCTTGTTTTCTTATCCATTCTACTCTCTATGTTCCCCCCAACCCCCATTCTGCAACTAAGCACACTCATGAAGGTTTGTAGGCCTTTGCAGGCTGACAGCCCCACTCCCATTTTGATCGCCAATGTCTACATTTGTTGTCCCTGCCAGCCCAGTACATGGAGGAAACAAGGTTGGTCCTTGATATGAAGCATCCTTCCATTCAGGTTGGAATTTTGAGTCACTACATTCATAGGCAAAAGTCTGGTTTGTCAAATGGTAGCAATTTGCACTTGTTCTCAGTTATCAAACATATTCATCTTCCTTGGTTTGAGTTCTGGTCAATTATCCAACCAAGCTAGGTCAAATGGGTACTAGCTGTTAATTCTGGGAACTCAAACACCCCTCTCTGCACTTCATGGCAGCCGGCTGCTTCACTCTCAGCCGTTGCCCCCAGGGGCCGGCTCAGTGCCCCATGGGCTCAGGCCTTCACACATCTTCCTAACTGCAGAGCAGCCAGCCCTTCCTCTTCTCTAGGTCAATGGGTGCCAATGGAACATGGCCAAACTCAACCCAGGTCTTCTTGGCTCCATTTCCCCCACTTCCACTCACAAGCAGACCAGAATGGTCACCTAGTGCACTGAGAAGGCACCATTATTCCTAGTTTGTTGAGTGTTTTTATCATGCAAGGGTTGGATTTTATCAAGTGCTTTTTCTGTGTCTATTGAGAATACTGTGTTTTGGTCCTTTATTCTGTCAGGATGGTGTGTCACACTGATTGGTTTTCACATGGTGAATCAACCTTGCATTCCTGGGATACAGCTTACTTATCCATGGCACCTGGGCTGAGCAGGACTAGCAGTCCACTTCCCACTACACTCTGCAATGGTATGTATCCCAGCATCTGGGGTGCACCGTGCCACAATACTGCAAATCGTGGTGCTTCATGCTCTCACAGCGGACTGCTCAGTGCAGCTTGGGGCTCAAACTCCCACATTAAGTAAGCTCCTTGAAAGCTGCCATGGTTCTGGCCAATTTCTAAGGGGATCAGAGGGGCCACGTTCTGCTGTCACTGATGCCTCTTGTACGTGGCATCATCAGTTTCACCCTCTGGTTACCTGCAAAATCTTCTTATGCCACTGGCCCATTTGAAAAAGGGAAGGAAAAGTAAAATAGGAACATGAGCTACAAATCCAAGTCAGCTGTACACACCCCTGGAAGCAAGCCGGTGACGGGGAATGTCAGGACCCTGCCTCCACTGTCCCTTGTCAGGACCCTGCCTCCACTGTCCCTTGGGACAGCTCACAGACAGACACAGCACACAAGTAGGGTGGTCAGAGAAGGTCTCCTGACGGTGAGACCCGAGGAAGGAGCCGTCCACGTACCAAAGGGAAGGGCTTCTGGGCTAAGGCTGTAGCAGGAGGGCATCTCTTAGCTAAGGAGAAAGCCCCAGCGGAGGGGGCAGGAGCTTGGCCTTTAGCCCAAGGGAGCCAGGAAGAATGGCATGGTCTGGTGGCTGGGTAAGGACAGGTTAGGAGGTTCCTGATGCTTCTGGTCAAGCAGTGACAATGGTGAAGGTGACAAGTGATCAGACTCTAGAAAGATTCTGAAACTGGAGCCCGGAGTACACGCAGATGGGTTCTCTGTAAGCTGTGAGAACAGAGGGTCAAGGCTGGCTCTCAGGTTGTGAGGTAAGCAGAGGAGGAAGCCCTTATTGAAAAGGGGAAGACCAGGGAGAGGCGGATTAAGATTCAAAGGTCAAACAGAGACCCAAGTGAAGATGGTTTATAAGCTACTGGAGGGACGAGTCCATGGACCCTGACCCATCCACCCACTAAGTGGAAAGAGAGAGACAGTTGTGGAAGGGGGCAGCCATGTTGCCAGTGCACCAGATCCTACCTGGGGTCAGCTACTGGGGACTGGGAGCCAGGCCTGCACTTGGCCTTTGGCTGGAACAGAGGTGGTGGTGTGTGGCTCACTGAGGGCCGCCATTTCTCAGGCAAGAATGGCCCACGGGGAGAGGGACGGGGGCAATGCCAGGGTGTGTGGGTGAAAGGAACTAGAGACAGAGGAATCTCAGTGGACCAGCCACACCCAAACTGGTGCTGGTACATGTATGCACCAAGGGGACCAAGTGAGGCAAAGCTCAAGAGGGCATTTTCCCAGCGCTGAGGGGAAATCCATTTGGCCAAAATCTACTTATAGTGCCTGCTACTTGCCAAGCACTCATGTAGGTCCTGGGATAGGATAGTGGACAAAACACATGCCTGGGGAGTACACTGTACTGGGGGTGCGGGGGGTATGGTGGACTGGGGGTCACGCTGTATGGGGGGGTATGGTGGACAGTGGATAGGATGAGGGGTACATTGTACCCTGGGGGAGTCCCAGAGGAAATACTACAGATAGAAGCAGGATGCTGTGAGGAGGTGACGGTGTGAAGGAGGAAAGCTCCAAGCGGCCCCTTCCTGCTTCCCTCAGGGCTAGAAGGGTGGTGCCTAAGCATCCACTGTGCACTAGGCAGAAATCCTGGGATGAATAGGAGAAGCAGGTGCTACGAATGCCTACCAGGGTTTTGGCCCAACTTAGTGGCATAGGTGTGGCGCTGTGGGCTAATGTGTTACACGGCAAAGTTGTTTGAACTTCTAGGTCGGTGGTTCCAAGTTCACCAGCTGCTCCTTGGAAACGTTATACAGGGTCGCTATGGGTCGGAATCAACTCGAAGGTAGTTCACAGCAGTGGCACAGGACGAGGTCATCTACTATGCTAGGCTGTTGTGGGAGTGGTGGTGGATAAGGTAGGTCTGGGGCAGTTAGGACCGAGGGCAGGCATCGGTTTCGCCCATGTCTCAGTGCCATCTCTCGGCCTCAGCCAGCTTCATACAGGCGTTCAGGAAGGCAGACAAGCGGAGTCACTGTCTTGCAGGCAAATACCAAGGGGTGAGTGGCACTGGGCTGTTCACTGACAGGTTGGTGGCTTGAAGCCACCTACAGGTAGCTCTGGAGAAAGCCTGGGAGTCTGGTTGCACACTAACGGGAATGAGCCAGTCAAAATGGAAAAAGGGAAGATGCGGGAGACAAGCCAGCAGCAGAGTTACAGGCACGAAGGGGCTTAATGCGGAGCAGAGGCTGGACTTGGGCAGGGGCGAGGGGACTGGGGATGGGCACAAAGCGGTCAAGGGCAGAGAGGCAGCGAGGTCCTCAACTGAGAGGGACACCCTGGACCAGAGATGACCAGGGAGACAGGGTCGGGGCAAGCCGCCAGCACAGTGGTGCACATTCCCCATTCAGCCACATCCAGCAAAATAGCCCACGTGAGGACACACAAATTGTTCTTTTTCTTAGAAAAGCTCCAACACAAAGCAGCGCCAAATTACTTTTGTTGCATCAATCTGCCCTCACTGGCAACAATGGAACCAACCCTTGTTGTTAACTGCTATCTAGTCCCTCCCACTCACGGTGACCTGTACACGGTTCCCAAGGAGCAGCAGGTGGGTTTGAACTGCTGTCCCTGAGGTTCAAACCAACTTTGCAGTGCAGTGCTTATCCTACAGCACCATACTAGGACTCTAAGTCACAACCCCTTCTTACGACAAATTCTCCATCAGAATCATCCTCACTCGTTGCACCTGCATAGTCAAAGCAATGAACACTGTGGGTCTCTTCTTGCACTAAAATGAGAAGAATGACGTACGAAGAGTTCAACTTGAAGACTTACTTAGAAGCTGAGACAAACGTAGGAAGGACACACCTTCTCCAGAGTCAATGTGCACCTGAAAGTGATCAGCACTCACCCACAGCTCTGTAACGAGAGGGTCAGCACCAACTCCCTCCCATCCCCTCAGCCACACCTCCGGACGTTTACACTTTGGACAGACTGGCTGTCCTCCTCTTTTTCCTGGTGTCGGCTTGTCTCCTGCAGATCATCACGCCCACAGTTGGCATCACTGGCCTTGGCACTCACCAGTTTGATGGTTATAAGCTCTGCAGGGCCTAAGAACACACCCAGCCACGCCACCCCAATGGAGCCATTTGTCTGCTGGTGACAGGGTTTGCCAAGACCTTGGTGCCTTCCACGTAGCTTTGCCAACCCCAAATCTCACTTCCTTGACCCCCAGCCAAAGTCACCAAGTTCATCCCTTGAAGCCATCGTCACCCCACCCCTCCCCCCACATCAGTGCTGACCTCTAGAACTTCCAGAACATCCTAACGTACCTGAAATGCTTCTGTCTCACTGTGGAACGCACCGCACTCACAGTACTTACTTGTCTTTTGTCTCATGCCGTGTCCCTGACAGACTGACAAAGACAGGCTCTCAAATTGGGGATAGAGCTCCCAGGGAGAGGTGGCGTGGGGGTCTGGGTGTCTAGCAGCTACACCCCTGGTCAAGATGCCTGCCTGTTCCCCAGCTGTGGGGATGACGGGAGAAGGGGGGCCAAGCTCAACTATTGTGGTTACTACAGACCCCTGAAGTTAAGGCCCGAGACTGGTTCTTTCTACCTCTAGCTTGGTCCAACCATTAGAGAACTCCCCAGGGCCATCAAATTGCTTCTGGCTCATAGGGACCCTCCCTCCAGGGCAGAGGAGAGCTGCTCCCTAGGGTGCCTGAGGCTTTCCTCTGTAGAGTGGCTGGTGGATTTGAACAGCTGACCTTGCTGTTAGCAGTTCACTGCTCAACCCACTACATCACCAGGGCTCCTTAGAAATCATGAGCTAGACCTCTCTTTCCCTGATTTGATTTTTTTTTTTTTTGAATGTGTAAGCAGACCAAGCATCCATCTCAGGCTTCTCACAGTCTCCCCCACCCTAAAGGCCAAGGCAGACCTTGTCACAATGCAGGACAGTACACTAGGAGGACAAAGAGACAATCCCATGCTGGTGTTAGCGAGAAGAACGAAAGGTCCCTGAGGGCACAAGGGACAGGCCAAGGCCCTTCAGAAAAACCAGAGACTCCAAGCATGTTTTGGAGTGTGGGGGCATTCTCAAAGGTAGGACTGTGGGGGCATTCTACGCTAGACCCCACACAGTTCTGAGCCTGGGCAGAGGGAGAGAAAGATTATCAAGTGGCATAGGCAAGGGATTGGCTCTACTTTGCAAATGAAAACAGAACAAAACAAATACAAGCAAATGTACAAGAAGCTAGCCTAGCTAGCCTAATGCTACCCATCCAGGGCACAGCTACCCACGCCCGACCGGACACAGTGCTTGTCTGACTCAGAAACCCACATGCTTCATGGTTAGTTACTGGATTCCTCTGACTTGACAACACGTGGATCCCCAAAACACAGCCACAGGCCAGGTTTGGAAAACTGCACTAAAGGTGAAGCATTAGGTGTGTATGTGGACCCCAAACTTTCTACTACAAGAGCAAACCCAGACTTAGAAATGACAGGGCAATACTTGTTTATAACAAGATCCGAGTCAGCAGATTGTTGTCAAATTGAAGAGAAAATTTAAGTATTACTGGTGAGAATTCAGACACTTGAGAACAGGTCTCTGGGGGTTAGGAAAATCACTCCCCCTAGGCCCCCGCAGACTGTCCCCATGAGGAGGGGGAGAGAGGTGGGGATTCCACAGGGTGGAGGCAGGAGGAAGCCCTGTGGGGTGTGAAAAGGAGGGCCCTACAGAGGAGCAGGGCCTAGAGCCAGCTCCCCACCCACCCCAGCCTTCTCCTGGGTGGTGCACATTCCCAGCTGAGTTGGGGTTACGTGTAAAAAGTGATAAAGCAGGTCTAAAAGGCAACGTTAGATTGGTTATCTGGAGGGTAAACACAGAAGGCAATGAGCCCTGAGCAGGCCACCCCAATTCTCCCTTGGACTAAGCTTCAGTACTGAACACTTGGACAATTAGGAAATGGGTCGATTTCTTTTAGAATAAAAACAAAATTTTTAAAAACTAATGAATACAGGGTTTCCTGTTCAAAGCGCTGGTCTGCGTGCCCTCTGGCCCCGTAGAGACTCACCAGGCACCCACGCTGCCGTCAGAGCATTTAACTATGAGGCTTGGGCAGTCGGAGGAGAAGGGCGTGTTCTCAGGAGCTACAGACCCGCCTGCTGTTTTATGAACATACAAGTCTAGGAGAGCAGCAAAGAATCCAGGCCAGCGTTTGTCAGTGGGGGGTGATTTCCACCCCCAGTGAAAGTGTTTGGGGCGTGCTGGTTCCCCATCAATGCACCTTATGTGCAGCTACTACCCATCTGTCAGTGAAGGCTGTATACTGCTAGAACGCTGAATAGGTGTCAGCAGAACTGCCAGATGAAGAGGGGCTAGGAAGAAAGGCCTGGCTAACTACTTCTGAAAACCAGCCAATGGAAACCCTGTACATCAGAACTGTCCAATCCGCTAAGGATGATGGGATGATGCCTCATTCCCTCCACTGTGCATGGCATCGTCTCTGAGTCGGGGCTGACCTCAGGTGAGTGGAGGCCAGGGATGCTGCTGAGGTTCCTACAACACATAGGGCAGCCCCCACTGCCAGTGTTGCAATGCCACACCGGAGGAGACCAGTGCTAGTCCCTCTTGTGGAAATGGTGGCTCAGGGAGACTGAGACTTGCCTGGGGTCAGGGCGCACTAGAGGCAGCATCTCACAACCAGCCCTAACTCTCTGCTTTAGCAGGGGAAGCAAAGCCCAGGTGCCTCATCAGTTCTGAGGACGGAAGCACAGCTTGAACTCAGTTGGCTGACCTACCCAGTGGTGTGCCCATCCTATCTGGGGAACACTCGGTGGCCAGAAATGAAGATCAATCCCACCAGTGAAAATCCAATCCAGTGTAAGCTAGCTCCTGCGATTCTGGAGCAGAACGTGTCGCGGATTAAAGGCACCCCACAGCACCCTGGAGAACCCCACTCTCTTCTCTGACTTCCACACAGTGCACTCCCCATCCCCTACCTCTGCACCCCGGCAGGGCTCCTCAGATTGTGACGGGCACAGCTCTGGGGCTCTCAGCGCTCACTGCGTTCTGGCTCATGCTACATTACACCCCTACTTTCCCAGGAAAGCGTCTCCACTCTCCAGTAGGAATTAGTCTTGTGAATTCCAGGAAAATATTATTACCTGAGAAGTGAGTGATGCAGTATTGGCACAGAGAAATTTGGTAAACAGGCATTGTGATATGTGGGGGGGCGGATGGAGGGACAGGGAGAGGGGTGTTTCTAAATAATCTGGGAGGAAATGTGATGGAAGTGGGCTCTCTAATTGAAAAAATACTGCTCTTAAAGCCATTCTTAAAAAAAAAAAAAAAAAAGAACAAAGGTGTTTCTGATTTGGCAGGCCCACATGAAAGGCCACCGCACTGCTTCGTGCCTGTGGAAGTACCGGCAGGACCCTGTGCATCACTAACAACCTGGGAACAGCGACGGCAATCTACAGGAGAAACCATTTGCTGAGGCCTTCCGCCTCCCTTCCCAGGTCAATCACGGAGCCAGGAGAAGCAGTTCAGAAACCTTTCCTGCCGGGTGTTTTCCTCATTCACCAGCCAGCACCCCAGACATCCAACCATCAGTTCTGGTCTTCCCACTTCCTAGTCTGTCAGGGGGCTGAGTAAGACAAGAGCCCAGCACTTTCAAGCTCCCATACCTCTCTCCTGAGGCTGGTGGGCCAGAGAGGAGACCAGCATCAACCCAAGGAGATGTCTAGCTGGGGGCCTCCAGTAGCATGGTCCAGACCTCTCAGAGTCACAGGGTCTTCATCTCTAAAATAAGAGTGAGCCCCCAATCTCAAGGACGGAAGTAGAGAAAAGCCATACTTCTGGAAGAGTCTGGCAAACAGGCATTTAGAACATGTCAGCCACCTTTCCACTCCCTTCCTCAATCAAATTCGGTGGTATGGACCAGTACTGTTCACTACTAGTTAAGGTAAGAGGACAAACGGATGCTCCACTTAGCTGTGTAAAGTTGTCCCGCGCACAGTCTGCCCTGAGCAGTGGGAATGGCTCTAATACTCTTTTGAGTGAGTGCCAGGCACCGTGCCATGCATGGGTATGCACTCGTTTTACCCCAGGTGGGGTTACTACCTACACTTGATGCAGGTAAACCATCACAGAGCAGCTAAAGCAAGCTGTGAACAAAAGAGGGCACGTCTCAAACCTCAGCAGACCAGCTCAAGAGCCTATCCTCCACAATCCTTTCCTAAATGAACTTGGGGTGGGGGTAACTTCCTGCAACCTGACCACACGGCACCCACACCACCTGTCACCACTGGGGCAGATGGGGACGCTGAGGTCCACTGGGAAGAGAGAACAGCTACTTGGTCCCCAGGAGAGGAATCAGCCACGGCTCTCTTGGGAACGTTATGACCTTGATCTTTGAACCATTTCTTTCCAGGTGCTTCCTTTGATGCAATCACCATCAGATACCCTGATGAACCATGTCAGGAACAAGGTCCGGCCCCGGCTAGGGGGAACAGATTTCATCCTAATGGAATGTGGTTTGGTGAAGTGACCACCCAAGGTCACGCAACTGGCAATCGAGTGGCAAGGGCTGTATTTCAAGTTCGGTGACGCCCAGTAAAAAAGGTTCCACATTAGGTCGTTAGGGCTCTCCTTACAGATTCCCTGAGAAGCGACGACGGGAAGCCAACTCATCAACATCTTCTGACATTATGCTTCCGGGAGGGCAGCTGGACTAGACTCCATCTGCGAGTCACGTCGGGGCACTCTGGCTGGGCGCCCGCGACCCCGCACCACCGGAATCCCGCCCTCCAGACTTCCTGCCCCCCAAACTCATCAGCCTGACCAGGCCACCACGGGTGTCACTGGGGCGGCTCACGCTCCTTTGAAGCCGGACGGGGAGCCACGATCAGGCTCTGGAGGGCGAAGCGGAACGCGGGCAGACCTCTCCCCGCCCTGCCACGAAGTCTCGGCGAGTCGGCCAGGAGTGCAGACAGTCACACTGGCCACACCTGGCAGCCCGGCCCGGCGCGGGGCAGCCCCCGCCGCTCCCTAGGAAGCCCGACCCGGCCTGGGCGGACCGCGTCGCCCCTGGGAGAGCCCGGTCCGGTTCGGGAAGGCCGCGCCCCAGCCCCCGCCCGCCCGGACCCCTCCTTCCTCCCTCCTCGGGGCCGTCTCCCCTGCGGCTGGCGAGCACAGGCGGGAGGCGTAGTCCCTTCCCTTCCGCCTTCCCTCCCCACACACCCACCTTGAGGGTCGGGTACTCTTGGACCTTCAGGGTCATGGACAGCTGAGCAGCTGACTCCTGCACCGCCATCTTGAATTGGCCAAAACATTAGCGGGCGGAGGAGAAGCCGACGGGCGCGGGGTACGCTGGGTAATGACGTCCGCACCCTCCAGGCCGAGGGGGTGTGGCAGAGTGGAGGCGGGAGGACTCGTCTACACCAATCAGATTCGCCCAGCCGGAAGGGCGGTGTAAGAAAGCGCCCTCCGGCATGAGTGTCGAGGGGCGTCCAGCCGGACCAATCACCACCGGCCTCCATCTCTTCCAGCCAATCAGCCGGAAGCTCTGACAGAGCGGCTTCATTGTTGAACTATTTGGACTGGGAATGATGGTTTCCTCATCCTGGGGTCGCTCTGTCCAGCTCAGGTCTGGTTTTACGTCGGCCGCAAGGAGAGGCTGACAGTCCCTGAATGTCCCGAGGGTAGAGACGGTCGTCGGCCAGCTGAGGGGAGGCTTGGGAATGGAGTGGCAGCTGCCTGGCTCAGTGGGGGCAGTGCCACCCCTGCGGGCATCTGATGGTTTGCGGTTGCTGGCGCGGGCCGGGGACGTAAGACCCCGGAGGACAGGGAATGTGGAGTCACGGGAGACATAGGATCCTAGGGGACATGGAGTCAGGGGGGGACGTGGAGCCTGAACGGCGTAGGATCCCGGGAGACATGGAGCCCCAGAGAACATGGAACCCTGGGAGACATGGAGGCCCGGGGGACTTGACGTGTAGAATACGGTGGACTTGGAACAGAACCCTAGCGGCAACTTCCTAAAGCCATGAGACAAGGTGGTTCCAGAACAGCAGTGGCCCCTCCAGAACATCTGCAGAGCTCCTGTCGGCAGGCTGCTATCCCTTGGGCCCACATTTGCACTGGTGAACAGATGTTGGAGTCCTGATGTGCAGCGGTGGGCTTCCTGTTGGAAGAGGAAAGGCAGAGTACCTATTTCAAATGAACTCGCGGATAAATCCCCAAAGCACAAGAAGGGCTTGTTTACACTGGGGGCTCTTGCAGTTGATAACGTCTCTGTTCTTCACTCTGGTGCTAGTTCCATTTCAACCATGGTTTGGCATCAGAGTCAAATCTTTGAAATATGACCACTCCATATACATACATATGTTGTTGTTGTGTGCCGTAGAGTCGGTTCCGACTCATAGCGACCCAGTATAGGGTTTCCGAAGCTGTAAATCTTTACGGGAGCAGAAAGCCTCATCTTTCTCCCACAGAACAGCTGGTAGCTTCGAACTGCTGACCTTGCAATTCCAAGCCCGATTCGTAACCAATACGCTACCAGAGCTCCCATACACACACACACACACACACACACACACACACAGTATATATAACATAGTATATATAATATATAACATAGTATATATATATATATATAACATAGTAACACGAGTTTGTCTGCTCCTAGAAAGCCTTTTTCCCCGTATTAATCTATTTTGAAAACCTTTTTATTGTGACTTAAGTGAAGGTTTACAGACAAGATCATCAGTTTTTCCCATAACGATTTATAGTCTCAGAAATCCTATGTGGGGTTAGTATGTGTCAGAATCCTCTTGATGGCTGTGGGTTTGGTTTCTGCTTGGTTTTGTATACACAAAACTTAGCATACAATGACTTTTCAAATAAACTGCTTCTTCCATTTCTGAAAACTCTTTCCTGAAACAATTTTTTTTTTTAATTAAATTTGTTCTTAAGTACCTTGGAGTCAGTTCCGATTCATAGCAACTCCATGAACAACAGAAGAAAACACCGCCTGGTCCTGCCCTACCCTCACCTGATTTTGCCCCGTCAGACTGCTTTTTGATACCCAAACTCAGAGAACATTTCAAAGCAATGTAAACATGTCAAAAAGTGCTGTTTTAACATAGTGTAAATCAAGGAGCTCTGGTAGCGTAGTGGTTACGAATCGGGCTGCGAACCTTAAGGTCAGCGGTTTGAAACTACCAGCCGCTCCGCGGGAGAAAGATGAGGCTTTCTACTCCCGTAAAGATTTAC
>NW_006408780.1:2074117-2074856 GCF_000296735.1 Chrysochloris asiatica
TACTCCCGTAAAGATTTACACCCTCGGAAACCCTGTACAGGGTCGCTATGGGTCGGACCCGACTCGATGGCACTTAACAACAACAACAACAAATCAAAGAGTGCAGAGGGATTGTTGTTGGGAAATACCAACAAGTCAATTCTGACTCATAGTGACCCTGTATAGAGTTTCAAGGAGCAGCTGGTGGGTTTGAACTGCTGACCTTGTGATTTGAAATCCAGTGCTTGTCCTACAGCGGGTTGGAGAGATTGAAACACCACCTTCAGATGTATATATGTATGTATGATACGTCAAGAAACAATAGCTTCATATTTTGATATTTTTGTTTAATAAAGGTTTCTATAGCTTTTATTGCAATCTTTTTTTAACTTACTCTTAAAATATCTTACAGTAAAGTACACACATCTCAAACATACAGCTCGCTGGCCAGTTAGAGGCTCGTGGAACCTCCAAGATTATGGTCTTAGTTACTCCTCTGGAATCATGGTGTGGCGCTCTATGATCGGCACTGCACTTTGAACCACAACGTTGGCAATTCAACCCACCAGCTGCTCCTCGGAAACCCTAGACAGGGTCGCTATGAGTTGGCGCCGACTTTACAGTACATAACAACAGTCCCTCCGCTGGTTCGGCTTTCTGGTCTGTGTTGTTGTTGTTGTTGTCAGGTGCCATCGAGTCAGAACCGACTCATAGCGACCCCATGCACAGCAGAACGAAACAGTGTCCGATCCTGGGCCAA
>NW_006408780.1:2075086-2078214 GCF_000296735.1 Chrysochloris asiatica
CCTCCAACACCACAACTCAAAGGCATCAATTCTTCTACGATCCTCCTTATTCACTGTCCAGCTTTCGCATCCATATGAGGCTATTGAAAACACCATGGCTTGGGTCAGGCGCACCCTAGTCCTCAAGCTGACATCTCTGCTCTTCAACACTTTAAAAAGTTCCTGTGCAGCAGACTTCTAGTCTGTAAGGTGAATAATAACATCAGGAAGATACTCACTTGTGCGAGTCCAGTTTACACCACCAGGGCATCGGAGATGACACAGTTTAGGAACAAAACACAGACACAAGTTAGAGATTAAAGGACAGACACAAGACTCATGACCTTTAGGATCAAGAGCCCAGCAGGACACATGATCTCTAGGACCAAGAGTCCCAAGACATGACGATACTCTGCGTTTATTAGCCGCCAGCCTTTTCATCCCCCCAGGATGCCATACATCACTGACATTAAAGGGGTCTTTTGACGTTATACAGATTAAAGAAATGTTCTTAGGGGAGAGAAAACCAAGACTATAATTCAGGGATGCATGAGTGAGTTTCCAAAGAGAGCAATGCAGGCTGCCGGTTATCACATCTGGTCATCGCGTACCAATCTGGCTTTCTGTCATGGCACTAGCATTAAGGGACAGCTCTCTGCTTCCTTATGCCATGGCCCAGACGTGACTCCCTTCTTCCTGCGTCTGGCCTTAGTGGTCTCCAACACACATTCATTAGAACAATCAACCATTCAAGATCAAAAAAGCAACATTCACCCAAAGACAAAAGTTCAGAAGGCAGGAAAGCTTAGGAAAGAAGGACAAAGGAAAACTGGAAATACAGAGAGATGGGATGAATGCTTTCCATTGTGAGGACTGCATTTAGTGGCAGGAAACAAAATGTGTATGAAATTGTTAAAGGAAACTGACTAACTCTGTAGACTTTCATGCAAATCACAATCAAAAGTTTTAAAAACAAACACTTATAAATATCTTGTCATTTCATTCATTAAAAATATTTCTTTTATTGAATTTTTGATGGACTCTTACACAGCAAGTTAGGTTTCTATCTGATAGTCTCACCACAGACTGTTTGGTGATATTAGTTGCATAGATCGCAATGTGGGACCCTGGGGGCTGTGGAGGCCTGGGGAACTTAACATGTAGAATGCAGTGGACTTGGAGTTTGGTGGGGCTTTAAATGCCTTCTGTTTGTTCCCTTCCCAGGACTCTAGTTTCCCTGATCCCTTGTCTTCACGGTCTTTACTTCGGAGAAATCATTGACCTTTTGGTCTCACACAGCTGGCTTTCAAGTAGGGAATGGATTTTGTGGGCAATATCCAAAGATGATGCTGGGAATAGGCTCAGCTCTGTTTAAAGAGGTTCTCAGTGATAGCTTCTGGGGTTCCATTTCTCTCCACTGTCCTAGTTTCTATGGCTTTTTATTGCTTCAAATAAGAATTTGAGTTCTCCATATTTTCCCCCTTTTCTATCTGGGAGCAACCATTGTGGTGCCTGTCAGGCAGTCAGTGGCGGTAGCTGGGCACAATCGAATTCTCCTGGTATTAGGGTCGTTTGTGACCCTTGCACACTTGTTACTTCTCTGGACTTTTGGTTCCTTTTTTACTGTTTTTCTCCTGGCAAGTCGAGACCCCTAGTTGTGTCTTAGATGGCAGCTCAAAAGTGTTTTGGTGTGGCACTGTAGGATAAGCACTGGTCCGCTACTACAGAGTTGTTGTTGTTGTTGTTGTTAGGTGCCATGAGTCGGCTGTGCTCTTTGATCTTCATCAGTAAATGTTTGAAGTCCTCTTTCTTCACTTTCAGCAAGCAAGGTTGTATCATCTGCATATCACAGGTTGTTAATGAGTCTTCCTCCAATCCTGATGCCACGTTTTTCTTCACAGAACCCAGCTTCTCAGATTATTTGCTCAGCATACAGGTTGAATAAGTATGGTAAAAGAATACAACCTTGTCACACACCTTTCTTAATTTTAAAACATTCAGTGTTCCCATGTTCTGTTCGAACAACTGGGTACAATTAAGTGTTCTGGAATACTCATACTTCTCAATGTTGTTCATAGCTTGTCATGATCCACACAATCAAAAGCCTTTGCATAGTCAATAAAGCTTTCTGATATTCTCTGCTTTCAGCCAAGATCCATCGGACATCAGCAATGACATCTCTCTTTCCACGGCCTCTTCTGAATCCGGCTTGAACCTCTGGAAGTTCTCTGTCAGTGTATGATTGTAGCCGTTTCTGTATTACCTTTAGCAAAACTTGACTTGCTTGAGTTATCAAAGAGATTGTCCGATGATTTCCGCATTCTGTTGCGTCACCTCTCTTTGGAATGGGCATAAATACGGATCTCTTCCAATCGGTCAGCCAGGTAGTTGTCTTCCAAATTTCTTGGCAGAGATGAGTGAGTGCCTCCAGTGGCGCCTCACTTTCTTGAAAGATTTCAATTTTGAATCCATCAATTCCTTGTGACTTGTTCTTTGCCAATTCCTTCAATGCACCTTGGACTTCCTCCCTGAGTATCATTGGCTCTTGATCATATGCTACCTCTTGAAATGGTTGAACATTAACCATTTCCTTTTGGGAGAGTGACTCTGTGTATTCCTTCCATCTTCTCTTGATGCTTTCTGCATCATTCAATAATTTGCCAGAGGATCTTTCAATAACAAAAGTCAAAGCTTGAATTTTTTCTTCAGCTCCCCCAGCTTGAGAAATGCTGAGCGTGTTCTTCCTTTTTGGTTTTCTGATTCCAGATCTTTGTACAATTTATTTTAATATTTGGCTTTATCTTCTCGAGCTGATCTTTGAAATTTTCTGTTCAGCTCTTGGACCTTTTCATTTCTTCTATTTGCTTTAGCATCTTAATGCTGGAGAGCAAGTTTCAGAGTCTCTTCTGAAATCCATTTTGACCTTTCCTTCTTTCTTGTCTTTTTAATGACTTTTTGCTCTCTTCACGTATGATGTTCTTGATGTCATCCCACAACTCTCCTGGTCTTCGGTCTTTAGTGTTTAATGTATCAAATCTGTCCTTCAGAGGATCTCTAAATTCAGGTGAAATATATTCAAGGTCATATTTTGGCTCTTGTGGTCTTGTTTTCATTTTCTTCAGCTTCATTTTGAATTTGCATATGAGCAA
>NW_006408780.1:2078727-2093095 GCF_000296735.1 Chrysochloris asiatica
GCATAGTAAACCATGTGGTTGTCAGATTCAAAATGGCCAATACCAGTCCATTTCAGCTCACTAATGCCTAAGATATCGATGTTGATGCGTTCCATTTCATTTTCGACACCTTCCAATTTTCCCAGAAACATACTTTGTACATTCCATGTTCCGATTTTCAATGGATCTTTACAGCTGTTTCTCTTTATTTTGAGTTGTGCCCCATCAGCAAATGAAGGTTCTGTGGGCTTTTCTCCCACAAGCTTAACTCCATTCACATCCACATGGTCAACTCTACTTTGAGGAGGCAGCTCTTCCCCAGTCACATTTTGAGTGCCTTCCAACCTGAGGGGCTCATTTTCTGACACTGTATCTGACAGTGTTTCTCTGCTATTCATAGAGTTTTCAGTGACTAGCGATTCGGAAGTAGTCCATCACTCTTTCTTCCTAGTCTATCTTTGTCTGGAAGCTCATCTGAAACCTGTCCACTATGGGTGACCCTGCTGGTTATTTAAAATACCAGTGGCATATTCCTCAGAATCACAGCAACTCACAAGCCACCACAGTACGACAGAAAGATGAGTGGTGGCCATTTGGTTTTATGTCGAAACAGTCACTTTAAATTTTGAGGCAATCTGTGTGCATGCATAGTAGAACCTTCCAGGGGTGGGGTTGGGATATCCATTTGCTCAGGTACCCCCTCTAGTTACCAGAATGGAAGTGCTCAGTCAGCAAGAGACCAATGAACAATGGACAGATACCAAAATAAAGAATGTCCACACCTGTATCTCCTCAATTCTGTCAGACGTGCATGGCTGCTCTGATCCTTCCCCCACTTGTTCTCTCCCAAGATGGTGGCTCCAGGAATAGCTGAGCATCTTGAATTAGAAAGCAATGGATTTCTAGATTCTTCTACAAATAGCTTTAAGCCTTCCAATCTTCTAAATATTCCTTTATATGTGGTTCAGAGTTCTGGCACCATCCCCTGAGCCTGCTTGGCCCAGGATTCTGTCTTGTTGCTGACTGAGCTCCGCACTGCACATCTACCCAATCCGCCATCTTGATTGTATCCAACTACAAAGTGGGCGGCTCAAATCCACCAATTGTTCCTTGGGTCACTATGAGTTGGCATGACTTGACGGCACTTAGCAACAAAAATAAGAAGCTATTTGCTTTATTGGGATGCCAATTATGATTTTTGTGAATATAAGTAACCCTGATAGCATAGTGGATTACAAATTGACTGCTAACTGTAAGGTCAGCAGTTCAAATTTACCAGTTGCCCCTGGGGAGAAAGAAGACGCTTTCTGCTCCCTCAAAGATTTATAGCCTCGGAAACCCTATACAGGGTCTATATGAGTCAGAACCAACTTGGTGACACACAATTACCACCATTAGGACATTAGACTGGTTGTCGCATGAGATTATGGTGCTAAGCCTTCAAACCCAGAAAACCAATGTTGGGTGGTGTTTCCATATTTGTGTCTTTAATGACTTTATATGCTTGCACCCACATATTTGTGTTTATATTTATTTATAGCTACTTCTGATTGCATGGAGTCTTGGTGTAATGCTGTGGGTTAATGTGCCAGACTGCAAAGCCATTTGAACTGCAAGGTTGGTGGTTCAAGCTCACCAGCCGCTCCTCGGAAACCCTATACAGGGTTGCTATGGGTCGGAACCAACTTGATGGCACTTAACAACAACAATAACTTCTGGTGGTGTAGTGGCTTAATTATTGGGCTGCTAACCACAAGGTTGGTAGTTCAAACCCATCAAGTTTTCTGCAGAAAAAAGACATGGATGTCTTCTTCTTGCAGTCTCCCTATGTTGTTGTTGTTGTTGAGTACCATTGAGTCGGTTCTGACCCATAGCGACTCTGTATAGGATTTCCAAGGAGTAGTTGGTGAGCTTGAACCACCGACTTTGTGGCTCAAACCAACTTTGCAGTCCAGCACTAATGCTGAACCCTATACAGGGTTGCTAGGGGTCGGAACCTACTCAACGGCACTTAACAACAACAACAACTGGATAAAGTAAGGATCCCTGGTAGCGTAGTGGGTTACACGCTAGGCTGCTAACCGTAAGGTCAGCAGTTCAAATCTACCAGTCACTCCATGGGAGAAAGATGAGGCTTTCTGCTCCAGTTAAGATTTATAGCCTCAGGGACAGTATGAGTCAGAACGGATTCCACACATTTAACAACAACAACTGGTAAAAGTGTCCTTTCCCCAGTTTCCCTTCTTCCTGGTAGTCATCAAAGCAGAGAGCCTTGGGTCTCTGTCTGAAAGGAGCTCTGGTAGCGTAGTGGTTACGAATAGGGCTGCGAACCTTAAGGTCAGCGGTTCGAAACTACCAGCCGCTCCGCGGGAGAAAGATGAGGCTTTCTACTCCCGTAAAGATCTACACCCTCGGAAACCCTGTACAGGGTCGCTATGGGTCGGAACCGACTCGACGGCACTTAACAACAACAACAACAAATCTTCTTATAGAAAAGGGAGCATACAATACTTGTCCTTGTAGACTTGATGTATTTTCACTCAGCAGTATGCACTCCAGGTCCATTCATGCCATGATATGTTTTGTGAACTCATGTGTACCATTACATAGTATCCCATCCCATGGAGCACGGTGACTCCATAGAATAGGCACAGGACTCTGAATCACAAGGTCGGCAGTTGCAGCCCACCAACCACTCTGCGGGAGAAAGGTGATGCTTTCCACCGCTGCAAAGATTGACAGCCTCGGAAACCCTCCTAGACAGGGTTGCTCTGAGTCGGAACCAATCGGATGGCACTTAACTACACCAGTAGGGTAAATACTTAGGATGGGGGTCGTGGGATCACATGGTAGTTACATTTCTAGTTTTTTGAGCAAGTGCCATAGACATTCCCCAAAATGGCTGTACTATTTTATAGTCTCGCCAGCAATGGATAAGACTTCAAAATTTCCCACATCCTCACCAACATTGGTTATGACCTGTTTCATTATTATTATTATTATCAGTACCATTTTGTTGTTGTTGTTGTTGTTAAGTACCGTGGAGTCAGTTCCGACTCATAGTGACCCTGCACAGGGTTTCTGAGGCTGTAAATCTTTACAGGAGCAGAACGCCTCATCTTTCTCCCGTGGAACTGCTGGTAGTTTCGAACTGCTGATCTTGAGGTTGGCAGCCTGACTCGTAACCACTACGCTACCAGAGCTCTGGTTTGTTGTTGTTGTCAGGTGCCATCGAGTCAGAACTGACTCATAGCGACCCTATGCACAGCAGAACGAAACAATGTCCAATCCTAGGCCAACCTCACTACTGTGAGCTCCAGTTTAGCCAGGGTAAAATGGTATCTGTTGTTACTTTGGAGTCCTGGTGTGGCACTGTAGGTTAATGTGCTGGACTACAAAGTCGGCTTGAATCACAAGGTCGGCAGTTCAAGCTCACCAGCTGCTCCTCAGAAACCCTATACAGGGTCACTATGGGTCACAACTGACTCTACGGCACTTAACAACAACAGAACACCATTGTTGCTTGGTTTTGCATCTCTCGAAAGCAGTCCTGGTGTGGCGCTGTGGGTTAATGTGCCAGACTGCAAAGCCTTTGAACTGCAAGGTCGTCAGTTCAAGCTCACCAGCTGCTCCTTGGAAACCCTATACAGGGTTGCTATGGGTCAGAACCGACTCAACAGCACTAAACAACAACAAAGGCATCCTGGAGTTCTGGTATGGCACTGTAGGGTAAACACTGGAATGCTAAATGCAGGGTCACAAGCCACTCCTTGGAAACCTTGTGCATAATAAAACACAGATAATATCTTTCTGGTATTCTATGCTGTACACCAAGATCCATATGATGTCAGAATGATATCCCTCCTTTCACATCCTCTTCTGCATCCAGTTTATTCTCCGTTAATGTACTGCTACAACTGTTTTTGTTTTACGAACGTTTCATTGTGCATTGAGTAAAGGTTTGTAGAGCAGATGATCAGTTTTACATGAACAAATCACGTACTTAATTTCATTACAATGCTTGCAATCCCCTCCATGTACCATCAGTTAACAGTATTTACCTCTGTTAACTTTAACTCTTTCACTCCGCCCTGTGTCTTCCAATAGCTTCTTTTCTTTGCTGTTAAAACTGGAGTAAGAGGGTACCTCATCATTATTTTGCTTTGTCTGTCTTTAACAGATCATGCTGTTGAGCATTTTTAAATGTTTATTGACTGCCTGAATGTCTTCTTTGGTGAATTGCCTGTTCAGATTTTCTGCCCATTTTTAAATTGGATTATTTGTCATCCTCTTGTTGAGGTGTAGTCCCTTGTCTGCTATGTCACTGACAAAAAGTGTTTTCCATGTCTATGGGATCTCTTTTTACTGTTTTGGTGAAATGTTTTGTTGCACGTGTGTCTAATTTTTAAGCGGTCTCAGTCATCTGTTTTGTCTTCTGATGTTTGTGTGTTTTCATTTATAGTTGATTGTATACTTATGCCATGTGTCACAGCCCCTAGGTTTGTCTCTATTTTTTAACCGATGGTATTTATAGTTAACAACCTGCGACTTGCAGATGATACAATCTTGCTTGTTAAAAGTGAAGAAGACTTAAAATATTTACTGATCAAAGATCAAAGAGCACAGCTTGCATCTCAATGTAAATGAAACAAAAATCCTCACCACTGGACCAATAAACAACATTTATATCAACAGAGAAAAGATTGAAATTGTCAAGGACAACTTCAACATTCATGGAAGTAGCAGTCAAATCAAACCATGTATTGCATGAGGCAAATCTGCTGCACAAGACCTTTTTAAAGTGTTGAAGAGCAAAGATGTCAGCTTGAGGACTAAGGTGCGCCTGACCCAAGCCATGGTATTTTCAGTAACCTCATATGCATGTGAAAGCTGGACAGTGAATAAGGAAGACTGTAGAAGAATTGATGCTTTTGAGTTAGGGTGTTGGAGGAGAATATTGAAAGTGCCATGGGCTGCCAAAAGAACCAACATATCTGTGTTGGAAGAAGTGCAGCCAAAGTGCTCCTTGGAGGCCAAGATGGTCAAACTTGGTCTCTCATACTTCAGACATATTGTCAGGAGGGACCAGTTGCTGGAGAAGGATATCATGTTTGGTAAGATGGAGGGTCAGAGAAAAAGAGGAAGACCCCCAACGAGATGGATTGGCAAAGTGGCAGCATCAATGGGTTCAAGCGTGGCAACAATTGTGAGGTTGGCCCAGGACTGGGCAGTGTTTCGTTTGTTGTGCATAAGGTCGCTATGAGTCGGTACTAACTTGATGGCACCTAACAAAAACAAAGGAGCTCTGGTAGCATAGTAGTTACGAATTGGGCTGCGAACCACAAGGTCAGCAGTTTGAAGCTACCAACTGCTCCACGGGAGAAAGATGAGGCGTTCTGCTCCCGTAAAGATTAACAGCCTCGGGAACCCTGTGCAGGGTCGCTATGAGTTGGAACCAACTCCACGGCACATACCAACAACAAGGCTTGACATTTAGTCTTTAATCAACGTTGAGTTCGTTTTTGTATGTGGTGTGAGACTTGGGTCTTGTTTCATTGCTATCACTATTTGTGGAAGAAGCTATCTTTTCCCCCATTTAATGTGTCTTGGCTCTTTGTTGAAGGTCGACTGACCACATGTGGATCAATTCACTTCTCAATTCTCAATTTTGTTCCACTGATCTACGTGCCTTCCGTTGTAACAGTGCCAGGCTGTTTTGATGACCTGAGTGAATAGTTGTTGATCAGGAAGTGATGGACCTCCTACTTTGTTCCTTTGCTTAAGCAGTGTTTTGCTTATCTGAGGTCTCTTTGCTTTATATGTGTGTATATAAAGTTAGTGATTAGTGCTTTCCTCTGTTGAAAGAATCATGTTGGAATCTGCGTTTGGTTGCATTATGTCTATTAAGTTTTTGAATAATGTTGACATTTTCACAATGTTAAGTCTTGCCATTCATTTTCGTAAGTCTCTTTTGGTTTCTTGTAGTAGTATTTTATAATTTTCTTTATATAGGTCTTTTGTTTCTCTGGTTAGATTTATTCCTAAGAGTTTCATCTTTTGGGTGGCTATTGTAAGTGGTAATATTTTCCTTATTGCCTTTTCAGAGGTCTCTTTATTAGCATAAAGGAACCTAACTGTTATTTTATGTGGATCATTTATCCTGTCACTTTGCTGAATCTTTAAATGAGTTCCAATAATTTTCTTGCTGAGCTTTTGGAATTTTCTCTGTATAGGATCATATCATCTGAAAATAGAGAGAATTTTATTTCCTCTTTGCCAATTTGTTCATCTTTTATTTCCCTTTCTTGCCTTAGAGTTTTGTCTAAGACTTTCAGCACAGTACTGAATAGGAGTGGTGATAAAGGGCATCCTAGTTAGGTTCCTGTTCTCAAGGGGAAGGCTTTCATTCTTTCCATTCAGAGTGACCATTGACTGTTGGTTTTATATTGTTATTGCTTAGTGTTGTTGAGTTGGTTCTAATTCATAGGGTTTCCAAGGATGGGCTGGTAAGTTTGAACCACTGACCTTGCCGTTTAAACTGACTTTGCATTCCAATGCTTAGCCTATAACATCAAAGCAGGTTATGTATGTTGTTGTTAGGTGCCATTGAGTAGGTAACAGATCATAGCAACCTTATGCACAACAGAACAAAACCCTGCCTGGTCCTGCACCAACTTCACAACCGTTGCTACACTTGAGCGCATTGCTGCTGCCACTATGCCAATCCATCTCATTGGGGATCTTCATCTTTTTTGCTGAGCCTCCACTTTACCAAGCATGATGTCCTTCTCCAGGGACTGGTCCCTCCTGATAATATGTACGAAGCATGAAAGACCAGGTCTGGCCATCCTTGCTTATAAAGAGCATTCTTGTACTTCTTCCAACACCAATTTTTTTTTTGTTCTTTTGGTGGTCCATGGTATTTTTAATATTCTCCTCCAACATCATGACTCAAATGCATCCATTCTTCTATGGTCTTTATTCATTGTCCACCTTTAGCACACATATGTTGTTGTTGTTGTTAAGTGCCATTGAGTCAGTTCTGACCCTGTATAGGGTTTCCTAGGAGCGGCTGGTGAACTTGAACTACCGACCTTGTAGTTCAAATCAGCTTTGCAGTCCAGCGCTTAAAACTACAGCAACAGACCAGGACTCCCACAAACATATGAAGTTATTAAAAATACCACGATTGGGTCAAGGCACCTTAGTCCTCAAACTGACATCTTTGCTCGTCGACACTTTAAAGGGGTCCTGTGCAGCAGATTTGCCTAATGCAATACGTTGTTTGATTTCTTGGCTGCTGTTTTCATGAGTGTTAATAGTTGATCTGAGCAAAATGAAGTCTGACAACTTCAATCTTTTCTCCATTTATCTTGATGTAATGTTGTTTGATTTCTTCACTGCTGTTTCCTTGAGTATTGGTAGTTGAACAAAATGAAGTATTTGACAACTTCAGTCATTTCCCCAATGGGCTATGCTTGAGCCCACTGCTGCTGCCACCGTGCCAATCCATCTCATTGGCGATCTTCCTTTTTTCTCTGATCCTCCACTTTACTAAGCATGATGTACTTCTCCAGGGACTGATCCCTCTTGATAATATACCCAAAGTACGAGAGACAAAATCTCTCCATCCTGGCTTCCAAGGAACATTCTGGCTGTACTTCTTTAAACATAGATTTTTTTTTTTTTTTTTTTTTTTTTGGTGTTCCATAGTACTTTTGGAGTTCTGGTGTGGTGCTGTGGGTTAATGCGCCAGACTGTAAAAGCCATTTGAACTGCAAGGTCAGCGGTTCAAGCTCACCAGCTGCTCCTCAGAAACCCTATACAGGGTTGCTATGGGTCAGAACCCAACTTGACAGCACTTAACAACAACAATAGAATAGTACTTATAATATTCTCCTCCAGCACCATAACTCAAATGCATCAATGCTCTTCTATGGTCTTCCTTATTTACTGTCCAACTTTCCCATGCATTTGAGGTTATTGAAAATACAATGGCTTAAGTCAGGGCACCTTAGCCCTCAAACTGACATCTTTGCTCTTAAATACTTTGAAGAGGTCTTGTGTAGCAGGTTTGCCTAATGCAATACGTCATTTGATTTCTTGACTGCTGCTTCCATGAGTGTTGACAGTTGATCTGAGCAAAATGAAGTCTTTGACAACTTCAATCTTTTTTCCATTTTTCATGATGCTATTTATTGGTCCAGTGTTTTCGTTTCCTTTACATTGAGGTATAACCCATACTGAAGGCTGTGCTCTTTGATCTTCATCTCAGTATTTAAGTCCTCTTCGCCTTCAACAAGCAGGGTTGTATCATCTGCATATCAAAGGTTGTTAATAAGTCTTCCTCCAATCTTGATGCCACGTTCTTCTTCATATAATCCATCTTCTTGGATTATTTGCTCAGTATACAGATTGAACAAGTATGGAAAAAGAGTAAAACCCAGGCACACACCTTTCCTGATTTTAAACCATTCAGTGTTCTCCTTTTTTGTTTGAATGACTGCTTCTTGGTCTATGTACAGGTCCCTCATGAACACAATGAAGTGTTCTGGAATACTCATACTTCACAATGCTGTCCATAGCTTGTCATGGTTCATACAATCAAAAGCCTTTGCGTAGTCAATAAAACACCATTTAAACATCTTTCTGGTATTCTCTGCTTTTAGCCAAGATGCAACCTACATCAGCAATAATATCTCTCATTCCACATCCCTATCTAAATACAGTTTGAACCTCAAGAATTTCTCTGTCAATGTACTTTTACAGCCGATTTTGAATTATCATTAGCCAAATTTTATTTGCATGTGATATTAATACTATAGTCCAATGATTTCCACATTCTATTGTGTTTCCGTTCTTTGGAATGGGCACAAATATAAATCTCTCTACCAATCAGCTCTGGTAGCGTAGTGGTTATGAATCGGGTTGCGAATTGCAAGGTCAGCAGTTCGAAACTACCAGCTGTTCCACAGGAAAAAGATGAGGCTTTCTGCTCCCGTAAAGATTTACAGCCTCAGAAACTCTGTACAGGGTCACTATGGGTCGGAACCGACTCCACGGTGTATAACAACAACCAATCATTTTGTCAGGTTGCTGTTTTCCAAATTTCTTGGTATAGATGAATGAGTCTCTCCAGTGTCTCGTCAGTTTGTTGAAAGATTTCAATTTGTATTCCAACAATTCCAGAAGACTTGTTCTTTGCCAATGACTCCCGTGCACCCTGGACTTGTTTTTTCAGTATCATTGGCTCTTGATCTTATGCTACCTATTGAAATGGTTGAAGAGCGGCCATTTCTTTTCGGCACGGTGACTCTGTATTCTTTCCATCTTCTTTTGATGCCTTTTGCATCATTTAATATTTTCCCCATTGTTTTAAATGCCATTGAGGCAGTTCCAACTCATAGCAACCCTGTATGGGGTTTCTAGGACTCCAGGATCAACACTCCTCTGCGAACCACAAGGCAGGCAGTTCAAACCCACCAGTTGCTCCTAGGAAACCCTATACATAACTGTATGAGTCAGAACCAGCTCCATGGCACTTAACAACAACAACAATAGGGTTTCCAAGGATCGACTGGTGAGTTTGAACCACCGACCTTGTGGTTCAAACCAACCTTGCTGCATGGTGCATTTTCCCACAGCACTACGCCAGGATTCCATTTCCCCCAGAGAATCCTTCAATATTGAGTCTTGAATTTTTTCTTCAGTTCCTTCAGCTTGAGAAATGCTGAGCGTGTTCTTCCCTTTCGGGTTTCTGACTTCAGGTCTGCACATTTTGTTATAACATCTGACTTTGTCTTCTTGAGCTGCCCTTTGATGTTTTTCCTGCTCGGCCTTTTTATCTTCTCATTTCTTCCATTTGCTGGAGAGCAAGTTTCAGAGTCTTTTCTGACATCCTTTTGGTCTTTTCCTTCTTTCTTGTCTTCTTAATGACCTTTTGCTTTCTTCCTGTGTGATAGTCTTGATTTCATCCCACAACTCTTCCGGTCTTCAGTCTTTAGTGTCTAATGCATCAAATCTGTTCTTCAGATGATCTCTAAATATATTCATGGTCAAAGTTTGACTCTCGTGGTGTTTCCATTTTCTTTAGCTCTGGCCTTGTTTTGGCTGATGATATGGTACTTTTCCACAGTCTTTTCCTACATATATAGTCCATTTGCTTTCTTTGTGTTTCATCTTATGAACTCCGCGTGTATAGTAATTTTTTATGTTGTTTAAAAAAAGTATTTGCAATGAAGAAGTCATTGGTCTTGCAAAATTCTATCACATGAACTCCAGCATTGTTTCGATCACCAAGGCCGTATTTTCCAACTACTGATCCTTCCTCTTTGTTTCCAAATTTTGCATTCCAATCGCTAGTAATTATCAACCCATCTAAATTCTGTATTGGATCAATTTCAGTCTGAAAAAGTTGGCTTTAGTGAATAGAGGTAAATACTGTTAACTGGTGGTACTTTTTTTTTTTTTTTTTTTTAAAGCAGTTGTAATTTTATTGACCTCCCAGTTTTTAAAAAAGTTAAATTTAAGGTCATCCCTCTAAGTTTGATGTACTAGCTACAGATCGTACAGAATGACTATGAAGAGATACAAATGAGTCCATGCCCACAAAGATTTACCAGTATAGAATCATCTCCATAAATACAAAAAATTCTTTTAAAGATAGGAGGGGACTGTCCAGGTTTTCTGAGACCACTTTCAAAGTGATTCAAGGCACAAAATGAACACCATTGTGAATACACACATTCTAGATAGATTCTTATGTGCCTCTAATAAAGCCCAGCAAAGATTTAGCATCACAACTGTCATATAAAACTAAATGTACTGAATGAAATTCCGCCTCTTAGCTGGAAAACCACTGGACCTATAAGCATGGCATTACTCCAAAATATGGAGAATACAAATACAAGCACTTTATTTTAAAAAGCAAACACAAAAGTTAAGTGTTTAAATGCTTCCATTTTGGATAATTCATTTAGAACTTATACAAGTTGGCTTTAGTGACTAGCAGTAAGTACTGTTAAGTGGTGGTACGTTAAAACCATGTGTGGGTTAATGTATTAGACTGCAAAGTCGTTTGAACTGCAAGGTCGGCGGTTCAAGCTCACCAGCTGCTCCTTGGAAACCCTATACAGGGTCGCTATGTGTCGGAATCAACTTGACGGCACTTAACAACAACAGCAATGAAGTAAAGCAGATGATTTGTTTGATGTAAAATTGATGATCTTCTCAGTAAACCTTCACTCAATTCACAATAAAAAGTTGAAAGAAAAAAAAAAAAGTAAAGAAAACATTATCAACAACAAAAATACTCATTTTCATTAACAAGAACAGCAGTTATGTTATTAAGTCTGCAGGCAGCAGAGGGCGCCAGACGATGAAGCTCATTTCAAAAGCATCTTGGAGATCTCTCATAAACCATCCTTCCATCTTTACAACATTCTGTGAAGGACTTATCATTTGTAAACACTCTTGCTTTCCAGTAAACAGGAAAATCATAGCAGCAGGCAGGAAGATAGATAATTGTCCTATCAGGAAAAAATGTCCATTGTCACCTTAGTCCAGGACAAATTTTATTTCTGCTTCTCAATCACTCTCAGAGGATTAGCTCTCACAAACATAAATGATCAGTAACGAAGAACGTGGATTCCTGGTGTGCTGTAGGATAACCACAGGTCAGCAGTTCAGACCCACCAGCTGCTCCTGAAACCCCTATACAGTGTCACTGTGAGTTTCATCAATGAAAAGCACCGCCACCTTGGTCAGTTTATCAGTACTATCCTGGCTGTATGTTGCTGGAAACCATGCCATCCATACTTGTCATCCCAAGAGGGTAGGCACGTTCCAGTGGAGCTTCTGGACTGAGATAAACTAGGAAGAAAGGTGTAGTACTATGTCTGAAAATTAGCCAATGAAAACCTTATGGATTACAACAGAATACTATACAGCGTATTGCTGGAGAATAAGTCCCCTAGGCTGGAAAGTACTGAACATAATAGACTAAGAGACAGTCACTCAAACAGAACAAGGGGACACTGTGTGGCTTAAAACAAGGAGTGGTTGTATCTGTCCACCACCATACTTATTCAATCCGTATGCTGAGCAAATAATCTGAGAAGCTGGATTATACGAAGAACATGGCATCAGGCCGGGAGAAAGACTCCTTAAGAACCTATGATATTCAGATGACACGACCTCCTCGCTGCAAGCAAACAGGACTTGAAACACTTATTGAAGAAGATCAAAGGCTATACAGTCTTCAGTATGGACTACACCTCAACAGCAAGAAAACAAAAACCCTCACTACCAGACCAATAAGCAACAGCATAATAAACAAAGAAAAGACTGAAGTTGTCAAGGACTTAGTTTTACTTAGAGCGACAATCAACACCTTAGAAAAAGCTGTCATTTTAATAAATCAAATGCCTTATTGTATTGGACAAATTTGCTGCATAATCAATACCCACGGAGGCAGAAGTCAAGAAATCAAATGATGTATTGCATCAGGCAAATCCGCTTGCACAGGACCTCTTTGAAGGGTTCAAGAGCAAAGATGTAGTTTGAGGACTGAGGTGCATCAGACCCAAGCCATGGTATTCCCAATAACCTCATATGCATGTGAAAGTTGGACAGTGACTAGGGAAAACCGTAGAACTGATGCATTTGAATTATGGTGTTGGAGAAGAATACTGAAAGTAACATGGACTGTCAGAAAACAAACCAATCTGTGTTGGAAGAAGTACATCCAGGATACTCCCTAGCAGCGAGGATGGTGAGACTTTACTCTGGTACTTGGGAGATGTTGTCAGAATGTCCCTGAGAAGGACATGGAGAAAAAAAAAAAAAGAAGAAGAAGACTCCCACAATGAGATACATTGACACAGTGACACAGTGACAGCAACAGTGGTCTCAACTCTAACAACACTCGTGAGGATGGTGCAGGGCTGGGCAGAGGTTAGTTATGTCATGCATGTGAGTTGCTGTGTTGGAACCAATTCAACAGCATCTAACAATAATAACAATAATATTAAAGGTCTTGATTGCTTTGAAGAGACTGTTGGTATGTTGGTAGACTTATGAACGTCAGAGGTGATGATGACGAGGAGTCAGAAGGAAGTGAGAGGAGCCATAGAGAAACCTCTGTTGCCTTAGAGAATGCATATGGCTCCATCAATGGATTGTTGCTAGAATGTGGACATTAAATGTGCTTCTGGTAAGGTTTAAAAAGGGAATGATGAGATCTGGAGATGAGAAAGAGAGAGGCAGGGCTGGTTGATCCAAAGTGTGGAAAGACCTGGGGACGCCTGAGTCCATGGACAAGGACATAGCCACGGAGGGCTAGAACTAAGAGTGAAGCATCCAGCTGATATGAAGTGAGGGGAGATGCACAAGAACACCCAGACTTGCAGACAGTACCCATTTGACCCAGCCTCGATGGCTCGATAATCAGAATTCGACTAGAGGAAGGTTTAAAAAAAAAAAATTCAAAAGGAAACGAGTGCAAATTGCTATAATTTGATGAACTTGACCTATACTTATGGATGTAGTAGCTCAAAATACCAGCTGAGAGGGAAGGATTCTTCACATCAAGTATCAATCTTATCCCCTCTGTATAAAGAGATGGGCAACTTAGACACTGACTACCTAATATGACCACCACTTGTCTGTCATTTTTGTCATACTGTGGTGCTTTGAGAGTTGCTGTGATTCTGAAAGTTATGCCACCAGTATTTTAAATACCAACAGGGTCACAGATGGTGGACAAGTTTCAGATGAGTTTACAGATGACGACAGATTGGGAAGAAGGAGTGACGAACTACTTCTGAATATTTAGTCACTGAAAACCTTATGAATAGAGAAACACTGTCAGATATAGTGCCAGAAAATGAGCCCCGTAGCTTGGAAGGCCCTCAAAATGCGACTGGGGAAGAGCTGCCTCCTCAAAATAGAGTTGACCATGATGACGCGAATGGAGAAAAGCCTGTGGGAGAAAAGCCATCGGACCTTCATTTGCTGATGGGACACAACTCAAAATGAAGAGAAACAGCTGTAAACATCCATTAATAATCGGAATATGGAATGTACGAAGTATGAATCTAGGAAAATTAGAAATTGTCAAAAAAATAAATGGAACACATCAACATCAATATCTTAGGCATTAGTGAACTGAAATTGGCCATTTTGAATCTGACAACCACATGGTTTACTATTCAGGGAATGAAAAATTGAAGAGGAATTGTGTTGCTTTCACTGTCAACGAGAATATATCCAGATCAGTCACGAGGTACAATGCTATAAGTGATAGGATAATATCCATGCACCTACAGGGAAGCCCAGTTTATACCACTATTATTCAGATTTATGCACCAACCACTAAAGCCAGTGAGAA
>NW_006408780.1:2100768-2102492 GCF_000296735.1 Chrysochloris asiatica
GGAATGTAGGGGGTGGGTTTATAAGATATACCCTTGGGTCGGTTGATGATGCATGGAGGGGATTGGAACCATGGCAATGAGACAATATACGATGGAATGAATGTAAAACTAAAGTTCTCTCGTGTAAAATGTCATATAATTCACAATAAAACATGAAAAAAAAGAAGAGGATAAGATTCCTATGATTCAATAGTGAGTAATTGTTATCATGACTAATTGCCAGTCACTTCATGCCTTTATTGCCCACCCCCCTATTTTAGGTAGCCAATGTCTAAGTTGCCTGTCCCTATCTACCCCATGTACAGAGGGGATAGGATTGATACTTGGTGTGAAAAGTCCTTCCCAGGACAATGCTTTTACATCGTGGCAAATAGCTTGTCTGGATTATGTTCAAATGTGTGGTGGAGGTAGAATTTATAAGTGATGAATTTGGAAAGAGATGGAGTTCAAAATGAATGGTGCAAAATGAAAACAAGGCTCAAAGATTTGGGAAATTCTCTTGTGCCCTAGAATTTTCACCAAGGCCAGAGCTACATCATCTTTTGTTAAAGAGATCACGTCTGATGGATCTAACCAACTACCACAGCAGAAAATCCATCATTAGCTAACTGTTGGTGAGTCAGAGACAGGATGAAAGGGAAGAAAACTATCTCTCTTTAGGCAACAGGTCAAAAGCAGGAAACAGACCAAAGGAGGTACATTTATTGTCCTCCAAGAGATGAAAAGAACCATTCCTGGAGCAGTTTGGAGATCACAAAACTGTTGGGAAAGCACAGGAAGCAATGTTATCTCAGTTTCAAAGGATAGAACCGTGGTCCGCTAAGGTTCAAAGGGTGGGGCCATACCTCCTTTGCTTTAAAGAGCCAGATCCTCACCAAGTTGGTTCTAGAGTGTGGAGCTATCATTTGTGACAGGATAATACCCAGATGCCTACCAGGAAGACAGCTAATTCCCACGAATATTCAGATTTATTCACCAACCACTAAAGCAAGTGATGATGGGAAAAAGGGACTATTACTACGCAAGTCTGAGGATGCAGGGCTGCCATGTTCAAGGTGTAGAAGAATGTGACATGCCTCAATCTGAAGGGGTGGGGTCACTGCTCAAGTGGACTGGGAGAATGGGGTCACCAAAGCTGAGAACAGACCTGCCATCTCAGTGTGCCTGGAAGACAAAGCTGAAGCCCAGGTCAGAGGGCCCTCCACTCAGAATCCAAAGGGTGTGGCCAAACCCAGACTTTGGAGGAGAGGGTCCTTGCTCAGTTGGCTTCAAGAATGGAGGATTATTTTGAAGTCTTAAGAGCGAATGTAAATTGTTCAGTAGGGTTCTGGATTTGCTTGGTTCTCTCCAATTTCTCTCGTTTGTGATGGAATTGTCTACCTTCCTGCCTGTTACACCATTGTACTTTGGTAACAGAGATAACTTGCTTGTAGCGAGTGTAGTGGTTAGGAATCAGGCTGCGAACCACAAGGTCAGCAGTTCGAAATTACCAGCTTTTCCGTGGGAGAAAGATGAGGCTTTCTGCTCCTGTAAAGATTTACAGCCTCAGAAACCCTGTACAGGGTTGCTATGATTCGGAACTGACTCACAGCACATAACCACCACAACCAGATTTCACAGGTTTGGAGTCCTGGTGTGACGCCATGAGTTAAAATGCTGGACTGTAAGGTCAGTTTGAACCACAAAGTTGGAGTTTTAAACCAGCCACTCCTTGGAAACCCTAT
>NW_006408780.1:2104357-2106448 GCF_000296735.1 Chrysochloris asiatica
CAGTTTCCTGACTTCTTCTTATTTTCTCTCCACCCCTTTCAGAGCATTTGAATTTGTTTCCATATCATTCTTCTGAATTCCTTCTCAGGAAGATCCAAAACCTGCTCTTCTTCTACTGGAAATACTGTGCTTGCCTCCAGCTCATTTGTCTTAGTTACTCTTTTCTGGTTTTGGACATGTTTTGAGATATTTTTTGTTGTGTTTTCCTGGATATTTTCAGTATTTGGGTGGGTTTTTAATGCTTAAATGGATGTATGTTGCTGTAATGTTAAGGTTGCTGAATGTCTCTTGGTGGATATGATCTGGAGATAGACTTTCCTTTTCGCATATAATGTCTAGCAGCTGGTATTGGTGCCTGTCTCAATGGTGAGATATTATGGGGTATGATTGTAGCTTGAATATATGGCCACAATTGCTGTCTCTTCTTGGGGAATATAAGGAGAAAAAGCTCCCACTCCCAGGAAAAAAGTATGATCAAAAGGACTAAAAACAGAAGCAATATAAAAGCAGAGATAAAACCCACCACTCTAAAACAAAAATAAAACCATAGCTGTCTGACCAGTGGCTGGAGTAAAGGGTTCTGCCCAGCTTAACGTTAGGACTGGATCCCAGAGTCAGACGTCATAAGCAGCTGCCAAATTGCCAGTCCATTGGACCAATGGGGATCCTCCTCTTTGTGCTGTGGGAAAACTGTGGGCTCAATGCTACACCCTTTTGGGGAGGTGTGCCCACCGACCCGAAGGTGGTCAGGCTAGACAGAGAGGGCACGACAGGGAAGAGGAGGGAAAAATGTGTAGAATCCCCCACTCCTCTTTTTTCAAATGTCGCTGCATGGGTTTCACTGTGTCAGTCTGGCTGTGGCCCCACTCTCTGAACACAGCCCAGGCAGGAGTGCTCTGCAGGCAGAGTCCTGAGCCCTGATCAATTCTAGAATAGCAGTATTTTCCTTTATACAGTGATTTTTCCACCAGTGGGTGCAGGAAACTGATGCCCTGTACCTTATACTAGATCCAGAACTCTGGAGTAGCTCCATGAAAGCGCCTTCTCTGGAGTTTTGACACCCCCACCACCACCACCACCACCACCACCACCACCCACGGACCTCATCCTACCTGATTTTGCTTGTCCCGCCTTCAAGACCACCAAAAAAAGTTGAAAACCTTATGAATAACAGTGGATCACTGTCAGATATCACCAGAATGTTGAATATTGAAACATGATGAATAGCACCAGAATATTGTCAGCTATGGTGCTGAAAGATGAGTCTCTCAGGTTGGAAGGCACTGAGAATACAACTGGGGAAGAGCTGCCTCCTCAAAGTAGAGTTGACCAAGATGATGTGAATGGAGTAAAGCTTTTGAGATCTTCATTTGCTGATGGGGCACAACTTAAAATGAAGAGTAACAGCTATAAACATCCATTAATAATCGGAACATGGAATGTATGAAATATGAATCTTGGAAAATTGGAAATTGTCAAGAATGAAATGGAATGCATAATGCTTGATATTCTAGGCATTAGTAAGCTGAAATGGACTGGTATTGGCCATTATGAATCTGGCAATCATATTGACAAATGACAAACTAAAGAGGAATGGCAACAAGTTCATCATCAAAAAGAACATTTCAAGGTAAATCTTGAAGTATGATGCTGTCTGTGATAGGGTAATATCCATATGCCTATGAGGAAGATCAGCTAATTACCACTGTTAGTCAAATGTATTCACCATCCTCTAAAGCAAGTAATGAGGAAATTGAAAAATTCTATCAACTTCCTCAGTCTGAAATTTATTAAACATGCAATCAAAATGTAATGATAATTACTGGTGATTGAAATGCAGAGGTTGGAAACAAAGAGGAAGGAATAGTAGCTGGAAAATATGGTGTTGGTGATAGAAACGATGCTGGAGATCGCAAGATAGAATTTTGCAAGAACAATGACTTCTTCCTTGTAAATACCTTTTTAATTATTTAATTATTTTTATTGTGAATTGAGTGAAAGTTTACAGGGCAGATCATCAGTTTTACACTCAACAAATCACGTATCTTGTTTCATTACAATTATTACAATCCCTTCCATGTACTAAATCAG
>NW_006408780.1:2107509-2109871 GCF_000296735.1 Chrysochloris asiatica
TCTAAAAGGGTATTAGAATGTGCCCAGCATTTCTTGTTAGCCTTTGTGGAGTATGGAGCCTTAGGTGGAATCCTGAGCCCCATCCAGAACCTTCCGGAGGTGGGATATTCAGACCAACCCAGAATGAAAAGACATGCAGACCAGCCGAGAATGGGTATCAAAATTGGGGAGCTATAAAGGCACGAAGTGACAGACTTACAAGCTTTCATGAGGATGTTTAGAGACAGGATGAAGGGGTGAGATAGAGCCCTCACTGAACAGTCTTCTTCTTGTCCAGATTGGTCTGGTGATGATGGAGATAGGATTTTATGATTCAATTGTGAGTAATTGTTATCAGGACTAATGGTGACTGTCACAACTGTAAATGTAGGAGAGGTTTAACTAAAAGGTGGAAGCAGCTAATCTGTCATTTCAGGAACTGGCCCTAGGAGCGTCAAGAGGGAAGAGCATGAGAGGAGTGAGGGATCCTAACCAGAAGTATTGACAACAGAGATGGTGGCAGAGGTGATGCCATAGAGAGACAGAGTAGCAGAGGACTATAGGTCCATGGACTTAGGGAGGCAGTATGCCTGTGGGTAGGAGGCTGGCTTGCAAAATGTGCCCTTTGGACATTTAAACAAATATGTATTTCCAGTGTGGTATGTGTATATTAAAAAAAAAGGGGGGCGGTATAGAGGTAAATACTGTTAGCTGATGGTGCATAGAGGGGAGTGTAGTCATTGCAATGATTGGTTGAATGTAAAACTGATGATCTGCCCTGTAGAACGTCACTCAATTTACAATAAAAGCTTGAAAAAAAGATAGCATATGATCAAGAGCCAGTGGTACTTAAAGAAGTCCACGCTGCAATGAAGGCATTGCAAGTCTCTGGGAATGGATGAAACACAAATTGAAATCTTTCAACAAATGGATACAACATTTTTGGAGTGTATTATACCTCTTGGGTTACAAATTGTACTTCACCTTTTGGGACTTGCTGGGACTTAAGTCTAGTTATATATAGGTCTGGAAACAATAATTGGTGGAGGTGTTTCCTGGAAACATTCAGCAATGTCTTGCAAGACACTACCCTAGGTGATGCCCCACACAGTGCCTCAGGCATCCTCTCAGCAGGCACAGTTGAGTTCATCTCATCAAAAATGTGTTTACTGGTAGTGGAGCGTCTCTTCAGATGTTAGGGGTGGGGCTAATGGCAAGAGTGATTCAGTGGATGCTTCTGATCATTCTAGAAGCCACAAATAAAAAGATAAACTTTAAGTCTTCATTTGTCACTTAAGTCTGGGTGGACAAGAGAGGCGACAACAGCCTGAAAGGGTCCTTCCCCAATACAGTCACAAGGCAGACGTGATCGAGAAGCAGAGCCCAAAAGGGCTGCAGACTCACACCACAAGTAGACTCAAAGTCCAGCCAGTCTCTTGCACTGATTGGAAGGAAGGAGGTGGTTTGGGATGGAGGAATTTGGACAAATCCTGGCGAATCTCTGGCTATTTCTTCCAAGTCCTCTACCAAACCTTTCTTGCTGAGGAAACAATCCTTCCCCCAGTATGAGAGAAGTAGATTTCCAGTTATAAAAACATTTCAATGTCTTTCCCTGGGGAAGTTGTCTCAAAAAGGGAGTGTCGTTCCCAACCCCAAGATCCCTCACATTGACCCTCATCTCCACCAAGTCATCAATGGGACTGAGAGCATAGCATAGCACAGAGGAGCCAACAATGTTGGTTAAAGGGGAGAGGAAGGATACATCAGTGGTATCAAATAATCTGCCAACTTGTGTCTTTAGGGGTCTGGGGAACATGGATAAGACTGGTGAATCAGAGAGCTAAGACCAAGGAAGATGAAATATAATTCTGAGTCAGTAAGTGTTGGCCTGATAAATACCAAGTTAAATGTTTAGCTATGGATGCACTTACCAAGAAGTTGGGATTTAAATCCCTTGAAAATTTGGGGGAAATGTACCACACACTGAAGAAAGTAATGATACTAAGGAACATGATGGCGGAGTCAAAGGCTCAAGATGGAAGAACACAACCAGCTAACTCTATTCTGTAGGCGGAACAAGACACCTCTCCCATAGCAATGAAGAGTTTGCTGGTTATGGAGCACCAGAATCAACAACAAAAAGTTCATTTTAAGCCAGGGCTGAGGGCATGATGGAAATCCTTGGTAACAATAGGGTTGATGCTGTTGTTACGTACCATTGAATTGGTTCCAACTTCTAGTGAACCTATGCAAAACAGAACAAATTACTGCCTGGTACTGCAATTGTTTAAGGAGCTCTGGTAGCGTAGTGGTTACAAATCGGGCTGCGAACCTTAAGGTCAGCGGTTCGAAACTACCAGCCGCTCCGCGGGAGAAAGATGAG
>NW_006408780.1:2110266-2111823 GCF_000296735.1 Chrysochloris asiatica
CACTGTCCAACTTTCACATGCATATGAGGCTATTAAAAATATCATGGCTTGGGACAGGCACACCTTAGTCTTCAAACTGATATCTTTGCTCTTTCTTGAACACTTTGAAGAGGTCTTGTGCAGTAGATTTGCCTAATGCAATACGTTGTTTGATTTCTTGACTGCTGCTTCCACGTTCAATGATGCTGGATTAATTTATCTTGAAATGATGGGCAATTGTAGCTGCAGACCTAAAAATAATTCAAAAACAACTGCAACAGTACACTGACAAAGAACTTTCAGAGGTTCAAGCCAGATTTAGAAGAGGATGTGGTATGAGGGGTATCGTTGTTGACATCAAAAGGATCTTGGCTAGAAACAGAGAGTACCAGAAAGATGTTTGCTTGTGCTTTATTGACTATGCAAAGGCCTTTTTTTTTTTTTTTAAGTTTTTATTGTGAATTATGTGGGTTTACATAGGAGAACGTCAGTTTTACATTCATCTTATCATATTTTGTTTCATTGCAATGATTACAATCCCCTCCATGCATTATCAAACAGCCAAAGGGTACACCCCACAGGCCTGCCCCCCTGGAAAGGCTTTTGGTTGTGTGGATCATGACAAGCTCTGGACATTGCAGAGAAAGAGTATTCTGGAATGCTTAATTGTGCTCATGAGGAACCTGTACATAGACCAAGAGGCAATTGGTTGAGCAGAACCAATTGTGAAAACTAAATGGTTTAAAATCAGGGAAGGTGTGTGTCATGGTTGCATTCTTTCACCATACTTATTCAATCTGTAAGCTGAACAAATAATCTGAGAAACGGTATTATATGAAGAAGCACATGGCCTTAAGATTGAAGGAAGACTCATTAACAGCTAGCAATATGCAGATGATACAACCTTGTTTACTGAAAGTGAAGAGGGCTTAAAATACTTGCTGGTGAAGATCAAAGACCACAACCTTCAGTATGGGTTGCACCTCAATGTAAAGAAAACAAAAATCCTCACCACAGGACCCATAAATAAAATAATGATAAATGGAAAAGTTTGACATTGTCAAACTTTAGTTTCTTGGTTCTACCATCAACACTCATAGAAGCATCAGTCAAAAAATCAAATGACATATTGCATCAGGCAAATCTGATACACTAGGCCTCTTTAAAGAGTTCAAGAGCAAAGATGTCAGTTTGAGGACTAAGGTGCGCCTGACACAAACCATGGTATTTTCAATAACCTCATATGCATGTGAAAGTTGAGCAGTGAATAAGGAAGACCGTAGAAGAATCAGTGCATTTGAGTTATGGTGTTGGGAAAGAACATTAAAAGTACCATGGACTGCCAGAAGAACAAACCAATCTTCTTGGAAGAAGTACAACCAGTATCCTCCTTAGAAGCCAGGATGGCATGACTTTGTCTGTCATGCTTCAGACATATTATCAGGAGGAACTAATCCCTTGAGGACATCGTGCTTGGTCAAGTGGAGGGTCCACATAAAAGAAGGAGACCCTCAATGAGATGGGTTGGCACAGTGGCAACAGCAATGGGTTTAAGCTTAACAAAAAAAAATTTTTTTT
>NW_006408780.1:2116123-2118658 GCF_000296735.1 Chrysochloris asiatica
CACAAATTCCCCCAGCTGTGAGCCTTCCAACCTTCTAAGTATTCCTTTATATGTGGTTCGGAGTTCTGGGACCATCCCCTGAACCTGCTTGGTCGGGTATTCTGTGTTGTTGTTGGCGGAGCTCTCTGCTATACGTCCACCCGATCCGCCATCTTGTTTGTTCTCCCCTTAACAAAAATTTTGAGGTTGGCACAGGACAGGGAAGTGTTTCATTCTATTGTGCTATGAGTCATAACCAATTTGACGACACTTAGCAACTACAACAACAAGTCTGAACTATTTTTCAGGTGACCGAAAAAGCTGCTGATTTTGAGTTAGTCCCACAACAAGAAAAGGCTTTGAGACAGGTCCTGGCAGCTGCGAAAGGCGCTCTGCTGCTTGGACCCTATGATTCAGCAGATCCAGTGGAGATTGAAATGTCAGTGTCAGCTTAGAGTCTTGGGCCCCTCTTGGCTAATCTCAGTGCAGATCCTAAGGATTTTGGAGCAAAGCCCTGCCACCCTCTCTAGATAACTACTCTCCTGTTGAGAAACAACTTTTAGCTTGTTACTATGCCTTAGGAGAGACTGAATGCTTCACCGTGGGTCATCAAGTCACCATGTGACTAGAGCTGCCCATTATGAACCAGGTGTTGTCTGACCCACAGAGTCATAAAGTTGGATGTGCACAACAGCACTCCATCGTTAAATGAGCACAAGCAGGACCTGAAGGCATGGGTAAGTTGCATGAAGAAGTGGTTCATATGCCCATGGTCTCCACTCCTGTCACATGACCTTCCCTCTCCCAGTCTACACCTATGGCCTTATGATCAGCTGACTGAGACAGAGAAAGCTCAAGCTTGGTTTACAGATAGTTCTATACAATCTGCAGGCACCACTTGAAAGTGGACAGCATTCCCACTGAATAGTTTTCATCTTGTCTAAATGAGTCTGGTGAAAAGAGATGGGGATAAGATTCTTATGATTCAATAGTGAGTAATTGTTATCAAGACTAATTTCGACTGTCACAACTGTAATGGTGAAAGTTTTGCAACAAAAACATGGGAGTAGTTAATCGTGCGTTCTAGAAACAGAGGACCTTAGGATCATCAAGGGAGAAGAGCACAAGCGGAACGCGAGACCTTATCCAGAGAAGCAATGATACCAGAGATGGAGGCAGATATGAGGACTCTGGACTCATGGAAAGAGAAAAGCTGTATGCTGGCAGCCAGGAGGCAGGCTCGTGCCCTTTGGTGATGTAAATTATTATATATTCCTGAGTGATTTTTTGTACATCTCCCCAACACCACCCTCAAATAGAAAAAAAAAGAAAAGAAAAACAAAGGGAATGGAAGCAAATACTGTTGAATGATGATGCACGGAGGAGATTGTAATCATTGCAATGAAATGATGGTGTAAAGTCGATGTTCTCCTATGTAAACTATGACTCAGTTCACAATAATAATAATTAAAAAACTGGACAGCAGCAGCACAACAGTCCCTTTCAGGAGGCACTGAAGGACAGTGTTGTTGTTGTTAAGTGCCGTCAGCTCTTACTCATAGCGACCCTGTTTAGAGTTTCTGAGGAGTGGCTGGTGGATTTGAACCACTGACCTTGTGGCCAGTAATCCAGTGCTGATCCTACCGCCCCCTGCCAGGACTCCAGTGGTGAAGGAAAGTTCTTCTAACAGGCAAAACTTTGAGTAGGACATCTGGTTATTCGTTTTTCTTGGAAGGAAAAATATCCAGATTTGTTACTGTATACTGATTCAGGGGCTATGGACAATGATTTGACGGGATGGCCAGGGATTGGAAGGAACATGATTGAAAAATTGGTGACAAGGAGATTTGGGGAAGAGGTATGTGGCTAGACCTCTCTGAATAGGCCAAAAATGTGACGATATTTGTGTCCCAGGTCACCTCAGGAGAGGAGGATTTTGACAACCAAGTGGCTAGAATGACACGTTCTATGGAAATGAATCATGTTCTGTCTCCAACCACTTCTATCATTGCCCAATGGCTGCATGAACAACTTGGCCATAATGGCTGGGATGGAGGTTATGCATGGGCTCAGTAGCATGGAATTCCACTCACCAAGGCTAACTTGGTTACAGCTATTGCTGAGTGCTTAATCTGACAGCAGAAACCAACACCGAATCCCGGATATGGGGCCATTCCTCCTGGAGATCAGCCAACAATCTGGTGGTAGGTTGATTACAACTTCCATCAGGGAAAGTGCAGCATTTTCATCTTTACTAGAATAGACACTTACTCTAGATATGGATTTGTCTTCCCTGCATGCAATGCTTCTGTCAAAATTACCATCTGTGCACTTACACGCTGTCTTACCCACCACCATGGTACCCCACAGAGCATTGCCTCGAATCAAGGGACCCACTTCATGCTCATGGAATTCACTGATGTTGCCATGTTCCTCATTATCCTGAAACAGCTGGATTGATTGAACAATGGAATGGCCTTCTAGAGACGCAGTTATGGCGCCATCTAGGTGGCAATGCCTTGCAAGATTGAGGCAATGATCTCCAGGAGGCTGTAT
>NW_006408780.1:2122820-2127271 GCF_000296735.1 Chrysochloris asiatica
GTGAACTGTGATAGGTTTTGTGTCATGACTGGGCCGGAATTCCCAGTGGTTTTGTAGTTGAGATGTGATTATCCCCATGATGAGCTCGAATATAGTGTAGTTAACTCAATGATGATTGGCTATGAGCAGGCATAGTTAACTCAATGATGATTGGCTATGAGCAGCCAATTAACTGAAAGGTTGTTTCCTTCAGGGTGTGGTCTGCTTCCAATATAATGGGCACTCAGGAAAGCTTGCTTGCTTTCTGCTGGGTATGTCTCTTGCATCTGGCTCACCCTCCAACTTCTGGTTCCTTGGACTTGATTGAGTCAGTGACCTGCTTTATTAGGTGCCTGCCTGCTGTTGGAACTGCCCGCCAATTTGGTTCATCTGACCCGGAACCGGGACTCTCTAATCTCTATATTTGCGAACCATTTCCTTGATATAAACTTCCCTTTATATTTATGCATATATAATTTCACTGGTTTTGCTTCTCTAGAGAACTCAGCCTATTGACATAAGTAAATTTCAAAAGAGCAAATATTCTAAGACTTTATTCATATGAGAGAGATTTAAAAATTCAATGTATAGAGACCAAAGTGTGTTAGTGGTTACCAGGGGCAGGTAGGTAAAGGGAGGAGTCACTGTTTAGCAAGCATTGATTTTCTATCTATGGTGATCGAAATTTGGCAACAAATACAAGGGGGCTTCAAAACATTTGGGGAAAAACTCCATTATCTTTTCATTCCAGTTTTCCATGAACTTTTTGAAGTCTTCTCATATTGGTGATGGTTGTACAACACAACTTACAATAATTGATGTCACTAAATTGTACATGTGAAAAAATTTTAAATCTGCAAATATTGTTTTATATTTTTACAACTATTAAATCAAAGATTGTTGAGGTAGCAACTAAATATATATGTATATGTTGGTGTTGATGGTTGGTGGTTATGTGCCATGCAATCGGTTCCGACTCATAGCGACCCTGTACAGGGTTTCCAAGGTTGTAAATCTTTACAGGAGCAGAAACCTTCATCTTTCTCCCGTGGAACAGCTGATAGTTTCGAACTGCTGACCTTGCGGTTCACAGCCCAATTTGTAACCACTACGCTACCAGAGCTCCCAATTTTTCCCTCCATGGAACTCCATCTGGGACCACCACAGTTATTCATGGTAATGCCACTGCATGCCAGGTTAGAAGGGTCTCATCCACCTTGGGGAGGAAGTGACCAGCGTGGGCTTTCTGCACATGAATTACACTGGGGCTCCAGATGCCCTTACTGTATGGCTCGGGGTGCCAGCATTCTACAGGTTAATGAAGAGGCTATTTACAGAAGTGTGACCAAAGTGTTACCCTGACAAGGGAATGCCCCAAGTTGTTAATAGTCTAAAGCTGGAAAGGGCAAGGGAGGGAGTTGTTATGCCAGAATTGAAGAGGGTCGGGGAAGAAGGAGAGGGCACACCTGCAGTTTGGTAGGGAGTCCATACATGGAACGAGGTGACACAGGTGGGGAGAAACGGGGTGGTTTGAGGGAAGGAAAGGGGATAGGTCCAGAGAGTGACCTCAGAGTACTAGCACCCAAATTTCCTTTTAAATGTTTGAAATGATATTAATGCGCCAGACTGCAAAGCCTTTTGAACTGGTTAATGCGCCAGACTGCAAAGCCTTTTGAACTGCAAGGTTGGAGGTTCAAGCTCACCAGCTGCTCCTTGGAAATCCTATACAGGGTCGCTATGGGTTGGAATCGACTTGATGGCACTTAACAACAACAACAACATGATTCAAAAAACCAAAAACAAAAGAATCCCTATGCTATGTTTAGTGTACAACTACTGATACACTTACAAAGTTCTTGGGGGGTTACAAATGGCTTGTGTTCCAATACTAACCTAAAGGTTGGTGCCACCTCACCCCATGGCACCATGGGAGAAAGAGTTTGCAATCTGCTCCCGGGAGGATCACAGTCAAGCAAGTCCTCTGGAGCAGCCCTGCAGTGTAGCATTGGGGGTTGCCATGACAATGAGTTTGTTTTTATTGAGTTGGATTGTACAGGAAGGTGTGCTCAATCCTGTAGATACTATAGAAAAGGTAGGTAAGCCCATCATGATGCATCACCAAGAAGTCAAAATAAGGATGTAACTTGTTGAATAATAATGCCCCATGATGGAGCCCTAGTGTGGCGTTGTGGGTTAATGCCGCTGGGTTGCAAAGTCGGTTTGAACCACAAGTCAGTGTTTCAAGCTCACCATCTGCTCCTCCGAAACCCTATACGGGGTCACTATGTGTTGGAACCAACTCAACAGCACTTAACAGCAACAACAACAATGCCCATGATAGGAATAATAGGAAGAATGAGTTTAACTTGAGCAATAGAATTGTTAGTGAAGTCATCTTATGCACAAGAAGATAGCTTAAGAAGGTAATTACTTTGGGTCTAGTAACAGACCCCACGAGCGCTGTTTCCATCCGCCGTTGCTGGAGCGAGGTCTAATTTTGCAGTTTATCACAAAATGCCAGATTTGCTTAGCATGTAATTTAATCTTATGCTCAGAGGCTTCCACATTACTTGGTTATCACAAAATTATTCTTTAATAAAAATGTGTGCATTGTGATCTCGATTTTATTAATTTGGCGCATCCGTTCATTTGCTGCTGCAGACACCCGGAAAGGGTAATTTGTCACAGTTCTAGTCTGACTGTCGGTGTTTGCTCACAGGGCATCGTAGTTCTTAGCTCTAGGGCATCTTAGAAATGCACGTCTTCACTGAAAGGAACAGATCTTTAAAGTGTCAGTTGTTAATAATAGAATGTCATCACTATAGTTTCCATGTATAAATAATTATAATAAAATGTTTCTGTAACCCGTCTCATGGCCACTGCACTTCAGTGAATTTTTTAATATGTCTCTTCTAACCATAGGCTTTGTTGTTGTTAAGTGCCATCGAGTCGGCTCCAACCCATAGTGACCCTGTACAGGGTTTCCGAGGCTATAAATCTTTACAGGAGCAGAAAGCCTCATCTTTCTCCCACGGAGCAGTTGGTAGTTTCGAACTGCTGACCTTGCAGTTCACAGCCCCATTCATAACCACTACGCTACCAGAGCTCCTTAACTCCCACCAATTGACTCTTTTCTCATGGGCCTAGGTAAAAGAGAAGATGCTGATAGGATGATATGATTCAGTTATGAGTGATTATGACCAGGATTAATTGTGATCACAGAAACTTGGAATTCTAACACGGGTATAAAATGAGCCATCTCAGAAGCATGAATGGAAGTTCTCATCAAGGAAGAAGACTCAGGAGTTGAGTGCACCCTTTGGATCCCCAGGTCCCTTTCAGTTGAGTCTCTTCAGTTCAGGAGACAGACAATAGCAGAGGAGTAGGAGGGGAATGGCAGCTGCAGAAACAAGAACCAAAGCACAAGACAGAGCTCCCAGAGCAAGTCAAGCTGAGAGCATTTGCTATTGGAATGGGCTGTCTCCAGGCAGTTAATCAGGAGAGCTGGCTTTGCGGATTGATGGAGCTAGCACAGGGCACCTTCAGGCTGAGGCTCCTAGTGGAATGCCCTTTGAGTATTTATCAGCAGGACTATAAAAGCTTTGTAACATTGCTTGATCCTGGCAGAGGCCAGGGCAACAGGCATGGCCGGGAAGAGGCTGTTCTCACCAAAGAACTGTATCCTGAACGCTTCTGGTCCTGCATTGTAGCCTATTGCAAAAATATGTGAAACACCAACCCTTCTTCTCACAGCCTTCTTTACTTAACTGGGCTCAGTAATCCATTGCAGCAGCCACACAGAACTCAAAGACAACACTCAGAGTTATGGAGTTTATTAGGGGAGTGAACAGGTTACAATTTGGGGCCAGATGTGCTCAGGGCATGGTTATTCCAGTCAGTAGCCAGTTATTCCAGTTAGGTGCCATCAAGTCCACCACTCGTCTGTCAGTTTGCTGTACTGTGGTGGCTTGTGAGTTGCTGTGATTCTGAAAGCTATGTCACTGGTATTTTATATACCAGCAGGATCACTCATGGTGGGCAGGTTTCAGAGGAGCTTCCAGATGAAGACAGACTAGGAAGAAAGAGTGACGAACTACTTCCGAATCTTTAGTCACTGAAAACCTTTTCTTTGGGGTTATCCTGTGGTCTATTAAGTTTTTCCTGTGTTTAAAACAGTCTCTCATATCCTGTAATCTACTCGACCTCCTCACCAACTGGATCTCTGTTCCTATATTTTCCCCTTCTTTGACATTGTTAATATTTTGACCATTGGTTGGCCTCACAAGTCCTCTGAATTCATTGCTGTAATTTTGTTCTGTTCTGAACTCTGCTATCTGTCAACTGAGTTCTGGGTGTGTGTTGCCACATCTTTCAATCTCTAGTTGTTGTCTGTTCTTGCTGGTTTTCATTCCAAAGCACTCCCTTTAGGATGTTTTGAAGTGCTGAATTGGCTTTGACAAAATCTCTTAGCT
>NW_006408780.1:2128391-2130635 GCF_000296735.1 Chrysochloris asiatica
ATATGAGCACAATTGCTGTCTCTTCTTGGGTAAGGTAGAGGGAGAAAGCTCCAACCCCTGAGAGAAGAGTGAGGCCAAAAGGACTAAAGACAGAAACAATATAAAAGGAGAGACAGAAACCACCCATCAAAAACAAAAATAAAATTGTGATTGGCTGTCCAGTGGCCTTTGCTGTGGTGGCAGGGATAAAGGGTCCCACCCAGGTCAACTTTGGGGCTGGGTTCCAGAGTCAGACATCATAAGAAGCAGCCTGCGAGTTTCTTCTTTGTGCCATGGGAAAACTGTGGGTGCAATGCTGGACCTTTTTGGGGGTGTGCTTCTGCCCACCTGAAGGCATCTGGGCTGGGCAATGAAGGCACAATCAGAGTGAAGAGGAAACATACATGAAAAATGAAATGTGAAAGATGAAAAATCGGTCATACCTCTCCCTCCAGATGCACAGCTCTGTGGCTTCTAGCACTGGGTCACTGCCTCTGCTTGGCTATGATGATGATGATATACCAGTACATTGTGACAGACTTATAAATTTAATTTACTTAAAATTCATAGACAGAATTTTAATTATAAAACCCATATAGAGCACTAATAATTTTTAAATCCTTTATTGAAAATGTAATTAAACAAAGAAAGAATCAAGTTGACAAAATAGCCTCCCAGAATTCTCTCCTCTGTGGAGGTTTAAGCACTCAAATATTTAGACATTTTAATAAGCGGGAAACCACAGTAGACCAATTCCATTTCCTTATGGGAAAATTAAAAGTGTGTGTCATTGCTTTCCAATGAGGCTTGCACTGCACTGCTACAGGAAACATGCCTTTGGCCTCAGGATAGAGGGTCGTCCCCCTGAGCCATGCTTTTTGGCTATGGGGCAGGGTAATGCAGGGCTCATGCACCCTTCCCCTTTCTAAGCCATACTTCTGATACATACAACCTCAGAGTTTCCTAACTGGCAGGAACCTATTCCCAAGAACTGGAAGGCCATCGTTCCTGAATCCATCCTCATGAGGTTGAACATGAAACATACACACCCATATGTTTCAGGAGTGGCCAAAACGACAATTATCTATCAGGACTGAGGGCAGAGGCTTGCTTGGTCATGAGGCTGGGTTATTCACACCCTGACCCCAAAGTATAAAAAAGAGCTGGAATAAAGAGATGAGAGGTGGAACAGGCCAAGGGTATGCCTTTGACCAGAGTCAGGCTCTCTGGGTTTGAATACTACCGCTGTCACTTACCAGCCAGATTAGTGATTAGTTAGAAGGTTATTTAACTTTCTATGCCTCAGGGACCTCATCTATCAAATGGAGACAATAACATTGCTTAGTGTACATATCACTGTGATTATTGATTAAGATCATATCTGGAATATAAAGATCTGGAAAGTACTTTAAAAAGTGATTGTCGTCATCTTCCATTTAATTGACAGACCTTAGCTGCAACAGCATCTGGGAAATGTAGTTTTTGGCTCTCCTTTGCAGTTGGAAGGCACACTGGAAAGAGTGGGGAGTAATTGCTAGGGGCCAGTCAACCATGTCTATGTGGGCTGCAAAGTGGAGAAAAACAATCCAAGTCCCCACTTCACACACAGCCTTGAGGAGACAGAGCTGGCCCAGCTACGTAGTTTGTGAGGCCCCATGGAAAATGAAAATGTTCAAAAAATGCCATTGCTAGGTCTGAAATAGAAAGTTTTTTCTTTCTTCCATTTTTCTTTTGATCTGCTATGGTGTTTGTTTTAATTTGCTGTTTGGCATCATCCTAAGCAAAGGTAAAATTAAAAGTTAAAATTGGTAGCTTGAATTTTACCATTCATCTTTATATTGCAAAATGCCAATTTTAAATGCAAATGTAAGAATCTTTTGCTTGGATGCAGAATCACTAAAATGACATAATTTGTATTTTATAGCTGATACATGCATATGTATTTGGCTCTTACCTGAACAGTGGAAATACTGCAGAAAACGAACTGAACTATTATTGTTATTTCTCTTCTGATATATGCATCTTCTACCAATATGCTGTACATGTAATTTACTGGCTAGGAACTCAACTGCTAGCTGAAAGATTGTTTATTTGAACATACCTCATATGGATGCAAAAGCTGGACAGTGAATAAGGAAGATCGTAGAAGAATTGATGCCTTTGAGTTGTGGTGTTGGAGGAGAATACTGAGAGTGCCATGGACTGCCAAAAGAACCAATAGATCTGTTTTGGAAGAAGTGCAGCCAGAGTGCTCCTTGAAGGCCA
>NW_006408780.1:2131240-2133645 GCF_000296735.1 Chrysochloris asiatica
GAGTCTTGGTGTGGTGCTGTGGGTTAATGCCCTGGATTGCAAAGTTGGTTTGAACCACAATGTCAGCTGTTCAAGCTCACCAGCCACTCCTCAGAAACCCTATACAGGGTCGCTATGGGTTAGAAATGACTTGATGGCACTTAACGACAACAACAATAAAGGCTCCTCAGTTACTCCTCGTGTGGCACTGTATAATAAGCACTGAACTGCTATCCACAAGGTTGGCAGTTCAAACCCACCATCTGCTCCTTGGAATCCCTGTAAAGTGTCGCTATCAGTCAGAACTGATTCGATATCACTTAACAAAAACAACAAAGACACCTCAGAGACAAGCCTGGAAATCTACCAAACGGTCGGTCCCAACCTTTAAAACCCTATGGAGTCATTTTACGTGCGTATAAAGAGTCACCTTGAGTTGGATTCAATTTGGTGAAAAGTGACAAACTGTAAGCTATCCTGTTATGTGTTTCTTTTATGTATTGTTGTTGTTAGGTGCCATCAAGTAGGTTCTGACTCACAGTGACAATATACACAACAGAACAAAACACTGCCTTCCTTGTAATTGTTGTTAAGCTTGAACCCATTGCTGCTGCCTTTGTGTCAATCCATCTCATTGTTGCTCTTCATCTTTTTTGCTTACCGTCCACTTTACCTAGCTTGGTGTCTTTCTACAGGAAATGGTCCCTCCTGAGAATATGACCTAAGTATGAGACACGAAGTCTGCCATCCTGGCATCTAAGAAGCACTCTGGCTATCCTTCTTCCCATGCAGATTGGTTTGTTCTTCTGGCAGTCCATGGTACTTTCATATTCTCCTCCAACACCATAACTCAAATGCATCGGTTCTTCTATGGTCTTCCTTATTCACTATGCAACTTTTGTATGTGTATGAGGCTACTGAAAATACCCTGGCTTGGGTCAGGTGCACCTTAGTCCTCAAACTGACATCTTTGCTCTTGAACATTTTAAAGAGGTCTTGTGCAGCAGATTTGACTAATGCAATATGTTATTTAATTTCTTGACTGCTGCTTTCACGAGTGGTGTTGCACTGTAGGATAAGCACTGGACTGCAAAATACAAGGTCAGCAGTTCAAAACCACCATCTCCTTCTTGGACACCCAGTATAGGGACGTTATGAGTTGGAACCAACTATATGGCAGTTAACAACAACAGCAACAAACTTCCATGAGTCTTGATAGTAGATCTAAGCAAAATGAAGTCTTTGATAACTTCAATCTTTTCTCCATTTATTATGATTCTATTTATTGGTTCAGTGGTGAATATTTTGTTTCCTTTACATTGAGGTGCAGCCCATACTGAAGGCTGTGGTCTTTGATTTCATCAGTCAGTATTTTAAGTCCTCTCCGTTATCCGCAAGCAAGGTTGTACCATCTGCATACTGCAGATTGTTAATAAGTCTTTCTTAAATCCTGATGCCATGTTTTTCTTCATATAATCCAGCTTCTTAGATTATTTGCTCAGCATACAGACTGGATAAGTATGGTAAATGAATACAACCCTGGCAAACATCTTTCCTGATTATAAGTCATTCCGTGTTTTCTTGTCCTACTTGAACAACTGCCTCTTGATCTATGTACAGGTTCCTCATAAACACTATTAAGTTAAGTGTTCCATAATATCAATCTCCATAATGTTGTTTATAGCTTTTCACAAGCCACACAATTGGAAACCTTTACACAGTCAAGAAAGCACAGGTAAGCATTTTTTTTTTTTTTTTTTTTTTTTTGGTATTCTCTGCTTTCAGCCAAGATCCATCTGACATCAGCAATGCTATCCATCATTTCATACCCTCACCTGAATCCAGCTTGAATCTTTATCATTCCATCCCTGTCAATGTACTGTTGCAGCCATTTTAAAATGATCTTTAGCAAAATTATACTTGCATGGATCCTAATTGTCTGATGATATGAACATTCCAGTTGGTCACCTCTCTTTGGAATGGGCACAAATATGAATCTCTTCCAGTCAGTTGGCCCGGTAGTTGTCTTCCAAATTTCTTGGCAGAGATGAGAGAGTGTCTCCAGTGCTGTATTAGTTTGCTGAAAGATTTCAGTGTTTATCCCATCAATTCCTGGAGCCTTGTTCTTTGCCTATCCCTTAAACCCACCTTGTATTTCTTCCTTCAGTATCACTGGCTCTTGATCATATGCTACCTCTTCAAATGATTGAACATCGACCATTTCTTTTTGGTACAGTGACTCTGTGTATTTCTTCCATCTTCTTTTTATGCTTTCTGCATCATTCAATATTTTGCCCATTGTTGTTATTGTTGTTAGGTGGCGTGGCATTTGTTCCAACGCTCAGTGACAATGTATAAAGTTTCTGAGGAGTGGCTAGTGGGTTTGAACTACCAACCTTGTAGTTTAAACTGATCTTGCAGTCCAG
>NW_006408780.1:2133875-2135325 GCF_000296735.1 Chrysochloris asiatica
TGTCATTCCACAACTCTTATCTTCTAGTTAGTGTCTAGTTCATCAAATATGTTTTTCAGATATCTCTAAATTTAGATGGCTTATTATGTTCAAAGTCGTATTTTGGCTCTACTGGACTTACATTTATTTTCTTCAGCTTCAGCCTAAACTTGCATATGTGCAATTGGTGGTCTGTTTCACAGTCTTCCCCGGCCTTGTTTTAGCTAATGATATGGAGTTTTTCACCATCTCTTTCCACTGAAGTAGTCAATGTGATTTCTGTGTATTCCATCTAATGAGGTCCGTGCGTATAGTCATCTTTTATGTTGTTTAAAAAAGGTATTTGCAATGAATAAATCATTGGTCTTGCAAAATTCTATCATGTGATCTCTAGCATCATTTCTTTCTCCAAGGCTGTATTTTCAATCACTGATCCTTCCCCTTTGTTTCCAATCGCCAGTAATTATTGATACCTCTTGCTTGCATGTTTAATCAATTTCAGACTAAGGAAGTTGATAGAATTCTTCAATTTCATCATCACTGGCGTTAGTGGTTGGTGTATTAATTTGAATAATAGTTATATTAACTGGTCTTCCTTGTAGACATATGGATATTATCCTATCACAGACAGTGTTGTACTTCAAGATTGGTCTTGAAATGTTCTTTTTGATGATGAATGCAACACCATTCCTCTTCAATTTGTTATTCTAAGCATAGTAAGCCATGTGATTGTCAGTTTCAAAATGGACAATACCAGTTCATTTCAGCTCACTAAATGCTAGGCCTTGTCTGTCGGTTGTCATACTGTGGTGGCTTGCGTGTTGCTGTGATTCTGGAAGCTATGCCACAGGTATTTTAAATATCAGCAGGGTCACCCATGGTGCATAGGTTTCAGCTGAGCTTCCAGACAAAGGCAGACTAGTAAGCAGGACAACTTCTGAATATTTAGTCACTGAAAACCTAATGAATAGCACTGGGACTCTGTCAGATAGCACCAGAATATTGACTATTGAAACATGATGAAGAGCGCTTATTAGATATATGGCTGGAAGATGAGCCCCTCAGGTTGGAATGTACTCAAAATACTCCTGGGGAAGAGCTGCCTCCTGAAAATAGAACAGGCATTGGCAAAGAACAAGGGTCTGGTAACTGATGGAATACAAATGGAAACCTCTTAATAAACTGATGCAGCACTGGTGACAGTCACTCATCTATGTGAAGGAAACTGGAAGACAGTTACCTGGCCAACTGATTGGAAGAGATCCATACTGTGCTCATTCCAATGACTCTGTGCACCTTGGACTTCCTCCTTCACTACCATTGGCGCTAGATTATATACTATCTTTTGAAATGGTTAAATACCATCTGTTTCTTTTTGGTACAGTGACTCTTTGTTGTTGTTGTTGTTAAGTGCCGTCGAGTCGGTTCCGACCCATAGCGACCCTGTACAGGGTTTCCGAGGGTGTAAATC
>NW_006408780.1:2136010-2137374 GCF_000296735.1 Chrysochloris asiatica
TTTCTTCCTGTATGATGTTCTTGATGTCATCCCACAATTCTTCTGGTCTTCAGTCTTTAGTGTCTAATTCAGTGGCTAAGCATTCATAAGTAGTATTTCTCTTCTTCTTCCTAGTGTGTCCTAGTCTGGAAGGTCAACTGAAACCTGTCCTGGTGCTATTTAAAATACCCATGGCATAGCTTCCAGTAACCCAGCACCATGCAAGGCACCATAGCACAACAAACTGACAGGCGAGTGGTGGTTTTAGGTAATGTTGTTGTTAAGTGCTGTCAAGGAGCAGCTGGTGAACTTGAACCACTGACCTTGCAGATCAAACGACTTTGCAGTCTGACGCATTAGCCCACAGTGCCACACCAGGACTCCGTTTTATGTAATAGTGATTAGGTAATACAGAGAAGTAAAATCAATAAGAAAGGGTATGATAGGGTTTATTGGTCATTCATGTTTTGTTTTGTTTTTTTAGAATCCCATTACCTTCTTTCTATGTTCTAAGCAATTTCCTGTCCAAATGGAAGACATAGTCTCTCTAGCTGTTAGCATCCTGCTTACTCACTTAGGTCTTACTGCATGTTCATGCATCATAGGTCCTCTGGAATTCTGTGCTTATAGGGGGAGGGGCAATCACAAATGGGACAACAGGGAATAGACAGAGAGAGGATGCTGCTAAGTGAGCTGAACAATTCTAAAAAACTCTTTGCTTATAGATAAATCAGGAAATTTTGCAGCCATCATTTCTTCCTATCCATCTGCTTCATCCCTTTCGGGACTCCCATTAAATGTGTGTTGGGCCATTAACACTGCAGTCATTAGAGCGACATGGCAAAGCCTGGCAGTTGGGCAGGGGGAGAGCCTGTGAGAGGATGTGGAATCTGGGACGGGGAGAGTCACATTCTACTGAGCATTTGTGGCAGCACCAGATACTCAGTGGCGGTGGAGCCTCAGCACAGGCATGGTGGAGAAGTCCATGAGCACTCTCTGGGGTTCCAGCAGGGCGGATGGGAAAACACCTGAGCTGGCACTTTAGTAGGGGTGTGAAGAACAAGTGGAGATGACCAAGGAGGCAGACAAGGAAGACCTGCTGCTCTGTGGTCCAAACAGACCCAGCAGGAGCCAGAGAAGGATGGAGTTGACTTTCAAAGTGGAGAAGAAAAAGCAAGGAGAAGGCAGATGCAACATAGTGTGGAGGCAGAGCACACAAATCGAAGGCACAGCTTTGGTCAGTGAGAGAGGAAGACGTAGGGGTTTTACTGAAGAATTCTGAATTTCAAAAGCAGGGGAGGACCAGGACCGCAGGCAGATGGGCTCTGAGTGGACACGATCTCTTTAACAAAATTATACATGATATGATCTTATGATAAAAATTA
>NW_006408780.1:2137937-2141663 GCF_000296735.1 Chrysochloris asiatica
GTATACTTTGCTATGGTTACAATCCCCTCCATGCACCAACAGTTAACAGATTGACCTCTATTCACTCGAACCAATGGATTCCTCCCTGTGTCTCCCACCACCCCCATCTTTCCTTTGACCACCCTGGGGATCCCAACAGATGATCAGTCCATACAGTGCTGGAAGATGAGCCCCCTAGGTTGGAAGACACTCAAAAGACACAGTGGCTGCAACAATGGATTCAAGATGCTGCGGAGCCTATGAGGCTATCACAGAACGAGGCCATGTTTTGTTGTTACACATAAGGCGGCCATGAGTCTGAGCCAGCTTGACGGCAACTAATGATGACAACATTCTGTGTTGCAGTCACAGCTTTGCAGTGATTTAACCTCAGTTCTGTGTTAAAATAGATTTGACTGTGACCCCAGTTCATTTGTCATGGTGCCTATGCCCCTGAGCTCCTGTGCAGCCTTGAACCTATGGGATCCCAGGACTGGGAGGCACACAAGACACCTTGCTGGCTAGGGAGCCAGCGTTCTCCTTCCAGCAAGGGTTTGAAGGAACCTTGAGATGTGAGTCTTTGACATGGTCACAATGTGTACTTTGGGATCATGAATAGGATGCTCTGCACGCAAGCATCGCTTTGAGTTCCTGAAAACACTGAGCTGATGCGATGGAACGCATGAAATACAATTTTTCCTTCCATACATTTCCTAAAATATCTCCATGGAGCTATTTCTATTTGCCTTGCAGAAGGAATCAGTAAATTGTTGCCATGGTGATGGTTTGCTTTCTCTTTCTTGGTCAGGTTTTGCCCCCACCCTAGCACCCTGAGGGGTTTGAGGCACGTTGGCTTCTACTACCACAGAGGGAGGGTCCTTGGGGAGTTTACAAAGTGGTGTTTCCAGAGCAGCAGCACCCAGGACTCCCTTGTTCCCAAATTCATCTGCTCTGTTTAAAGGAGAGAGGAAAGTGTGGAAGGAGGGAGAGAGAAGGGGAGGAAAGGAGAGAATGAAGAAAGGGAGGAAGGAGGGAAGAAGAGGAGGGGGTGGAAATAAGGGAAGAAGGCAGAGAGAGATGAGGGAAGGAGGAAGAGATGTTAAATAATAAATAATTAAGTCAGATTACATGTTCAGAACCAACCACTGCAAATATCAATGGTGTTGTTTTAGATTGGGTTCTCTAGAGAAGGAAAACCAGGGAAGACAAAGAGAGGAGAGAAGGAGGGAGATCAAGATGGCAGGATGGGAAGCGTCCTCGTCTTTCATAAGGCGATGAACACACACAACAGAGAACATTCTTAGAGGAAAACAAAAGAAGCCCCTAGTCCTTTGAGGAGACCCAGAATTGCCCACAAGCACCCACTAGACCCCTGTTGTCCACTGGGTTCCACACACCTTTCTGGCACGCTTGTCTGAGAAGGTAGTCGCTGAGCAGAATGGAGTCCCAGATCCTGTCCTGCACCTGGTCATTCAGCCCACCGCCTTCCTTGTGGCCTCCTGGGTCCTCTCTAGAACCTGCCTCTCCTGGTCTGGCTGCTCTGTACCCCCTGTGGTCTCATGACCAGGAGATGACCCCCAAAGGAGAGCCTGGAAATCAGGGTGATCGAAGCTGAGCTGTAGGACACAGGGGACCCCTGAGTGGTGGAGGGGCAAGCCTACTGCTCGCTCAGCCTGCCCTCTCCTGTCCACCCCCACTGTGACCACTTCTGTCGCACACATGATGCCAGCGACCAGCCCATAAGAGAAGCAGACGCCCCCCAAAGCAGGTCCTTCTCCAATTTCCCACCACCAGCCAGGACCACCTGTACCCTGGCTCCCTCTGCTAGGGGCTTCAGGTTTCAGCCTTCTTCCTTCTTCTAAACCTCTTTCTGAACTGGCGTGTTCACCCCAGCTGTCCCCTTCATGGTTTTCTGCCTGTAGATATTCTATCAGTTGTGGAGCTTTGTTGGTGTTGTGAGCTGCCATCAAGTTGCCCCCAACTCATGGCGACCCCATGCAAATGGCTAATCCATTGAGTTTTCATTGGCTGAATTTTAGAAACAGATCACCAGGCCTTTCTTCTTAGTCTGCCTGAGTCTGGAAACTCCACTGAAACCTGTACATTATCATGACAACATGCCAGCGTTCACTGGCAGATGAATAGGGTGTCCCGGAGGTGGATTGTTTGGGACTTGAACCTGGGCCTTCCCCATGGAAAGGGAGAATGTCACTGCTGCACCCCCTCTGCCCTGAATTATTGAGAGAGGACTGCTGATACCCTGCCTATTCTCCTGTGTTTCACGATCTTTGGAGGCAAGGTCATTGGAGGATCGGGACTGGAGGGAGTAGGAAGGGGAAGGCTTACTTCTCCTTTGACGTGGACAGTCTGTACCACACACAGATCTGGACCTTGCTTGCAATTCTCCTGAGGGTCCCTTCTCAGAGTGGGAACCTCAGGTTCTCTTGCTTGCCGCATTTCGTACTAAGCCCATTTCATTTATGACCCATGTCAGCCTCTGAGTGATGCGTTGCAGGAGACTGTGTTTGTGCCCATTTTACAGATGCGGAACCTATCTCAGAGAAATGAAGAGACTTACCTTAAGGCACAGAGCTACTGGTTTGTGAAGTTGGACTCAATCAGGATTTTCTTCAGAAAGGATGAGCTTCCAAATGTGCCCATCACCAAGGTGATGGCCTGAGGACCCTGCTCTGTTGCCCTGTCCTGCTCTCCCACTGCTGATGCTTGGTCAGGCCATGCCAGCAGTCCAGACCTGTCCAGCGCTTGGCCATGCCAGTGGTCTAGTGCTTATCCATCAACTTTTCATCCAGCAAAGAAGTCCCTGCTGGGAGTATACCTATAACCCAGGTACTGAAGCACCACCAGTCTTGTGATCAGTGTACACATTCAATCAGCTTCAGCCTCCTCTTCACAGCTTGCTGGGAGTTTTTTCAGAGAGGGGGGTAAAGACAGTTAAGGTTCACCAACTCAATTGAACATAAACTAATTCTTTTGGTTACAGTGACTACGTAGTCCTTCCATCTTCTTTTGGTGCCTTCTGTATCACTCAATATTTTGCCCATAGGATTCTTCCATTATCTCAGTAAAACATAGTCATAGTTGTATTTTAGCTCTCATGGACTTGTTTTCATTTTCTTTAGCTTTGGCCTGTATTTGCATAGGAATAATTTGTGATCTGTTCCACAGCCTGTCCCTGGCCCTATTTTGGCTGATGATATTAAGCTTCTCTGTAGTCTCTTGCCACAGATGCAGCCAATTTAATTCCTATGTATTCTACCTGACAAGGTCCACATTTATACTTATATTTGCCATTTATGTTGTTGAAAACAGGAATTTGCAATGATTAAGTAATTGTTACTCATGAGTAAGTAATTGCTCCTCCACTCACCTGTCAGTTTGTCGTGCTGTGGTGGCTTTCGGTGTGGCTGTGATCCTGGAAGTTATACCACCGGTATTTTAAATACCAGCAGCATCACCCATTGTAGACAGGTTTCAGCTGAGCTTCCAGACAAGACAGACTAGGAAGGAGGAGAGATGGACTACTTCTGAATATTTAGTCACTGTAAACCTTATGAATAATAGTGGAACACTGTTAGCACCTGAATAAAAAATATTGAAGTGCACCAGAATGTTGTCAGATATAGTGCCATAAGATGAGCCCCTGAGGTTGGAAGGCACTCAAAATGCAACTGGGAAGAGCTGCCTTCTCAAAGTAAAGTTGACCATGATGATACAAATGAAGTAAAG
>NW_006408780.1:2145401-2150296 GCF_000296735.1 Chrysochloris asiatica
ATAAAGAAAGTAAGGGTAAATTCCTACAATTTGATGAACCTGACCTATATTCATGGAGGTAGTAACTCTAAATACCAACAGAGAGGCAAGGAGTCTTCACATCAAGTATCAATGCTATCCCCTCTGTATATTGGGTAGATAGGGACGGGCAACTTAGACATTGGCTACCTAAAATGAGGGGACGATAAAGGCATGAAGTGACTGGCTTACAAGGTTTCAAGAAGGACTTTAGTTTAAGAGTATTGAGGGGAAGAGAGAGTCTCCACTGAATAGTTTTTATCTTTTCTAGATGGGTCTGGTGAAAAGAGATGGGGACAAGATTCATATGATTCAATAGCGCATAATTGTTGTCATGACTAATTGCGACGGTCACAACTGTAAAGGTAGAAGTTTTGTAACAAAAACAGGGGAGTGGTTAATCTTACAGTCCAGAAACAGAGGACCCTAGGACCATCAAGGGAGAAGAGCACAGCGGAATGCAGGATCTTATCCAGAGAAGCAGCTATACCAGAGATGGAGGCAGAGATGGGAGCATTGAGAGGGGGAGTGGCTGAGGACTCTAGATTCATGGGAAGAGAGGGACTAAGAGCTGGTGGCCAGGAGGCAGACTTGCAGAATGTGTCCTTTGGAGGTGTCAATTATTATATATGCCTGAGAGGTTTTTGTTTGTTTGTTTGTTTTAAAAATAAGGTAACGTGAATAGAAATACCATTAACTGATGGTACATGGAGGGGATTATAATCATTGTAATGAAACAAGGTGTAAAATTTGTTGAATGTAAAACTGATGATTTACCCTGTAAATGTTCACTCAATCCATAATAAAAACCTAAAAAAAACACACACACACAAAAAAAACCCAAATTCATTGCTGTTAATAATAATAAAAAAAGTATTGATAATTACTGGCAATTGGAATGCAAAGGTTAGAAACAAAGAGGAAGGATTAGTAGTTGGAAAATGTGCCTTGGTAATAGAAATGATGCTGGAGATCGCATGATAGAATTTTGCAAGACCAATGACTTCTTCATTGCAAATACCTTTTCTAATGACTATACACACAGACTTCACCAGATGAAACACACAGAAATCAAATTGACTACATCTATGGAAAGAGATGGTGGAAAAGCTCCAAACCATCAGCCAAAACAAGGCCAGAGGCAGATTGTGGAATAAACCATTAGTTGGTCATATGCAAGTTCAGGCTGAAGTGGAAGAAAGTTAAAACAAGTCCATGAGAGCCAAAATATGACCTTAAACATATAACACCAGAATTTTGAGATCATCTGAAGAACAGATTTGATACATTAGACACTAATGACTGAAGACCAGAAGAGTTGTGGGATGACATCAAGAACATCACACTGGAGGAAAGCAAAAGGTCATTAAAAAACAAGAAAGAAGGCAAAGACCACAATGGATGTCAGAAGAGACATTATTACTTGCTCTCCAGCATCGAGATGCTAAAGCAAATGGAAGAAGTGAAGAAATACAAGAACTGAACAGGAAATTTCAAATGTCACCTTGAGAAGACCAAATAAAACATTATGACGAAATGCGTAAAGACTTGGAATTAGAAAACCAAAAGGGAAGAACACGTTCGTTCAGTATTTCTCAAACTAAGGGGACTGAAGAAAAAACTTAAAGCCTCAACTTGCAGTTTATTAAAGGATTCTATGGGCAAAATATTGAATGATGTAGAAAGCATCCAAAGAAGATGGAAGGAATACACAAAGTCACTGTACCACAAAGAAATGGTCTATGTTCGACCATTTCAAGAGATAGCATATGATCAAGAACCAATGATCTGGAAGGAAGAAGTCCAAGATGCATTGAAGGCATTGGCAAGAAGAAGATACCCTTAGAGTGAGCTGGCATTCCAAATTTGGGCTAGGCTCCCACACTACGAGAGAATACATTTCTGCTTGTTAAAACGGATACTAGTAACATATAAAAATGATTGTACACCACAGCCAAGTGGGGGTTTTCACAGGAATGCGACATGTGAAAATCAATGCAATTCATCATAATAAAATGAAGGGAGAAAACCCCAGCAATCTTAAAACACGTGATCACTCAAGTGATGTTGTAAAAGTATGTGACAAAATCTAACATTTCTCATAATAAAGACACTCACTCTGATAAGAGAGCTTCTGTGAAAACCCCACAGCTAATACTAAACTTAGCATGGGAAGACTGAGTGCTTCTCCTTGGCAGTCCACGATGCATTCACTATCCTTCATAAGCACCATAATTCATAGGCATCAAATGTTCTTCAGTCTTCCTTATCGATTGTCTAACTTTTTTGCATGCATCTGAGGTGATTGAAAACATGAAAACATGGCTTGGGTCAGGTGGCCTTAGTCTTCAAAGTAATGCCTTTGTTTTTGTTTTTTTTTTTTTTAACATTTTAAAGAAGTCTTTTGCAGCCGATTTGCCCAAGGCAATGTGTCATTTGACCTCTTGGCTCCTGCTTCCATGGGCTTTGATCATTGATCCAAGTAAAATGGAATCCTTGACAACTTCAATCTTTTCTCCATTTACCATGATGTTGCTTTATTAGTTTGCAGGTATAGGGATTAGGGATTAACACGTATCTTTTGTGGGGTCAAAATTCAATCTATACCAGGTCTGGGATCAACCAATGGACTGGGGTGGGGGAGTGGAGGGCATCATGGTGGCTCAACAGCTTCCTGGATCTTTTTGTGAAGTGACGCCATTGGCCAGTCCTGAGACCGAAGGGTCACTCAGTGGACTGGTATATTCAGAAAGGTCTCTCAATGTCTAGGTCTCTGTTGAGCACATTCCCAATGTAGTACATTGGGGCCAGGGTGCAGCAACAACTCCTGCCCTCAAGGAGGGGACCGTGCTACCAAAACAAAGCCCAGACCCCTAACTCTTAAAGCAGGTATAAGAGCAAGGAGGAGGAGGTGCTACCAAAAGAAAGCCCAGACCCCTAACTCTTAAAGCAGGTATAAGAGCAAGGAGGAGGAGGTGGTTTCCATGGGAAGAACAGGGGAATAGTGGGAACATCAGGTGCAAAGGCCCTGTGCCAAGTGGCGAGAGGACAAAGTAGCTGGAGCATGGTGGGTGGGTGCCAGGTACCTACAGCTAGCAAGTAAGGAGAGAGAGTGTAGAGGAAAATGTGGCAAATCCAGTTTGTACTATCTCTGATGGAGATGGACAAAGAAAGTTGGACAATGAATAAGGAAGACCATAGAAGAATTGGTCAAGTGGAGGGTCGGAGAAAAAGAGCAAGGCCCCCAATGAGATGGATTGGCACAGTGGCAGCAGCAATGGGCTCAAACCTAGCAACGATTGTGAGGTTGGTGCAGGACTGGGCAGTGTTTCATTCTGTTATGCATGAGGTCGGTATGACACCTAACAACAACATAGAAGAATTGATGCATTTGAGTTCTGGTGTTGGAGAATATTAAAAGTACCACGGACTGCCAGAAGAACAAACAGATCTGTGTTGGAAGAAGTGCAGCCAGAATGTTCCCTAAATGTAAGTATGGCAAAACTTCATCTCTAATACTTCAGGCATATTATCTGAAGGGACCAGTCCCTAGAAGAGGACATTATGTTTGATAAAGTGGAGGGTCAGTGAAAAAGAGGAAGACCTCCAAGGAGATGGAATGGAACAGTAGCAGTTTCATTAAGCTCAATAGTAGTAATGATTGCAAGGTTGGCACAGGACCGGGCAGCGTTTCGTTCTGTTGTGCATAGGGTCACTATGAGTTGGAACCAGCTCGACAGCATCTAACAACACCAACATCTGACAGTGATAAGCAGCTTGCATTTAAAATAGTTCTCTAAGGGGTTTGCTAAATACTCCCCCAGATCCTGTTTCCTCATTTCCCACCTATAACTCAGACAACTTGGAAGCTTCTTGTAAATCTGAGCTCTAAGTGAGAGAGTTTCAAAGCATTTGTTTTGCAAAAAAAATACCTAGTTCCCTATTGTTGTTTATTGAATCCTGCCACAGGTTTGCAGTGATTTATGAATTTTTAAAACGTAGAGATAGCAAGATTCATTTCCAGATCCTCTGCTGCGTTCTGGCTTGTGTTAGCCATTACTTGGAAAAGTTGGCTTTTGTACACAATTCATCTTCAAAAGGTATTTTAAAAATACGTTTCCATTTCTTTATTCTTTCAGTTGAATAATTTCATCAGATCTTCTTTCTTTTTTGAACGTTTTATTATCGTGAATTGAGTGAAGGTTTGCAGAGCAGATCATCACTTTTCTACTCAGTAATGCATACACTGTTTCATCTCAAAGGTTTCAATTCCCTCAATGTAACACCACTGATTGCACGCCCTCTCTGTGTTTGTATCCATTCCTCCTTCCACAGCCTTTCTGAGTTTGTTGTTGTTGTTATGTGCCGTGGAGTCGGTTCCGTCGCATAGTGACCCGGTACAGGGTTTCCGAGGCTGTAAATCTTTACGGGAGCAAAAAGCCTCATCTTTCTCCTGCGGAACAGCTGGTAGTTTCGAACTGCTGACCTTGAGGCTCACACCCCGATTCGTAACCACTGCAGTACCAGAGCTCTTTGTGGTCTACAACGTAACACCTGAAAGAACATATTCGCACTAATGTATGCGTAGGCTCACACACACACTATGGGGCTTCAGAAAGCTTGTGGGGAAATTCCATGTTTTCCGTGGACTTTTTAAAACCCATGCATACACAGACATGTGACTATATAACCCTGGTATCTTTTAGCCGATTCCAACTCACAGTGAAGCCCAATCGAACAGAGTAGCATTGTACCACGGGGTTTCCAAGGCTGTAAACTTTACAGAAGCAGACTGCCACAGCTTTCTTCCCTGGATGGCTGATGGATTCGAACCCCAACCTTTTGGTTTGTAGCCCTGTGCTTAACCACTGAATTCT
>NW_006408780.1:2151153-2154750 GCF_000296735.1 Chrysochloris asiatica
CACTCAAGTGTGGCAGCGGTAGTGAGGTTGGCCCAGGATCGGACATTGTTTCGTTCTGCTGTGCATGGGGTCGCTATGAGTCGGTTCCGACTTGATGGCACCTGACAACAACAACAACAAACCAAACCAAACTCAGTCCACTGCCCTTGACTTGATTTTGACTCACAGGGAGCCTACAGGACCGAATGTTTCTGAGACTGTAAATCTTTATGGGAGCAAACAGTTTCATGGTTCTTCCTCAGAGCAGATGCTGGGTTTGAACTGGCAACTTGGCTGTTAGCAGGCCAGTGCTTAACCCACTGCACCACAACTTTGAAACATGTTGCTGTTAAGTGCCATCAAGTTAGTCCTGACTTACAGCGATCCTGTGTAGGAATTCTGAAGCTGTGTGGAGCTGCAGGATAATGCGGTGGACTGGAAGGTGAGTTTGAACCTCAAGGTCGGTGGTTCAAACTTACCAGCCGCTCTTTGGAAGCTCTACACAGGGTCACTATCAGTTGGAACCGATTTGATGGCACTTAACAACAACAACAAAGTGTTTGCAGGAAAAGAAATCTCATTTTTTTCCTGCAGAGCGGCTGGTGGGTTTGAACTGCCAACTTTGCTGTTAGCAGCCCAATGCTGACCTTGTCGTTCACAGTCTAGTGCTTATCCTACAGAATCACTGTGTTCCTACCTTCCAAACATACATCTGAGTACAATGGTAGCATCAGACCTCCTTGTTTAACTTTAGGGAACAGGAAGAGAATCGAGACCAACATTAGCCCAAAGCTTATTCCTATGAGGCAAGACTCAGACATGCCTCCACCCTCCAATCTCTTCACCAATTCTGAGAGAAGCCGGTTCTCCATGTACTCTCTCTGCTCTTCCGGGTTCAATAACTGATGGCAGGGGTCACAGAGAACTTACAGACCATGCTCATGACTCCGGGGTTTATTAGGGAACGAACAGTTACAGCTCAGGATCAGGACCCAGATGGGAGTAACAATAGTTCAGGATACAGTTCTTTGATCGGGACAGTTGTTTCTTGGTCATGTCCAGAGGCAGGTCTTTACTGCCAGGCCTTGTTCAGACAAGTGTTAAAACCGTTTAGCTCCACCAGTAAGTACCTAGAGGAACCCCACTATGACAGCAAGTCTCCTGTTCCAAGTACTCGTCTCTCGCGATTCTTGGGCCAGCACACCCACTATAGCTGCCTTGTTCTCTGGGCCGCTGGACTCAGCTGCTTGCCACTACTTCTCACCATCTCGTACCATCGCCAGTGGTATAGCTGTCTCCTGGTCTAGCCGGTTTTCATCTCAGGGACCCTGGGCCCTAAGGATACATTCTGCTCCTGCTGCTTCTTTTTGATGGTTGTTTCCCCTTAATCTCTGGAATTGGCTGTTTTTAAGTCTAGTTGTTAAGTGCCGTCAAGTCAGTTCCAACAACATAGCGACCCTATATAGGGTTTCTGAGGAGCAGCTAGTGAGATTGAATCACCAACCTTGCAGTTCAACCGTGGACCTTGCAGTCCAAACAGCTTGGCAGTCTGACACATTAACTCACAATACCCAATCCCCCACGAGGTTTCCATACACCTCATTTGCATTAGCAGATTGTCCAGTCTCCACAAGAGTTATACACACACCTTCTTTGCATAGGTTCACCAGATTATTTCATGGGTGTTACAAGACCATGAGGCGCCCTGGTAGCATCGTGGGTTACATGTCGATCTGCTAAGGTCCACCTAAGAGAAATCTGAGGCTTTCTGCTCCCATAAAGATTTGTTGTTGTTAAGTGCTGTCAAATCGATTTGGACTTATAGCAATACTGTATAGGGTTTCTGAGGAGCAGTTGGTGGGTTTGAACTGCCAACTTTGTGGTTCACAGTCCAGTGCTGATCTTACAGCACCACATCAGGAGTCTCCAGCCTTGGAAACCCTATACAGGGTCATTATGAGTCAGAGTCGACTCCACAGCACACCACCACTACCACCACTATAAGACCATGCCTTCGAGGGCCATAAAGACTTCACCGTGCGGCAATATGTATCTATAATAATGTTGTTGGATGCCGATGAGTCCATTCCAACTTATAATGACCCCATGTGACAGAGAACTCCCCCATAGGGTTTCCCAGGTGTCATCTGCATAGGAGCAGAAAGCCAGATCTTTCTTCTGTGGAACCTCTGGGTCAGTTTGAACCACTGACCTTTCACTTAGCAGCTGAGTGTTGAGCCACTAACAGTGCAAGGGGTTCCATGTATGTGTAAGTATGTATATTTCTATGTGTGTGTGTAGTAGGCACTCTAGCGGCACTGTACAATAACCACCGAACTGCTACCACAACGTTGGTGGTTCAAACCCACCAGCTGTTTCTGTTCCGGTGAAAACCTGTATAGGGTTGCTGAGTTGGACTCGACTAGCTGGCAGTGGGTTTGACTTCTTTGGTTTGCTGTTTTTGTTGAGTGCCATGGAGTCAGTTCTGACTCATAGCAACCCTGTATAGGGTTTCCAAGGAGCAGCTGGTGGGTTTGAAGAGCCACTTTGCGGTTCAAATCGACCTTGTAATATTTAAAATACATATGTAAAGTTTAAAGGAAATACACCTTAGGATGCTTCCATACAGACATCAACATCGGCTCTTAGGATGGAGATGAAGATGTAGATGAGGGTGCCCAGGAAAGGGGGATGCTCACTGGGGCAGTATGCTGAGCACTATGGGGAGGAGGGAAAATGGGACCTCCTGTTAGGCATGGGAGGTTTTGGTAGTAGGTTGTCTCAAAGTCCAGTCTAAAGCTCTGGATCGTTTGATGGATGAATTCCACATTTCGGTCAATCTCGTCAGGGCCAGAGCGTGGAAGGAATCGTGTCCCAGGTAAGCTGGGACCTTCCAGGCAGTTGAACGCCCCCAAGGCCGTTCTCGGGTCCTGAACTCCTGAACTGGACCCAGCCAGGTGCTCAAAAGCACACAGGCACGGGTGCACCTCAAGCCGTGAGGAAGTGGATCCACCTTTCAGAGAGAATTCGGAATTGGCTTAAGAAGACAGGGACCCCACTGTGTTCATATTCAACTGATAAACCCAGAGTGCTTTCCAGCTCCTGGGATCAGGGGTCTCCCGGAGCTGGCCTCGGTCCTTCCTTTCCCATCACCTGCTCACCTGCCCTTGAGGCTGGCTGACTCCCACCCTAGAGACACAGCCAAGAACTCGGGGGTCCGGCCCGCCATTGGACCCCTCCTCGAGGGCTGGGGTCTGTTAAGCCTGCTGGTCCCAGGGCCTGGATCCTGCTTCAACAACGCCAGGCCTGCTCATCTCCCCGTGGTTCCCTGGTTCTGGGCGCTCGGTCCAGATCAACAAGGCACCAGGAGGCTTGGGAAGCTCGGCCGGGGGCGGGGGGAGGGGGCACGGTCCCAGAAACCCTCTGCGGCGCCACTACGGAGCCCGGCCGTGTTCAGCGTCGCCCGGGGCCGGCAGGCCCGCGCCTGGCAGCGCCTCCGTGCAGGGGTTTGAGTACACCTTTGGCAGCTTGGGCCGCGAGCCCGGTCCCAGGCCACCAAGGCTCCGGGCAGGTGCGGCTGCAGGTGCGCCCAGCTCCGCTCCGCCCACCCGACAGCCC
>NW_006408780.1:2155421-2206428 GCF_000296735.1 Chrysochloris asiatica
AGTGCGCGTGCGCCACCGTCACGCCTGCCCCGCCCGCCCGCGCAGGTGACACAAAGGGGCCCGCGGGCCGGGCGTTGGAGGGGCGACTAAGCCTGTCTCGGGCTGGGCCCAGCCGTCCTGCGGCCCCAGCAGATTCCCAGATCCTAGGCCCGTCACTGCATCCCCGGGGCCTCCGCATCCCATATTCCAGGCCCACGGTTTTGCGGCCTGGCCTCTCCAAATCCCGGATTCCGGGTCGGTGAACCTGCGGGGGGCCCCGACCCCACCAGGTCCCTAAATTCCGAATTGGTGAGGTTGAGGCCTCAGTCCTTGTCCCATCAGAGCCTCGGGTCCGGGGCTTGTGGTCCGGCTCCGCCAAATTTGATAGATCCTAAACCTGTGATCCTGAGGCATGTCCCCATCAGATTCCCGGGCCTTGGTGCATGATGTGGTTCAGAACCCCCCCATCCTAGGCTTGTGACCTTTAACGCCTCAGATCCAGCAAACTCCCCATTTCCAGGCCTCTGATTCTGAGGCCTGCTTCCCCCCACTCCCCAGGATCTGTGTTCTTTAACTGGCCCCAACAGGTCCCAGTGAATCCCAAAGAATCCCTGGTCTCCATGCCCACGATCCTGTGGCCCTGGCCTCACCAGATTCCCAGTGTCCCGGCCATTGCTCCCGTGGCCTCATCTTGTTGGAAGCCCACTAGCCTCACCTACTCCCTCAGTGTGACCCCCTGACTTGTCACCATTCTTTCACGCTGTGCCCCCTCCCCCAGGGTTTTGGAAGCTCTGAGTTTTGAATGTGATGTAGCTGGGTACTAGGATTGAGTGCACCTCAGTAGGGCTCTAAGATAAACCTCACTGTGTTCTCTAAAAGAAGAGAGACCCCGTGGCTCCAGAGAAGTTACTGCATTTTGACTTGTGCGGAGGAGTCAGAGCTGCTGTGAACTTTGTAGCCCTCCTCTGTGGGTCTTGCCTCGTTTCCTGTGTTAGTAGCTGGGCAGCCAGCCTGGTGGGGGAGGGGGAGAGCTTCCCATGCTCTCTGCCTGGGATCTGGGGTTTATGTGGTGTGGGAGACGAGCGGGAACTCTTATGTCAAAGGGTTTTGTCTGAGAAGAAACAAACATCTCTGAAATATGGACGTTTGGGAGATGACCTGCGGGTGCTGTTTGCATTTTTCAGCCCGTTTTCCTTGTTAAGGAAAATGAAAACGTGCCTGTTCTGGTAGTGGGGAAGGCAGCCCTTCTGCTTACGGCTTCTCGGTGGGCACCTGAGCTGTACAGCTAGGGTGGCCGGCTGGTAATCCCGCAATAAAGGCCGCTGCTAGCCCACAGCCACCACATCATGTAAGGAAAGTCCCCACAATGCGCTTCCCGCTCTGGGCTCGCCCGTTTCCAACCTTAATAATTCAAGAGGTTGGAGCCAATTCTCTGCTGCCAGGGCACTAAGTGTATTTTCTTCTCTCGTTCTGATTAGTGGCCGAAGCAAGGCCCCTGCGGCGTACTCCTGGTCCTGAAGCCCACACTGCCCTCCACCGGCTTGCCCGCTGCGACCTTCTGCGGGCTGGGTGGCTCTGCCCCTGGGCTGAAGGGGGAGGGAACGGTCTGGGGCCAGGGCTCCCCTGCTGCTGGCTGCCAGGGAAGGTCATGGTCGGCTGGCTCACAGTCTGCTGTTTTCAGCATCCTTATCAGACCACCTTGTACCAGGTTGTGTACAACAGGGCGGTGGCCATTTTGTAGTTCCTCTTCAACTTCCAGCCCCTGTGGGCTTGGACCTCCCTGGTGGGAGGGGCCGTTCACAGGGTGGAGCTGGGAGGGACCAGGCTGGTGAGGGGCCTCAGCTTCCTCCCCTCGCTGGGCTGGGCTGTTCCACTCTCTGATCCCACCTCCCCACTCCTCCTCCCACCACCCTGGGCTGGCATTCCCTACCCCCACCCGTGTGCCCAGCACGGCTGCACAGTCAGGTCGTAGGAGGCCTGTGAGAGGAACCGCACCTGGGCTTGGAGGCCACTGGAACTTTCGCTGGCTGGATGCCCAGCCCAGCCCTCTGCCTGCTGCTTTGGAATGAGGGCGTCGCCTCTGGCCATGCCCAGAGGATGGCTTTGAAGCTGCAGAAGGGAGCCTGGCCCAATGCCAGACCCCATCCAGCTTTGGGATTCTCTTTTGACCGGTCAGGACAGGATCACCTTCGAATTCTGGGAAAAGAGAAAGTGGCCGCCCTTCTCTCTGGGTCTCCTGGGGATGATGGGAGAGTCCGGTGATAAACCTGGGGGGCCCAGACTCTCCTGCAGTTGGGAAGACGAAAGACAACAGAGCAGGGGAGAAGGTCTGGAAAGTCAGGTGGGGTCAGGCAGAAGTGCTGAAGACCTCTTCTAGCACACGGGAGTTTCTCCCTCAGTTGTGTGGTCCCAGGCACCTGGCGTCCGCTCAGCTCCAGGGAGCACCATGGCAGCCGCTCTTCCTCCTATCCGGAGAAGCAACTTCACCAGTGAGGCTGAGATGATGGGGGAGCGTGCGTGATGCTCATGTAAAAGCTGCTGGGTAGAGAGGCGCTAGAGAAGACCCCCTGACCATGGACCGGAATCCTGGGGTAGGGGCTGGAGAGGACTCATGTCGGCAGGCGTCGTGGAGAAGTGTCCAGAGAATAGTAGGGGCCCAGGCCTGAGCCTGTGCTCGCGGCCAGCATGTGACCTCTGGCGTGCTGGACAGTGAGCTGAGGGGGATGTAGACTGGCCTTGGCCATGTGTAGTTCTGGGGTCTCTATGTCCTGCCCTCACCCTGTGCCTTGTGTGGGGCACCAGGCTGTGACGGTGCCCACTGTTGTTTGGGGTGCCCAGAGGATTCTTCCTGCATTCCTTCCTGCAGGGTGGGCTGGGGCCTGTGGGCTTCGCCCACACCCCCTGACCTCTTTACCTGCATCTCTCATGGCCCTATGGCCTCTGTCTCTCCCTGTGACCCTTTTGGTCTTCCCCTTCACGCCTTCCCCTTCTCTTGCCCACTTTGAGAACGTGCTTAATGCTGGGAAGGTTTTCGGGTGGGTCGTAGCTCTCTGGTCTGTTTTCTTCCCCTCTGCTGTCTTCTGTTGTTCTTGCTCCCCTCCGGGGGCACATCTCGATGGAGCACTGTCTGCTGGGTGCATCCACATGGCGCTTGAAGTTCTCTCTGGTCTCCTGAGCCCTGCAGGGTGTCTCCTCGTCTGCCTACCCCACCCTACAACCTCCCACATTCTCACCCTCTGCCTTACTTTCTGTGGGTTCTCCTGCTTAGTCCCAGGGAATCCTGCTCGGCCTCGGTCTGACTCCTCCTCCTCTGATGCTGTGAAATGACTTGTGATGGACTTCTCCACCTGGGCTGGGTTATCTTCCTGCCTCCCTGTTGTGCCTCTTCTCTGTAGCCTGACGCACAGATGGTGTGGGAGGGGAGAACTTGGGGGCTGCGGAGGGGGCGGTGTGTCCTCTCCTCCCAAATCCTACTGAGGATCCTGAGCGCCAACCCACTGCCCATACGTGGTGCGATTATCTGATGAACTACCTCAGACAGACAGACAGACTTGCTGAAGAATCCCTGTGTGGCACCCTGGTTTTAGAGGAGTTAAAGCACCTCGCTGGGCTCCTCATGTCTGACCCATCTCAGAGGAGGGGATCCCCTATGGTAGCTGATGTGACATTCAGTGTACAGATTGCGGGGGCTTCCCTGACATGGGAGCGGGAGGGTTTCTGCCAACAGTTGCTCCTTCATGTGTGGTCAGTGCTCCTCAAGGGAGTCCACTGCCTGAGTGAGTCTGTGGGCTCCTATGATCTGCCTCCCGGAGATCCCCAAGAGGCATGCCAGTTAGAGGCTGGCCGTGCTCCTGGAGAGATGCAGTGTTCCTCCAGTGCTGGTGTGAGGGAGAACTCCCAGGCCCTGCCCGGTCCCAGGCACGACTTCCGGGATGCTGTGCCCGTCTGTACAGAGCCTCCTTGTCTCTCATCTGGGCGGCTGCTGGGCAGAGGAGGTGCAGACCCCCGGCTCCTTCAGGAGGCTGAACGTGGCTGAAACATTCCCACAGCAGTTTGACGGTTGAAACCTGCCGCTCGCTCGCGGTGTGCTCTGGAGTTTCTACGTGCGTTTGGGGGTGTGGGTATAGGAAGTGACAGACATCGAGTGAGCACTGTCAGGGATGAGCACGATGTCCTCCGGATGCCGCTGTGTGTCCACAAGCCCAGGGGGATGGTCCGTTCAGGACTTGCCATTGCCCCGTGTGACTTGGGCAGTCTCTTCTACTGGACCAGGCTCGCTCCACGTGCCCTGGATGTGGCATCCTGCTGACTCGGGGTGACAGGGATGAGAGCCATTTCTCCTTGTTGTCATCATGGACGGCTGTCGCTCCCCACACAGAGCAAAATACTGCCGGCTCTTGTCCTGTCCTTGTGGACTGCTGTTGCTGCACCCCCCTCCCCCAACACACACACAGAACCAAACACCAGCTGGTCCTGTGCCATCCTCATTGTCAGTTCAGCTTGATGGTGATGGTGGTGGTGGTTCTGTGCCGTGGAGTCAATTCCGACTCATAGCAGCCCTGTACAGGGTTTCCGAGGCTGTAAATCTTTACGGGAGCAGAAAGCCTCATCTTTCTCCCACGGAACAGCTGGTAGTTTTGAACTGCTGACCTTGAGGTTCGGTTCGTAGCCCAATTTTTAACCACTACGCTACCAGAGCTCCTTTAGTTGCAGCTTGGAGCGTTGTAATCCTTAGGTTTTTGTTTTTAGTTTTTTATTGTGAATTGAGGGAAGGTTTACAGATTACATCATCAGTTTTACATTCAACAATTCATATGTTCAGTGCATCATGTATTTTCTCCATGATGACGATTGCAGTCCCCTCTGTGTCCCACCTGTGAATAGCATTTGCCTCTGTTCACTGTAACTCCTTCATTCCTCCCGATGTCACACACTACCTTCAGCTTTCCTCTGCCAACCTGTCCCGTCCCCATGTTAACATGTGTCTTGTCTCTGGCTGATTTTCTGAGGCTGATTATCAGAACTTTCTTCCTTTTCTGTCTGAGGTCAGAAGTGCCACTGAAACCCGCCACACGCCAGCCTTCCCTGACGGGTAGTGGCCACTATAGTGTGTGAGCCCGTGCAGCACAGATGCACCATCCTCCCAGCTCTTCTGTGGGAGCCCAGACAGGTGCTGGCCGGGAAGTCGGATGGCCAGAAGCATACGGCTGAGCCTGTTGGTTCCAACGCATGGTGACCCTGTGTGTGTCAGAGGAGAACTATATACCGTGGGGTCTTCAAGTGTGTGTCAGAGGAGATCTCTATACCGTGGGGTCTTCAAGGCTCTCACCTTTCTTCCCAGGCCCCTTAGGGTGGGTTCCAGCTGTCAATCTTTCTGCTCGTAGTGGAACACTTAGCTGTTTGCACCACCAGCTGTCAAGCAGAACATGAAGTAGAAGACTGTTCAGTTGTGGTAAGCTGTTTGTAGCCTGTGTTACCTTCGGGTTCCTGGTAGTCCCACATGTCCCCTCCTTTCTGCATCAGCCTTGGCACCTGACCCTGGACCGTAGGTTGGGGAAGGTGCGGGGTTTGTGGCATCAGCAGCTGGGGGTGCTGAGGCGGCCTCTGTGCCCAGCCTGGGCTCTCGTGGATGGAGTAGGAGAATGTGGACATGAGGGAGCTAGAAGGAGGGCCACAGCTTCATGAGCTGCTCTGAGCCTGGGCTGGAGAGGCCAGAGAGGTTTTACTATTGCTCAGAGGGAAACCAGCAGGTGTAGTCAGTGGTTTGTTGGCATAGTGGTTAAAGTGCTCAGCTGCTAACCAGAACAGGTAGGTGGTCTGAATCCACCAACTGTTCCGGGTGAGAAATAGGTGATTGTCTGCGTCCATGTACCACTCTGCAAGGTGCTCTGGTAGCGTGGTTACGAGTAGGGCTGCCAACCTCAAGGTCAGCAGTTCGAAACTACCAGTGCTTCTGCAGGAGACAGATGAGGCTTTCTGCTCCTGTAAAGATCGACAGCCTTGGAAACCCTGTGCAGGGTCGCTATGAGTCGGAACCAACTCCACGGCACACCACCACCATGGAGAGCTCTGCAGCCTTAGAAACCCTGTGGGGCAGTTCTGCTCTGTACTATCGGGGTGCTGTAAGTCGGAATTGCCTCACCAAGAGTGGGGTTGGGTGGGACAGGATGTGGGCGCTAGGAGCCTGGCTCTGCAGTGGACTGGCTGCCGACTCCTTCACACAGTTCTCAATAATATCTGGAGTTTTTCTGTGCCCTTTTTGAAGCCCCCCTTGTGTAGACACACTTGTGTGTCTATAGAAACCCGCTCCTCACATACTGCCATGGTTAAATTCTACAGACCAGGCCATTAAGCAAGATTAATGTGCGTGGAGGAGCTGGGTGCTGAGAGTTGCTGTGGTCTAGACCCCAAGGCCTTGTGGTTGGGGCTGAAGCGGACCTGGAGCCTGTTGGCACGGTTGGGGTCTGAGGCAGGGCCTGGATTAAGATGGTCAGTGGGCGTAGCTGCCTGTGCCCATGCCTCCGACCCCCTGAAGCCACTCTCTCTGTTGCTGCCCTGCAGGCCAGGGAGGAGTACTGCTGGTCTTGCAGGATGTGGAATCCAGGTGTATGACCCCCCGGGCCCGGAGGACGAGGGCTACTGGCTTCTGCTGCTTCCCAGCACCCTTCCTGCTGCAGGACTTGGTTTCAGGATGCTAGAGGAGAGGGGGACAGCCTCTCCTGCCCTACCTCTTCCTGGGCCCCTCAGTCCCTCGCAGCCCCTGAAAATCTGCTTCAGTTGCAATTTTTGTACCCAGAGCTGCAGTGGTGTCTGTGGTCGTGGTGGGATGGGACCAGTAGAGGCCTCCTAGATAGCTGATGGACATGGGGAGGAAACCCAGGTTAACGTGCAAAATAGTCGGAGGGCAGATTTTTACCTATCGTCTTGAACGGGAAATGTCGGTTAACAAGATCATTGGTCAGGGAGGAGTAGGTGTGTCTGTGTATGCACACGTATGTGTATATGCATGTTGTTAAGTGCTGTTAAGTCTGTTCTGACTCTTAGCGACCCTGTATAAGGTTTCTGAGAAGCAGCAGGTGGGTTTGAACTGTCAACCTTGCTGCTAGCAGTCCAGTGCTTAGGTGCCATTCAGCTGGGTCCAGCCTGCACTGTCCTCATAATCTTTGTTGTTTATGGTTGCTCCTGTGGGGGCAGCCCCCGTAACTGTCTCACTGAGGGGCTCCCTTTTTCTCACTTTTTCCAAGACAGGTTAGTTCTTTTTTTTTTACAGTCCATGGTATAGTCAACATTGTTCAATAACACCATAATTCAAATCAGTCTATTGTTCTTATAGCAAAGTTATGTCATCTGCATGGTGGTGTTGTTAGGTGTCATCCGTCAGGTCTGACTCATTGTGACTCTTCACACAACAGAGGGAAATGCTGCCTGGTACTGTGCCATCCTCACAGGTGTTTCGTCTGGAGCCCATGGCTGCTGCCACTGGTCAGTCCATCTCATTGGATGTCTTACTCTTTTTCGCTGACCCTCCACTTTACCGAGCATGATGTTCTTTTCCAGGGCATTGACAACAATCTGCATGGTGTCCTGGTGTAGCGCTGTGGATTAATGCGCTGGACCGCAAGGTCAGTTTGAACCACAAGGTCAGTGGTTCAAGTTCACCAGCCATTCCTCGGAAACCCTATGCAGGGTCTTTATGAGTCAGAACCAACTTGATGGCACTTCACAACAGCAACAATCTGCACATCACAGGTTGTTAATGAACTCTGCCTTCAGTCCTGAAGCCACACTCTTCTCCATATAGGCCAGTTTCTTTTTGCTCAGGGTACAGATTGAGTGAGTACCATGAAAGTCTATGACCCTGATGCACACCTCTCCGGAATTTGTTGTTAAATGCCGTCCTAATGATCATTCGTGTGTTTCATGGATGATGTCCTCCCACAGCTTTTGTGGTCTTCAGTCCAATCCACTCTTAAGATGGTCTCTAAATTCAGGTGACGTATACTGAAGGTCCTATTTTTGTTCCGGTGTTTTAATTTTTTTAATTTTAATTTTTAATTTTCTCCAGCTTCAAGTTGAACTTGCATTAGAACAGTTAACTGATGGTCTCTTCTGCAGCAGCTTCTTCAGTGTCTCTTTCCATAGATGGAGTTGATGTGATTCCTGGGTAAAGCTGTTTATATTGTTGAAAAGAGGTATTTCCAATGCCTAGCTCTTTGAGGACCACAAAGACATGCAGGCAACCTTGTACACTAAGCGGACAGACTGGTGGTGGATAGATGTGTAAATGTTGTTGTTGCTAAGTGCTACTAAGTGCCATGGAGTGGGTACCGACTCACAGCAACCCTGTGCACAACAGAACGAAACTCCGCTCGGTCCTGGGGCCCACTGCTGGCCCACTGCTGCTGCCACTGTGCCAGTCCGTCATGTTGGGGGTCTTCCTCTTGTTCGATGACCTTCCCAAGCATGATGTCCTTCTCCAGAGACTGGTCCCTCTTGATAGCATGTCCAAAGTATGAGAGCTGAAGTCTCTACGTCCTAGCTTCTAAGGAGCACTCTGACTGTACTTAGTCCAGCACAGATTACGTTGTTCTTCTGGCAGCCCATGGTACATTGACTATTTGTCTCCAGCGCTGTAAGTCACGTGTCGCGGTTCTTCTCTGGTCTTTCTTGTTACTGCCCAACTCTCACATGCATATGAGGTGATTGAAAATACCATGGCTTGGGTCAGTTGCACCTCAGTCCTCAAACTGGTATCTTTGCTCTTGAACACTTTAAAGAGGTCGTGTGCAGATTTGCCTAATGCAGTTATGTCGTTTGATTACCTGACTGCTACTTCCGTGAGTGTTAATTTTAGATCCAAGCTAAATGAAGTGTTTGACAACCTCAATCATTTCTCCGTTGATAAGGATGTTATTTATTGGTCTAGTGGTGAGAATTTTTTGTTTTCTTTACACTGGGGTGCAACCCATACCGAAGGCTTTGATTTTCATCAGTAAGCATTTTAAGTCATCTTTACTTTCAGCAGGTAAGGTTGTATCATCTGTATATTGAAGGTTGTTCATGAGCCTTCCTCCAGTCTTGGCACCACATTCTTCATATAATCCAGCTTCTCGGATTATTTGCTTGGCAGACGATTGAGTAAGTGTAATGAAAGAATGCAACCCTGGCACATACCTTTCCTAATTTTAAACCATTCAGTGTCCCCTTGTTGTAGTTGAATGACTGCCCATTAGTTTATATACAGGTTCCTCATGAGCACAGTTAAGTGTTTTGGCATATCCATTCTTCATAGTGTTGTCCATAGTTTGTGAGGATCCATACAGTCAAAAGCCTTTGCATAGTTAATAAAGCACAGGGAAACATCTTTCTGGTATTCTTTGCTTTCATTCAAGATCCATCTGATGTCCCTCATTCCACGTCTTCTTCTGAGTCTGACTTGACTTTCTAGCAGTTCTCTTTATATGCACGGTTGCAGCTGTTTTAAAATGACCTTTAGCAGCATTGTACTGCCTGTGACTTTCATGATACTTTTCAATGACTTCTGTGTTCCCTGTGTCACCTTTCTTTGGAATGGGCACAAACATGGATCTCTGTTGGCCAGGTAGCTGTCTTTCAAATTTCTTGGCCTAGATGAGTGGCTCCAGTGTTTCATCAGTTGGTTTTTTTTTTTTGAAAGATTTCAGCTTGTATTCCATCAGTTCCTGGAATATTGTTTGTCACTCATGCCTTCAGTGCACCTTGGACTTTTTCTTTTACTACCATTGGTTCTGGATCATATGCTACCTCTTGAAATGGTTAAACATCAGCTGTTTTTTTTTGATACATGACTCTGTGTATACCTTCCATCTTCTTTTGGTGCTTTTGGCATCATTCAATGTTTTAACAGTTGCTAAATGCCATTGATTCGGTTCTGACTCTTAGTGACCTTGTATAGGGTTTCTGAGGAACGGCTGGTGTATTTGAACCACCGATCTTGCAGTTCAAACTAACTTTGTGGTCCAGTGCTTATCCTACAGCGCCACACCAAGACTCCCATAGAATCTTAGAATATTACGAGTCAAAGCTTGAATTCTTTCTACAGTTTCTTCAGCTTGAGACACGATGACTGTGTTCTTTTCCTCTTGGTTTTCAGATGTATCAATGAGGAGGCTTCTAAAAGTTTATGGAAAAAGAGAATGTACTTTTTCCTTGAATTTTTGAAGTCCTCTCCTAAGTGGATTTGTTAGGTACTGTGGAGCTGATGTCTACTCATTAGTAGCCCCATGTGACTGAGAAGAACTACCTCATGGGTTTCCTAGGCCATAACCTTGGTGGACACGGATTGCCAGGTCTTAACCAGTGTGCCACCAGGTTGCCTTGAGAGAATGTTGGGAAGTGCTGTCGAGTTGGTTTGGACTCATAGCGACCCTGTATAGGGTTTCCAAGGAGAGACTGGTGAATTTGAACTGCTGACCTTTCGATTCAAACCCATCTTGTGGTCCACAGTGCCCCAGCAGGACTCGCCTTGACAGAATAAGAGCCCTTCTGTCAGAGGGTGAAAAGGAGGGGCCACAGCAGTTTGGAGGGGTGCTTGAGGAGAGAGGGATAAGAGCAACCGCCACCCTGGTGTGGGGTCAGCACAGGGGCAGAGCTGAGGAGGAAGAATGTTGTTCTGAGAACTTGGGGCCGCCCTGAGTTGTAGCCTGAGGGGTCACACCCTCTGGTTTTGTTTCAGAACCTGGTTGCTGTGGGGAGAGCAGGTATGGTGGAGAGGAGGGGAGCTGGAGGTTCAGGGGAGCTGGCTGTGAGGGCCTGAGGAGCTGTCTGCGGTTGTCTTTGGACGTGCTGACTTGGACACGTACAGCAGACCAGCGGACAGGGAGGAGGCAGGACCAAGCCATGGTCTCAGCCCCCTGGGCTTCCTGCAAAAAACGGTGCCCCTGGGGCTCAGCTCTTAGGTTTGGGAGTGTCTTAGACTTGGTCTCAAAGCTCTCAGGTGACACCCCTCCCGCCCCCACCCCCCCACCCCCCGCAGCCCCTAAGGAAGAGGTGCCTGAGAATGCTCCAGCCCCAACCCCAGCTCTCCCCACCCCCTCCCTGCAGAGTTGAGTAGGGCGGGAGTGAAGTCCAGGTGGGCAGGGCAGCCCTGGTGTCCCCCCCCCCCCCCCCCCCCCCCCCCCCCCCCCCCCCCCCCCCCCCCCCCCCCCCCCCCCCCCCCCCCCCAGGGCAGGAAACTTGCTGCTCTTGCTAGCCCCTCATTTGTTTTTGATAAACCGGGGTCCCATGCCTGCGGAGTTTCTCCTTGGCGGTACTGCCTTAATTTCCCACCATAAGTGTGCCCTGTGTGGATTCACAGTTGTCATGGAGCGGGCTCCGTTGTGTTAGTGTGTTAGTATAGAGCTACGGGGCTCAGGGTTTTCATTGGCTCCGTTTTGGGACCTAGACCACCAAGCCTTTTTTTAGGAGGCACTTCTGGGAGGGCTAGAACTGCCATAGCAGTATAGTGGAGTCCTCTTGTTAATCCGATGACTTGGCCTCCTGGATGCCCTCTCTCCCTTCCAGCCCTTCGTGTTCGTGTAGGAGCTGAAGTCTGTCCGTTCTGGGTGGAGCTGGTGGTGTTCCCGTGTGCATAGAGCAGAACTTAGCCTTTTAGGAAACCCTCCCACTGCCGAAGTGCGCCCAGGCAGCTCCCTCACCCTCGCTGCGGTTCTCAGGGGATCTCGCATATTTTCTGAGGGACATCCTGGGGTTGGCGCAGGGGCTCTTCCACAGTGGGTGCCACCAGCGCCCCAGCCTGTCTCTCCCCCTGGTGTTTGGTATGGCCCTCGGGTGGGCGTGTGCATTTGAGCCGCGTTTTCCCTGCCGTCTTTTGCCCAGCTGCTTACGGGGATCCAACGTAAGATGGCATTCGCTACGATGCGGATGTGAACACGACTGCCTGCCGTGAGCGGAGTACGGGCATCGTGGGCAGCGCTGTCTGTCTCCGGAAGCCCGACCCACGACTGTCTTGCCTAGGTGCCTGGAGGGACTGGGCGCGGCTGGGATCCTGCTTCCAGAGCCACCCCAACTCCCTGGGGCCCCAAATTCTGACTTTTCATTTTGGGCGGGAAAGAAGGAAGATGAGAAGGGGGCTGTGGGGCCCAGGATGCCTGTGGCCCCTACCCAGAGGGTTCATGGCTCCTTTCCCCCTTTCCTCAATTGAGCATCCTCAAGCCCCGCCCCCAGACCCAGGCTCCACCCCTGGCATCCTGGCCCTCCCTGCCCACGCCCCCACTAAACTCAGGCCCCCTTCCAACCCTGCCCTCACTCCAACAACCTGTGGTCCCGCCCCAGCGCCCCCCTCACCGCCCACCACTTACCCAGCTCCCCTGCTGCTACTGAGTGGGGTGGGGGTGGGGAGATGGGGTGAGATGAAGGGAGGTAGTGGGGGAGGGAGCCCCAAGTGTGGGACCTTGGTTCGGAATTATGATCATTGAGCCCGTCATCTGCCTACCGTGCCACCGACGAGTGGGAAAATTCACGATTTCCCCGTTTCACGTCTCTGTGATTAAAACCCAAGGAAGGCGGGTTGCTTGTATTTTAACTTAGGAGCAAGACTTGTCGGTCAGCGCCAAGGGCATGGCGCGGCCAACCGAGTGAAGTGCCTGCCATTGCATGTACTGTGCGGAAGTCCTGCGTCCCTTCGCCTGGTGGTGCTGGGCAGGCGCAGGCCTCCGAGGGTTTGGTGCGGGGTGGATGTGAGGTGGGGTGGACACAGACCCGGGTGGGTATGAGGCAGGGTAGGCACTGGGCGAGGGGGCATGGATCCTGGAGTGTACAGAGCAGAGTGGGTGCAGGACAAGGTGGGCATGAAGCCAGGTGGGCGCAGCTCCCGGAGGGCACGGAGCAGGGTGGGTGCTGTGTGGGGTGTTCATGGCCTCGGGTAGGTGCGGATCTCAGAACGCTCGGGCAAGATGCATGTGAGTCAAAGTGAACAGTGTGCCTTGGAGCACAGAGAGCCTTGGTGGGTGCGGCACAGGGCCGGGTGTGTGTGGACCTGGGTAAGCTAGGACTCCGCAGAGTGTGGAGCAGGTGGGTGTAGGGCGGAGTAGGTGCGGATTCCAGAGTACACTGAACAGGGTAGGCGCAGGCGCAGGCGCGGGACTTGGTGCCGAGCCGGTGTGGTTGGGTGTGCGCAGGCCCTAGAACATGTGGAGTGGAATGGGCATGGGCCCGGGAGGGTACTGGTCCTGGTAGGTGCAGCTCTGAGTGCTCGGGGCCGGCCCTGTATTGCTCGAATTGGGGGGTGGGTTTAGGATGAGGTGCGCACGCGCGTTGAGGTGGGCACTGGCCGGCAGGCTTCCTCGCGGCGCCTGGCTCCCTCTGTTGTGCCCCACCCCCAGTGTGCTTTCCACTGCTGTGCCTGAGCTCTCGGACTCTGTCCACAGCCCCTCAGGGCCGGACGACCTGCCCCTTCGCTTATCTTCCGTGTATAAGCGCTCAGAGTCGGTGTTCCGTTGGAGGGGGAGAACACGCCCGGAATCTGTCGGGCGGACTGCCTCCGGGTGCCCCCATGGGACAGCCCATGGGTGCAGCAGTGTTGGGTGCGGCTGCTGGCTGTAGGGGGCGCTGCTGGTAGAGACTCCTGGCGGTTGTGTAGGCTGACCTCACTCACACCTCTGCAGGCCAAGCGCGGGGCGGGGTAGCAGCGCCTACTGCCTGCGTTCGGGCTCAGCGACGGTCACTTTTATTCTGCGCTAAACAAATTTCTCACAATCGGATTAGGACTCCCAGATTGTTTCTGGTCAGCGTGATCGGTCATAAAGACTGACAGGCAGATGGAATGGGGGTGTCGCAGCTTATATGCCCCCATTTCATTCCTCCCCAGCATACATACCCCCACTTTCACTTTACACCAATTGGTGTAGGACGTGGGGGCAGCCCACTGCCAGGAGGTCTACCTTGTGGTCCTTTGCCGGGCAGTCTCCACAGTCTGCCCCCCTGCTTCCTTGTGTACACACTTGGCAGCAGAGTAGAAAGGCCCACGTGGCCAACTCCGGGCAGGACCCCCACTCGGACATGCCTTTGGCCGGCGTCCACGCCTCGTCCTCAGCCTCTAGGAAGGCCCACTGTTAGCATCAGTACCCCCTTTGACCTGCAATGGGAAGCCTGCCCTAAGAGTAGGGTGGGGCTTCCTGAGTGTGGGTAGGGCCCGGGGGAAGTGACGCCTTAGGTGTGTCCCCACGGGGGAGATGGCCGTTTCAGACATCGAGGCAGGGGGCTCCCAGCTAGGTGGGGTCAGTGCCTATAAGCCCGCAAGGCCCGAGCTGGCGCATGTGCTCATTTGCTTCCCCCTGCCCCCCATGGCCACTCTGCGCCTCCCTGGCCGCCGCCCCCCCCCCCCCTCGTGGCGGTTCTGTGTTCCTGTGCCTCGTGAGCAGGTGTTTGGGTAGTGAATTTATCTTCTGGGGCTTTTCTGTACTTTATCCTTATTTTCGTATTTTCTTCCTTGGTTTCATCCCATGAACACCCCTCCCCAGCCCTAGACTGCATTAGTTTCCTGAGGTCTTAAATGCTCTCTGTTCTGCCCGTCAGAAGTGTTCTGGTAGCTTGGCAGCGGCGGGCTTCCCTCATCTTCTCCCCCCCGCCCCATCGCACCTGAGTGGTCTTTCTAGCACCCCGATCTAGTGTTAAGTTTAGGCTGACATTTGTATCCTCTCCCACCCCTGCTCACTTTCAGCACCCAGGCTGTACCCACTGCTCCCAGGCCAAGTAGTATGGCAACAAATTACGGCCCCTCACGGACCACCTATGGGCGGATACATGTGCACGTCTGCATGGGCAAAGTTACTAGTTACGTTTTGGGACCATTTTCACTAATAAGCTGAGCTGTGGGCTCTGGAGAACGCAGGTGAGGGTCTGCGGACTGGCCTGTGGTGTCTGGTCACCCGGCCATGGGGACACACAGCGGGCTGGTGTCCGTGGGGTGCCAGGGAAACCACGAGGGCAGTACAGGGGGCAGGAGCTCCTCCTGGTCAGCCTGGTGTGTGGCACTAGGCGGTAAGGAGCAAGGTCAGTGTATCAGAGATCTGATGCTGCTAGTGCGCCTCCTCAGGCCCTTCCCAAGGGAGGCGGGGTTGGGCTGGGCACTGCCAGTGTCAGGGTTCCTCAGCTCAACTTTCTGATGCGTGGTAGACACACAGGGAAAGATGAAGAGAAAGGAATTGGGCTGTGTCTTACTGAGCCTTGTGGTGCTGACAGTACCGGGTCAGAACCCTGCGGTGGGAGCAGCAGGCTCCATGGGAAGCCCGTGGGCGCAGACCAAGGCCCTCCTGGCCAAACGCCCTACTAGCTAGTTGGTACCTTGACCCCTGGTGACCAGCAGAAAGTTCTGGCAAGGTTCTCCAGCATCGAGGCCATAACCTCCGGCTTCCGTTTCCTTGTCTGTGACCCATCACCACACCTCTCGCCTCTTTGGGTGGAATAAATTTGAGTTGATGCCTGGCACAAACCTAGCACCTGCCCAGGCTGGGTGGTCAGTGTCCCTTACTGTGTGCCAAGCAGGTGGGGGGGGGGTTGCCTTTGGGGTACTTGGAGTGTTCCAGTCCTGGGACTGGGCTGGGCTGGGTAGACCTCAGAAGTTGTGCCCCAGCCTGCTGGGACCCAAGGGCTCTGTTCCAGTGTAATCGGCGGACACCTGATCCTCAGGCAGCCTGCCTGGAAAGGCCTGCTTTCCTTGGCTGCAGCCTTGTTGCTCCTGGCCCAGGTACTTCGCACACACGCTACACATCCTGTTCGCTCAGCTCATGTCGCACACCTTTGTTAGAGGGAGATTTACCCTAGGGCCTCTGGGCTGGGCACAGATGGGGACTTGGCCTCTGTAGGCCAGACTCCCCAGCCCCCTGGGCTCTGGCCTCCAGCTCTCCCACCTCTAACCTGGTGTACCAGCTGGTGACTCACTGTAACTGGAAGCCCCAACCCAGAGGAAAGGGTCTGCGGAGCCTGGAATGTTTTCTGTGGTTCTGTCCCAGCAGGCCCTGGCTCCAGATTTTTGGGGGTCCCAAGTGACACCTTTGCATTATTATTTATTGGGTCTGACTTTTCTGGAATGAAGTTAATTCAGGGAGGTCAGACTTGTGTTTGCCAGGACACTTAGATTTTTCCCTGTGTTTTGCTTGAAAAGTATATACATACCCTGTGTTTACTTCAAGGGTGGGTGTGCCTGGGGGGCAGCAGGCATGACCTTCTGCAGACACGGTGGGTGTCCTGGCCCTCCCTCTCTGACCCAACCAGCAAGCAGAGCTGTGACTGAGAGGCCAGCACCCACCAGCAAGACCAAGTGTTGGCTGGGGGTCCTCAGAGCCCTGGAATCTTTCTGGCAGCCCGGTAGACTTTGACCCCTGCTACTGCAGGTTGTCAGAAGCCCCCAGGCCTCCTTTAGAGAGCGGAGGAGGCCTCTGTATGTCAGACCATATGGCTGCCGTGAGTCTGGGTCTCCTGCTGGACACAGGTCAGAAGTGGCCTGAGGGCAGGTAGAAGCCAGGCCTCCCCCCACCCTGAGGAGGCTATGCTTTCTGAGGTCACTGCTGGAGGGTGTCTCAGAGACTCCGGCCTGGACTGTGGTGCTCTGGGGGAACAGTGGCCTTCTTGTCACCAGGTGTGAAGAGCTTTGGGCAGGTCATAATGCAGAAAGTGGCTCTGCCATCTAAGGGTTGCAAGCAGGAACCATGCTCTGTGCACCGTGGTGCAGTGTACACAGTGTTGCTGAGAGGAGGTGACGCAGCACCTGGTAGGAGGGGAAACTGTCCAGGAGGTCAGGTGACGAGAGATGTGGATTCACTCTGAGGAGAGTTTCTGAGATACAGGGAAACTCAGGGCCCTGGGCGGGCGAGGTGAGCCCTGGAAGGAGGGCCCACACCATCAGTAGGTGTGGTTCAGCCTCTGGACAGCAGCGTGTGGGCAGATTGGGGTGGAAGCTCTCAGCAGACTCCAAGTGCTGGAAGGGGATACGATGGGGGCGTGAGGAGAAGCTGCAGCTTGGGGAGCACCCTCCCTGGACTGCACTCTGGATTCCCATGGAGTCCTAGTGGAGAGCTTGCAGACTAGTGGTCACCAGGCCACTCAAGGACAAAGGGACCATGCGGAAGTCTTCCTCCAGCATGTCCTCCCAGCGCCCTCTGCTGAGAGAGCTGGGCCTCTGCCTCTTTGCTGCCCTGGTACTGTGCACAGTAGTGGATGGCTTCATGGGAGAGTTGGTCCCTCTGTGTTCCAGCCAGCAACACTGAGCTGACCATGAGACCTGGGCAGTGCAGAGACAAGTGGGAGGCGGGGGCGGAATTATTGAGGGTGGAGGCTTGGATTCCACTAGGGACCTCTAACCCTGTGGACTGTGGCAGGCTTTGGGCTGCCTGTACCACTTGCTATCCCCAGAGGTGCCTGCTAGGGCTCTCTGCTGGCTGCCTCATTTGCTTTGTGGAGGCGTCTCAAGATGGGGGCTTAGTGGGAATCCATCCAGGCTGGAACCTTGCGGGCTCTAGGCTGCAGAGATGGTATCGTCCCCAAACGGTATATGCTCAGACTTGGAAGGTTGGAGCTATAGTATCATCCACTCAAGTGGCCAGTGTTACCTGTGCATGGCCTCCCCTGGTTGCTGTGGAGACAGCGTGGCCTGGGCCCCCACTGGCATCCTGTGCTGTGCGGAATGAGCTGCTTTTTGTGCTCACTGGGCAACCTCAGCATGAACCAGCTGTCATGACCGGGAGAGTGCAGTCAGGTGAGGGCAGGCCGTGTGGAGCGGATGTACATTTCATCCCCTCCGTTGCCCATCCTCTTCCTAGCAGACACCTGCACTGGGGCCAGGCTGTTTGGAGTGCTGCGGGAGGGGTGCGGGCAGGCCCCCCATTTCAGGTTTTAGGACTGACAGGCAAGTTCACATTCTGGGCAGCCTGGCAGCATTCTCGTGCAGAGTGGGAACCCGGTGTGCTCAGGGCTGGTCACGGACACTCCTTGTCTGTTGGTGGGCTGGGTGTATCTGTGCCACGTGTGTGCGTGTGCACATGTGCGTGGGTGGGAGCTAGCGTCAGATGTTGTCTACGTCCCTGCAGAGGGATGAGAATTACGATCAGCTCAGAGCAGGTTCCTGTGAGGTGACCTCAGACAAGCTCCTCCTCACAAGCCCTCCTCTCTCCTTCTGGGCTGGGCAGTGGCCACCGAGGATGTGCAGACTGTACTCACGATTTTGTGGTGGATTAGAGAAGGAACAGTTTACAATGGAGCATCAGGACCAATAACTCAGGAGGCGGGGTCAGCGTTGTCAATCAGGACAGCTCTCACCTCTGGACACGCCCCTCTAGCCTCTGCCCTCCTCTGACAAGTGTTACTATGGCTTTGGCTCCGCAGCCAGCAAGCCTCCTGCCTGAAGACTCTCAGCTCTTCTTGCACTGTGGCCATCTGCGGGTCCTTGGTCCTGGCTAGTCATGCTCTTGCTGCTACTAGCTACAGCTCTTTTAGAAGGTTCCCCCTTTCTCCCCACTGCTTCGCTATTTCAAAGCCTCTATCAGGTCGGCTGCTTATACAAGTGAGAAATTGGTGGGGAAAATTCAATCATGTAATTTTATTTGTCCATGCACTTTCTGAAGCTCCCCTATATATAAGCAAGTTTCTTATCAATTTCAAGGCATGGCCCTCCCAACCAGGCCCCAAATGGACTAACTCTGCAGGGGCACGCATCTTACTGGCTAGTTTACACACCCTTTACCCAAGGACTGGACGCTAGAAGCCTGTGGACTCAGCCTTCTCCCCTGGGTGGCCTCGTTGGAGCGTCCACTCTCTCTTCCCAGCTGCCAGGTCCTGGTAGCATGTTGGTGACGTAAGATAGCAGCCCCTGGAGCTGACAGCAGGCAGGTCACAGCATCGTCCTGGGCCATTGTGTGGTTGCTGGCTGCATACCTCTTGTCCTTGGCCTCTTGCTCACTAGTGCAGTTTGGGCGTGTGGGGCTGAACTGCCAGCCAGGGACCTGAGGGTGGTCACGGTCTCGCAGGGCAAACAGTGGCCCAGAGGGACCATTTGCATTTACATGTGTGTGGTGTTAGGGCCCTGGGACTAGGGGTCCAGGGTAAGGTCCTGGACATGTGCCTGCTGGTCACCACACACTCTGGCAGGGCCCCATGTTCCAGGTAGGTCCATGACCAGGCAGCTTCAGTTGGTGCGTAGCTGGGGCCGGATGAGCTTCGTTTTCCTGGGACTTACTGGCGCGTGTGCATTTTCTTGGGGCACCCCCCCCCCCCCCCCGATGGTCTTCTAATGTGTTTCTTGTGCTTGATTTTTAGTCAAAGTTTGAACCCGACCCAGGCGTCACTGGTGGCAGCGGATCAGAAGCTTAAGAGCTTTGGTTCGAGAAAAATTAAGGACCTGGAAATAAGGATCCAGTGACAGGACGCTATTCTGCCTGGGAATTCTGAAGAGATAAAGCTTTGGAAAGTCGAATTCATGGTCGCGGAACCCGAGAGCATTTTAGGAAATGTCAGGTTGGTTGGGGCTCCTGGCGTTTGAAATCAGCTGTTTTGAAACCAGTCTTGTTGCAGATGCAGAAAGAGGGAGCTGCTTCAGGGAGCATGTGCATTGGTTTCTCCGACAAAATCCAAACCCTGGGTGGCATAGTCAAGCACCGGACCACTCGCCGAAAGGTTGGGCCTCCACACTGCCCAGTCCCGTGTAATCCTCACAGTGGTTGTTAGCGTTTGAGTCCATTGTTGCAGCCACTGTATCAGTCCACCTCACTGAGGGGCTTCCTCTTGTTGCCTGACCCTCTACTTTACCAAGCCTGACGTCCTTCTCCCAGGGACTGGTCCCTCCTGATGACACTTGTAGAGTACATGAGAAACATCTCTGACATTCCTGGAAAGGAAGCTTGGGTGCCTGGCAGGCCGTCCACTGTCCACCGATTCGACCCAGCTCTCAAGTCCCTTCTCTTGATTAGATGTCTGTCATGTAGGACACCTGGGTCTAGAGAGGTGCTGGGCTGGGCTCAGGCCAGTCGAGTAACAATGGGTCCCTGGGGGTACCTGGGGACCGCGGTGGAAACTCCAAACTCCATGGCCAGCTGCTCAGTCATCCCGGTGGGGTCAGGCCGTGCTTGTCGTCGTCTTCTGTGGTTACTCTCAGGCGCTGAGAGTCCACTGAGCAGAAACAGCCCTGCTGTGGGGGGCAGGCACTGATCCCACGCAGGTCATGGTGTCAGGATGCACGTTGCCTTGCTGGGAACCAGAGCGCACTGTGAAGGTGGCTCCAAGCCTATCAGGCATGACAGACACCTGGGGCAACTTCAAGGGGTGCAGGAGACTAGGCCGCGGGGGCTGGGAGCCAGTTTCGTCTTTAAAGTCTAGTGGGAGAGCTTCCCTGTTGGACTGCCCAACCCAGAGCCAGCTCTCCCCTCCAGGCCGTCGGACCCATGTGCTGGGTAATGGTTTCCAACCCATTTCTCTCAGTCCCTCTTTTCTGTTCTTAAGCATCGCTGGGGGCCCCAAAGAGCTCTTGTCTGTGTGAGTTATGTTTATTGCTAGTTACCTCCTTAGAAATTAAGATGGCAGTAGGCTTATAAGGCATACTTATCACGTCACTGAAAATCACCAGGTTTGTAAAGGCACTCCGTGCTAAAATAAGGAACGTGCTTTAATGAAAAATCACTGCTTTGCACACAGCAGTCAGCGCAACGCGTGGCTCCGCGTGGCATGTTGGTACACCTCCTGACTGTCTGGCTCACTAGACAACAGCTGGCTTCCATGTCTGCGGTCAGCTCGTGTGTGCACTCACCCTAGTGGGCTCAGGGAGGCGCCCGAGAGGAAGCCGGCATGCTGCAGGTTTGACCTTGCAGCCCCGGGGCAGGCCCAGCCTTCCTGCCACTCTTGGAGGCCTGCCACGGCCCTGCTTGCATGGCCCTCGAGGCTGGCCCCCTTCCCTTGGGTCTTAGAAAGCTTCCTGCCGGCTGGGATGTGGCTTGCACCAGAGTGCAGGGCTGTGGTGACTGTGCCCTGATGGACGCACATGTGGCCACAGCTGTGCTTTTCTGAGAAGTGAGGTTTCAAGAGGGGCGTCTCTGCCGTTAGTGCTCAGAAAGGCAGCCACTTTTCCCCAAAGACCAGCTGTTGAAGGGGGAGGGGGGCTCATTCTTCCGGCCTCACTGTACATTCCTGAGCCTGTGACATACTGCTGGCCAGGTGAGGGTGCAGAAGATGGAGCTGTGGCTGGAGAGGTGGCATGTGGCCCAGGCCCTTGGTTTTTCATCCCTGCCCTCAGCGCTTGTCCTCTGTGCCTGGGCTCCAGTCTTAGCTCTGCCACCCACCAGCTGCAGGTCATGAGTCTGTCCTGGTGCACACAGCACGTGGCCTGCAGAATTCCCCATTTTCCACGAGGGACTGTGAAGGAGCCCCAGCTGCTGTTCGCCCCCGACTCATAGAGATCCCCACCAACCACAGCGTGAAACGCTGCTAGTCCTGCGCCGTCCCCACAAGTGGTGTGTGCCGGAGGGTTTTCAGTGGCTGATGCCTGGAAGGTAATGCCTTTCTACCTAGTCTTTATTAGTGTGGGAGCTCTGCTGGAACCTGTCTAGCTGCATAGGACAGGTAAGGACAGGCCCAGCGTGTGCTCTGTGGGAGAAGTGGTTTTCCTCATTCCTCCTCATCCTGCTGTGGGGCCCTAGGAGATTGTGTTGCCTTCGAATGCACTTTAAGCCTTTCCTGCCTTTTCACCATCTCTTGCACTTTCTAATCTCTACATGCAAATTGTGCCGGGTATGTGGAAGGTTGGCCACCATTGGGGACTTGGGCAGCGGTGCTGTAGCTTGAGGTAGAAGGAAGGAACGGGCGTTTTTCCACAGCCCATCTGTCACGTGACAATCTCACTTTCTAGCGCCAATCATGTGAAAAGCCTGCCTCCAGGACGGAGCCAGGGCCGTAGCCCCTTGGCTGGCTGCCCTGTCAGTGGCTTGCGTGGACACCTTGCTCTGTGTCAGAGCCCTGGGCCACCTGGGGGTGGCAGCAGTCACCCTTTGTCTGCTTCTCTTGGGTGACAGGAAGCTGTAGTGCTCCCACTGGTCCATCTTCCCTGTCAGTCATGGCTCCCTGAATGAGAGACCCACGTGACCAGACAATCTGAGCAGAATGTCTGTGGGCAGTCGGTCAGCTCATCTGCCCAGGAGGACGGCAGGCAGTGGGGGTAGTGAGGCTTTAGCCAGGGCTGTGAACTGCCGCAGGAAACTTGAGTGTCCTCTCCTGTCGTTGTAGGCGTCCGACCTCCGATCATGAATGGGCCCCTGCACCCCCGGCCCCTGGTGGCCCTGCTCGACGGCCGGGACTGCACGGTGGAGATGCCCATCCTGAAGGATGTCGCCACCGTGGCATTTTGTGACGCCCAGTCCACACAAGAGATTCACGAGAAGGTGAGGGCGCGCGGTCGGCCGAGAGGGGCGCGCAGGTGTGGGATGCGTGGGAGTAAGGGCCCTGGCCACTGTGGCACTCCTTTCTGCTCCCACAGGACTGAGTACTGCCTGGGACGGACGATGTCTGTCCGCAGACTGGACTCACTCCCTTGTGGTGCTAGGTTATTCCCCGGCTGTGGGAGACAGCTTGGAGCCGAGGCAATCGCTGCTCTGGGACAGCTGTTAGGGTTTAGCTGTTTGCTGCAAGTTCTGTTACGCCGGTTTCCTGTGTCTCATAATGGAGTCCTGGTGTGACACTGCAGGGTAAGCACTGGACTGATAACTGAAAGGTCAGCCGTTCACAACTACTAGCCACTCCTTGGAAAACCCTGCACAGGGTCTCTGTGAGTCAGAACCAACTTCGACAACATCATGTTTCCAAAGGCAGACTAAGCAGTCAAGAAAACTGGATGACGTTTTAAAAATAGCAAAACCAAGCAAATCCAAAAAGCAGTCAGGAGCCAGTGTGATAGAGCTGTGCTCAGGAGAGGCTCAGAACCCAGAGGGATGGGAGACCTTAGCCAGTTCAGTCCAGGGGTGCTGCTGCTTCTGGAAGATGTGGCTGAGAGGCTATTGGCCGCAGAGGGCAGGGAGTTCACAAGGTGGTGTCTGGGGCCTGCTGATGTGGCTGGGGCTTGCTTCGGACTGAGAGTGAGGGGGAACTGGACCCGGGCCTGCCCTCACACTGTTTGCCACCTTGTGTCGCTGTCTAGCAGGTAGCACTGGCCTCAGGTGACTGCTACAAGTCATCTTCAAGTACAGCGTCCACCACACAATCACCACACAATCAAAGGTAACCCAAGCCAAATCCAGCAGAGCCACGAGGCACCAGCAGCAGATGAACAGCGAGTTCTCAGACCAGGGCTGTGCAGCCCCGACTACCATACCCAGAGAAAGAAAGTGGAGACACAGAACCTAACAGTAGCCGCCTAAAGTGATACACCAGATTCGGGGGAGACAGCCAATTTCGAGTTGAAAAGCGCAACAGCTGATGTTTAGGAAGACTGGCTCGTGGCCTTGGGACCTGAAGGTGTGATAAGGGCCTTAGGCTTTCTTCTCGCCTCAGTATCGTGGTCTTGAAGCTGGAGAAGCAAGTGACCTGGCGATGCTACGAATACAGGACAGAAGCCTGCTTTCTTGCCAAAGGATCAGGAAAGGGGCAGCTTAGCAGAACCAAAAGCTGGTAGTAACTGCTGCCAGACTCCGCCCTAAAAGCTGCATCCCTGTCCCCACCCATGACAGCAAAGGCTGAATGTGGAACCTAGACTACCACCCTAGTGTGGTATCAGAGGCAGCCAAGTCATTCCGTAGCTGCCAACCCATTGAGAATCACGGTGCAGCCCAGCTGACACATAACCCCAACCATACAGCCAGCGTTACTCCCGCCTCACCTTGGAGTTCCATACTGTCAGATGTATGTCGTTAACACGCAGAATAGTCGGAGAACAGATTTTTGTTACTGTGCCGTGAATGTGAAATGCTGGCTAACAAGGGACTCGACAAGGAGCCGGTGTAATCAGGTGGCTAAGCGAAAACTGAAGGTTTCAGTAAGTGTTTTCATCGGAAACCACGTCTCATACCAGGAACCAAGAACACGGCAAATGAAGTGAACAGTCAACAGGTGCCAACCATAGGTGACAAAGGTGATGGATTTATCAGACACAATTTTAAAGCAGCCATGGCAATAATGAAGTCCTGGCATGTCGCTCTAGGGTAAGCATTTGACTGCTAACCACACGGTGGGCAATTCAAACCCACCAATAATGCATTAGTGAGCAAGCACAGACATGCCTAAAGCAAACAATATAAAGTCTCAACGCAGACCTGGCAAGTCTCAGCAGAGATATAGAAGAAAACCCCCGGAGACGTTTAGAGAAGTGCAGTAACAGGGACAGGAGCAGCTGGGAGGCCAGTGAGGGGGCAGCAGCAGAGTGGGGGCACCAAGGTGACAACAACAGTCCATGAGCTGGAGGACAGAAGGATAGGAATCTCATGAAGTGAAGAACAGAGGGAAACATACTGGGGGTGGGGGAGCCCAGGGACCTGGGGATATATCAGGAAAGCAAATGTTTATGTCCTGGAAGGACGATGACAGAGCTGGAAAAGCGTCTGAAGGAGAAATGGCTAGAACGCCCCCAATTTGCAAGAAGCATAAACCTACGGTTTCAACAAGCCGAATAACCGAAAACAGCTCGAACCCTAAGAAATCCATGCCAATACACATCGTAGTCACACTTGTGACAACTGTGGTTGTTAGGTGCCATCACGTCACTTCTGACTCAGAGGGCCCGCGTGCGTGTACAGCGGAAGGAGACGCCGCCCAGTGCTGCCCCAGCCTCATCGTTATGTGTGAACCTGTTGTTGCAGCCACTGAGTGCACCCATCTCAGAGAGGGTCTTCCTCTTTAGCAATGACCCTCCACTTAACCCAACAGCACGTCCTTCTCCAGGGGCCAGTCCCGTCTGACAACATGGCCAAAGTACCAGAGACAAAGTATTCCCATCCTAGCTTCTAATGCGCATTCTAGGCTGTCCTTCTTCCAAGAACAGACTTGTTTGTTGTGGTAGCAGTTCCTGGTACATTTACTGCTCTTCACCAACTAGAGTTCACAGGCATCACTCATTCTTCAGTTTTCCTTATCCTGCCTTTACATGCCCATAAGGTAGTTGAAAATATCCTTGGGTCAGTGGCATCTTTGCTTCTTAACACTTTTAAGAGATCTTTTGCAGCAGATGGACCGTACCCAATGCAATGCATCATTTGACTGCTGTTTCCACGAGTTGATTGTGGATCCAAGTAAAAGGAAATCCTTGATAACTTCCGACTTTTCTCCATTTGTTGTGATGTTGCTTGCAACCCATACTGTATGTAGGCTGTGGTCTTTGATCTTCATCAGCAAGTGTTTCAGGTCTTCAGTTCTAGCAAGCAAGGTTGTATAGTCTGTATGTTGCAGGTTGTTAATGAGTCTTCCTCCCTTCCTGATGCCACGTGTTTCTTCATAGAATCCAACTCTCAGATTGTTTGTTCAGCATCCAGATTGAGTAAGCACAGTGAAAGAATACAATCCTGGTACACAGCTTTCCAGATTTTAAGCCACTCAGTATCCCCTTACCCTGTTCAAACGACTGCCTCTTGGTCTATGTACAGGTTCCTCACGAGCACAATTAAGTGTTCTGGAATACCCATTCTTTGCAATGTTGTCCATAATTTGTGGTCCACACAGTCAAATGTGAATAATACACAGATAGACATGTTTGTTGTATTCTCTGGTTTTCAGTCAAGATCCATCGTACGTCAGCGTTGACACCCCTTGTTCCGTGTCCTCTTTTGAATCTTCTTAGTTCCAGCGAAAACCAAACCTTTCACTTTCGACAGAAGTTACTGCAAACTGCGCCAGAGACATAAAAGTCAAAGAGAAAACAAGACAAAAATCTGTAGAGACTTACACGGAAAACATAAAACCATAAAAATCCTTTATTGGCAAACGTAAAACTCTAAAATCTTTAGAGACTTAAATGTGAAACATAAACCCTGTAAACATACAGTAACGATTCATTGGGTCTGAGGTTACGTACGAGTTCTTAGATGTGGTTCTAAGTGTCATTCTTAAAGGGAGACAGTTGTTTAATTGGACCTTATCAAAATAAAAAGTGTGTACTCTGTGAAACACCCTGTTAAAGGGTGAAAAGAAAAGCTACTGACTGGGAGAAAATATTTGGAAACCATGTATCTGACAAAGCACTAGTGTGTAGGATACATAAAGAATTCTCCATACCCAACAGGAAAAAAAGCAAATAATCCAGCTAGAAAATGTTGTTGTTAAGTGCTGTAGAGTCGGGTCCGACTCATTATCACCCTTTATAGGGTGTCTGAAGAGTGGCCGGTGGGTTTGAACCACCGACCTTGCAGTAAGCAGTCCAATGCTTAGCCTACATTAGGGCAAAAGAAATGAAAAAAAATTTCACCAAAGAGGATATACAAGATGGCAGCTAAGTACATAAACTGATGTTCAGCATCATTTGTTGCTGTTAGGTGCCATCGAGTCGGTACCGACCCATAGCGACCTTATGCACAGCAGAACGAAACACTGCCCGATCCTGGGCCAACCTCACTACTGTTGCCATGCTTGAGTCCATCGATGCTGCCACTTGGCCAATGCATCTTGCTGGGCTGGGGGTGGGTGGGTCTTCCTCTTTTTCTCTGACCCCCACCTTACCAAACATGATATCTTTCTCCAGCGACTGGTCCCTCCTGACAATATGTCTGAAGTATGAGAGACAAAGTTTGGCCATCCTGGACCTCCAAGGAGCACTCTGACTGCACTTCTTCCAAAATGGATCTGTTGGTTTTTCTGGCAGCCCATGGCACTTTCAATATTCTCCTCCAACACCATAACTCAAAAGCATCAATTCTACAATCTTCCTTATTCACTGTCCAGCTTTCGCATGCATATGAGGTTACTGAAAATACCATGGCTTGGGTCAGGCACACCTTAGTACTCAAGCTGACATCTTTGCTCTTCAACACTTTAAAAAGTTCCTGTGCAGCAGATTTGCCTAATGCAATGTGTCATCTGATTTCTTGACTGCTGCTTCCACGAGTGTTGACAACGTCAATCTTTTCTCCATTGATAAGAATGTTATTTATTGGTCCAGTGGTGAGGATTTTTGTTTTCTTGACATTGAGATGTAATCCATACCAAAGGCTGTGCTCTTTGATCTTCAGTAAATGTTTGAAGTCCTCTTCACTTTCAGCAAGCAAGGTTGTATCATCTGCATATCGAAGGTTGTTAGTGAGTCTCTGTCTAATCATTTAGCTATTCCCAAACCCAAACCCACTGCTACCTGGTCATGCTGACTCCAGCAGGCAAAACAGTACGATTCCATTTGAGTTTCTGAGGCCATAAATCTTTCTGGTGCAGACAGCCTCGTCTCTCTCCTGTGGACTGCTGGAGGGTCTGAGCCGCTGACTCTGTGGTTAGTAGCAGCCCAGCGCTTAGGTCGATGCACCACCAGGGCACCTTCATTAGTTATTCATGTGGGAAATAACAAATGGAAACAATAATGAGGTATCACCACACTGCCAGAATGCCTGAAAAATCAGTGCCATTGCAGGCTGACGGGGCCATGGAGAAACTGAGTCAGTTACCCAGGAAACCAGTCTGCCAGTTCCTGCAAAATGAAACCTGCAGCTACCACACGACCCAGAAACTGCGTTCCTGGGTGCTCACCCGGGGCACTGTAAACAACGATGCACACATCTGTACGTGGGGGTCTGTAGCAGCTGTATTTTGTCATGGCCACAAAACGGAAACCACTCTGATATCCTTTAGTGGGCAGAAACGGCTAAGCAAACTGTGGTATGTCCATAGCGAGCAATACCACTCAGCACTCAAAAGGGACTGGCTGGATATACGGGAATCAGGCTGAGTGAAGGACCAATCTCAAAAGGACAACCCAAAGTGTGGTTCCATTTATGTGATGTTCTTGGCATCTGGACCAGAGGAAGACTCGTTAACAACCTGTAACATGCAAACGACACATTCTTGCTTGCTGGTGAAGCCGAGAGGACTGATGAAGATCAAAGTGCACAGCCTTCAGTATGGATTATACCTCAATGTAAAGAAACCCCAAATCCTCATAACTGGACCAATTAATAGCATCATGGTAAGAGGAGAAAAGATGAAATTAAGAAATCAGATGATGTATGGCATTGGGCAAACTTCCTGCACAAGACCTCTTTAAGGTAAAGAGTCAAGATGTCACTCTGAGGACTATGATGTGTATGACTCAAGCCATGGTACTTTGAATCGTGAAAACTGAATAATGAACAAAGAAGACCAGAGAAGAATGAATGCATTTGAATTATGGTGTTGGCGAATAATACTAAACATATCATTGGACAATATCCTTGATATCCCATGCAAGTAAAGTTTTACTAAAGGTACTACAGAAATGGCTGCAAGCATACATTGACAGAGAACTTCCAGAGGTTCAAGCTGGATTCAGAAGAGGCTGTGGAAGGAGGGATATCATTGCTGATGTCCAGTAGATCTTGGTTGAAATCAGAAACTATCAGAAAGATGTTTACCTGCGCTTTATTGATTACACAAAGGCTTTTGATTGTGTGGATCATAACAATCTATGGACAACATTGTGAAGTATGAGTATTCCAGAACACTTAATTGTGCTCACGAGGAATCTGTACCTGGACCAAGAGGCAGTTTTTTGAACAGAACATGGGTTAAAAATTAAGAAAGGTGTGTGACAGGGTTGTATTCTTTCACCATACCTATTCAACCTGTATGCTGAACAAATAATCTGAGAAGCTGGGTTCTATGAAGAAAAACGTGGCATCAGATTAGAGAAAAACTCATTAACAACCTGTGATATGCAAATGATACAGCCTTGCTTGTTGAAAGTGAAGAGGGCTTAGAATATTTACTGATGAAGATCAAAGAGCACAGCCTTTGATATGGATTACATCTCAATGTCAAGAAAACAGAAATCCTCACCACTGGACCAATAAACAACATTCTTATCAATGGAGAAAAGATTGAAGTTGTCAAGGACTTCTTTCTTCTTGGATCAACTATCAACACTTGCGGAAGCAACAGTCAAGAGATCAGACGACGTATTGCATTGGGCAAATCTGCTGCACAAGACCTTTTTAAAGTGTTGAAGAGCAAAGATGTCAGCTTGAGGACTAAAGTGTGCCTGACCCAAGCCATGGTATTTTCAATAACCTCATATGCATGCAAAAGCTGGACAGTGAATAAGGAAGATCGTAGAAGAATTGATGCTTTTGAGTTATGGTGTTGAAAGAAAATACTGAAAGTACCATGGGTTGCCAAAAGAACCAACAGATCCGTGTTGGAAGAAGTGCAGCCAGAGTGCTCCTTGGAGGCCAGGATGGCCAAACTTCGTCTCTCATACTTTGGACATATTGTCAGGAGAGACCAGTCGCTGGAGAAGGATGTCGTGTTTGGTAAGGTGGAGGATCAGAGAAAAAGAGGAAGCCCCCCAACGAGGTGGATTGGCCAAGTGGTAGCATCAGTGGACTCAAGCGTGGCAACAATTGTGAGGTTGGCTCAGGATCGGGTAGTGCATCGTTCTGCTGTGCATAGGGTTCCTCTGAGTTGGTACCGACTCTCGATGGCACTTAACAACAACAACAACAACAACCACGGACTGCCTAAAGAATGAGCAACTGTGTTGGAAGTTCAGCCAGAATGCTCCTTAACAGCCATGACGGCAAGACATTGTCTCTCATTCTTCAGACATGTTATCAGGACAGACCAATCCCTTGAGCAGCCCATTGGTAAAATAAAGGGTCAGTGAAGAAAAATAAGACCCCACCGATACGGATTGGCACAGTGGCAACAGCAGTGGGCTGAAACATCACAGTAATTGTGAGGTAGTGCAGTACTGGGCAGTGTTTTGTTCTGTTGTACACAGGGTCACTAGGAGTCGAAACCGACCCAAGAGCATGTAACAGCAATGATGTTATTGAAGTGACAGAGTGACAGAGGTGGAGGACAGACTAGTGGTTCCCAGGGGGTCAGCAGGGGGTGGCAGTTGTAAGGAAGCAGGTGTGGCTAAAGGGGCAACGTCTCATCTTTCGTCTGCATCTGAACCAGTTTCCTGGTAGTAATCATCTGCTACAGCTCTGCAGAATGTTACCATTGGAGGAACCCGGGCCAAAGGCGCTAGATCTCTGTGTTTGTACAGCCACATACAGATCTGTCATGATGTCAACATCAAAAGCTTAATTTAAACAGATCGCCACAGAAAAGACATGTACTCTGTATCCTTAAAAGAACAAAGTAACCTTTCCCCTCAAAATTCACCAAGAAAACATGATGAGCAAGAAGATCCCCAGAAACAGAAAAAGAGGAAACCAAAGAAGAAGTCAGTTGTTAGAAAAGCAGGTCAAGGGGAGACGCTAAGGCAGAAGATGTGTTTAGGTATGAGTGTTATGGATTGAACTGTGTCCCCAAAGTATGTGTGTGAATTCTAACCTCTACTCCCGTGACTTGCAATGTCACAGTTGTAATGATGGTACAGGACCAGGCTGTGTTTCCTTCTGTTGGGCATTGGGACCCATTAGACAGACGGCACCCAGCACCAACAATACTATGTCTGTGGCTCTAGTTTCATGTGCCAACGGGTCCTCTTTGTTATAGTGCTGTTGGTAAGTGCCGTCAAATTAGTTCCGACTCATAGTAACCCTGTATAGGGTTTCTAAGGAGTGGCTGGTGGGTTTGAACCACCAGCCTTGTGGCTGGCAGTCTAGCTCATGCAGTGCCACTCCAGGACCCCACTAAACAACTACAAGCTAATACACTGCTGCTGCTGTGTGTCCCTGAGCCCATTCCATCTCAGTGCCCTTGCCTGTAGGGTGCCAAGGCGATAAACCTTTACAGGAACAGACAGCCTCAGATGGATTTGAACTGCTGACCTGATGGTTAGCAGCCCAATGTGTAGCTACTATAATACCAGGGATCTTCAGCAAATATGACGGGGGCTTCAGAAAGTTGGTGGGAAAATTCCATTAGCTTTTAATTCCATTTTCCCACCAGCTTTTTGGAAACTTCTTTCTGTAAATATGTTCTGTGGTGTAGTTAAGATTAGGCCAAAGAACCATTTGACCAATTCCACTTTGTTTCTGAAAGACACGCTTAGTAAGATGATGCTGAGAAGTTAAAGTCAAAGGAATGGTGGTCAGTAAAATACGGTATGACCAAAAGTGAAAGGGACATAACCTGGGAAGGAAGAAATAGAACAGTTCCTAATTGTCTGTGTGTTATTGTTAAGTGCCATCAAGTGGGTTCTGACTCAGGCCCTGTGTAGGGTTCTCAAGGAGTGGCTGCTGGGTTTGAACCGCAAAAAAAGCTAGCAGTCCAGTCCTTATCCCAAAGAAAACCCTAAAACAGACCAGATAAGTGAATTCATCCAGGCCCCAGGATCCAAAGCACAGAGATCAACCTTGTTTTTATACGTTGACAGCGATCATATGGACAACGCCGGTTCCAGCCGCCTCATACCCTTGCATATAAAAGAAACGTCACGCCCCATGTGACTACACCTCAGAGCATACCTTTGCTGTAGGACACCCGTCCCCCACACCTAAGTTTATCCCTGTGCTCTGTGATGTCCCCTCCCACACCTTGGTTCATACCTGCTCTCTGTGATGCTCCCAGGAGACCCATGCCTCAGATCATACCTGCGGCTTTGTGATGCCCCTTCCCCCACACCTGTTCAGACCCATGCCTCAGTTCATTTCTTGGTTCTGTGATTCCTCCTCCTCCTCCTCCCTACACCTTGGTTTATACCTGCGCTCTGTGATGCTCCCCCAACACATGGATTCATACCTGTGCTGTGACAGCCTCTCTCCCCTCCCTCTTCGGTTCATACATATGCTCTCTGATGCCCCCATGTGGCCACATCTTTCAAACCTGCGCTCTGTGATGCCCCCATGTGACCACACCTCAGCTCATACCTGCGCTCTGTGATGCCCCCATGTGACCACACCTCAGTTCATACCTGTGCTCTGTGATGCCCCCATGTGGCCACATCTTTCAAACCTGTGCTCTGTGATGCCCCCATGTGACCACACCTTAGTTCATACCTGTGCTGTGTGTTCTCTCCTCCTCCCTGTAGCCCCGGGGGAGCCGTCATGAACAGTGTCCCTGGGAACCTTCCAGGACAGGTCTCTGGGACACGCTAGTCTGTGTCAGAGCAGAGGCTGCTATGACTTCTGTGTGAACACTCTGGGTGGCCTAGAGTATTGGCACTGATGGGCAACAGTGGAGTCTAGCTGCCATGGTAGTGGAATTTCTGGGCTTCTTAGCTTTGGTCTCCAGCAGCTGCCTGCCTGCTGCCTCCTCTCTAGGAGCGCTGGTAATGTGGAGCTGCAAAAACAAGTGGTGGGGCCCAGGACCACACGTGTCCTTGACACGTCTGGGCCAGGAGTCCAGAGCTGGCTGCAGACACCAGCTGCAGTGTAGAGTAAGCTGTTGGTGCCTGCAGACAACATTTCTTGTTAGCAACCCCCTGTCAGAGCATACATGCAGGGAGGGGGCCTCTCCCTGGGGTCCCAGAAATTCCTCCTTGGGGTCCACGTGCCTTCAGAGCCAGAGATGGGTTTTGACAAAGTCAGCAGGCTCCGTGTGCGCACTCTAAGCCAGGCCCCTGTGACTTGAGTGCCTCCTGCAGGCTGGACCGGCACGCTCACGGCCATGCGTTCTCTCCTTTTTCTCCAGGTCCTGAATGAAGCTGTGGGGGCCCTGATGTACCACACCATCACTTTAACCAGGGAGGACCTGGAGAAGTTCAAAGCCCTCCGGATCATCGTGCGCATTGGCAGTGGTTTTGATAACATCGACATAAAGTCAGCCGGGGATTTAGGTAGGAAGATTGGTCCAGGTCCTCTCTGCTCTGAGCCTTTCTTGGGTTCTGCTTCCTTGGTGTCATCTTTGCCATGGGGCTTTCTCCATTGAGGTTTTATTTACAGCAGTGAGAATCTTGCCTCTTGACATTTACAGGCCTGGTGTGGACCCTGTTTCTACTAGCTCTGCAGGACAGCTTTGCTGGGGTGCCGACCTTAGCTTCACCCAGGCCCTTTAACTGGTCCAGGACTCCCGTCGCTGAACAGCCAGCCCTGAGCAGGGATGGGGCCATGAGGCAGGCAGTCAGCATGTCTGCATCAGGGGATTACACAAAACACAGGAGAAAATGTCAAGGGTCTTGTGTCAGACACACACACTTGTGCTGAAACACACGTGCAGAGCACTACGCCGCCGCCTGTGTTCAGTGAAGTCTACTGCTCTCTCTGTTCCAGCTCCTTTCTTCCTGGTCTCGCTTTTCCTAATGTTAACTGAAACTCCATGACATCACGTGCCACCCATGTCTCGTAGCCAGTAGTTGGAAAATGTTTTCTCTAGTGCCTGGCTCAGCCCCTTTTTCCTCTGGGCCACGGCTTCCACATGCTGGAATGGAGCTGTGGCCCCAGGACCAGGGCCTGGGGTATCTCCACTCGGGGAGGTGGGCTGTCTCCACTCGGGGACGTGGGGTGTCTCCACTCGGGGAGATGAGGGTCCCTCAACTCGGGGAGATGAGGGTGTCTTCACTCAGGGAAGTGGGGTTTCTCCACTTGGGGAGGTGGGGTTTCTCCACTTGGGGAGGTGGGGTGTGCCCCTCAGCCCAAGGACAGTTGGATGCTGTGTGCTCTGGGCCTACCTCCTAAGTGGGCCGATTCCAGAACTCCTGGTCTTGCCTTTTGTGACGAAGCGAGTTGTTTCTCCATCCCTGGTGCACTTCGACAGCCCCTGTCCTGTCCATGTCGGAGCCGTGCCTCCATGGCAACTCCCACTGACGTCACACTGCGTCCCTTCCGTGTCAGGCTCCCCGCCTCAGTGTCAGGCCCCGCCTCCACATCAGACACCACCCCTCTATCAGTCCCGCCCACTTCATTTCAGACCCCACGCCTCTCCTATCAGGCCCTGCCCCCTCCGTGTCGTACACCACCCTTCGAAGTTCCACCCTCATCCCTTCAGTGTCAGACCCATTGCCCCTCATGTTAGAGCCAGGGAAGCAGTCAGCGTGAAGTCCAACTAATATTGTCCAGACTCTGGGTGAACGGGGAAGTAGATGGAAACTTCAAACAACAGCCTGGGGAATTTTCAGAGCAAGAAAGTGAAATGAGAGGGAGCAGGAGGGGTTCTGGCAGGGACAGGCAGGGCGCAGGGACACGGCTCCTCACAGTGGCCCTGGCATTAGGGCTGGAGCCGGGGGACACAGTACCAGCTCCAGGCTGCATTGAGTACCTGCGGAGGCAGAAGACTAGTGAGGAGCCAGGTGGCATGGCGCAGGCGCTTGAGGCGCCTCCCGGCTCTAAACCCCGGCCCAGCAAGTAGGAGTACCGTGTGTTAGAGCCCGAGCCCCAGCCCCGGGTTGCTTCCCTGGGGATTCTTCTATCTTTGTTGGGGAGGCTGGCTCCCGGTGACGGAGCAGGACCACATGCTCGCTTCATGGTGGAGGCAGAGGTGGAGCCTGCGTCTTGGTTGGGACCCTGGTCAGGCGCCCTCTTCTGGGCCATCTTGGGACAGAACGGACAGGCAGGTGTTCTGGGCATCTGCTGGCCCCACACACATGGGAGGGGGCAGCATCCTCTTCTGTTGCCCGTTGTGCCCTGGGGCTGGGGGAGGAACCGGTCTAGAGGCGGAGCCCTGGCTGCTAGCCCCGCCTCACGTTCCGGCGTCAGGGTATAAGGTGGGTGGCTTCAGCCCCTGCTCTTCTAAGAGGTTTCGGAACCAGTGACCCGCTCAGCCTGCTCCGCAGTGTCTATCCTGGGAGCCCACGTGTGTCCGTGTGTCCTCACAGGCATCGCTGTCTGCAACGTGCCGGCGGCTTCCGTGGAGGAGACTGCGGACTCGACCCTGTGCCACATCCTGAACCTGTACCGGCGGACCACGTGGCTGCACCAGGCGCTGCGGGAAGGCACTCGAGTCCAGAGTGTGGAGCAGATCCGGGAAGTGGCTTCCGGTGCCGCCAGGATCCGCGGGGAGACCTTGGGCATCATTGGACTAGGTGCGTTAGCCGGGCCTGGGCCCCCGTGTTTGCCGGTTCCAGCAGTCGCTCAGGGCAGAAGATGAGGCTGTGGTCCTGGGTTGTGGCTACTCAGAGCTGGCCAACTGCCCGGACAGGAAGCAGGATGCCCAGCACCAGGTTGAGGGCAGCTGGTCTGGCCTCGCCATGGAGTGGGGTGCTGAGCCCACACCGACACTGGACCAAGCACTCCTGTGTACACTGACTGTCACACCTCAGTCACCTCCACCCCCACCAGAGTCAGGGCTAGAGCCTGGGACTGACCCTCTGCCTAGGCCCTGTGCCGTATGCTGCCATGAACACCTGAAATGTGCCTGGGTCCCCCAGGGTGGAAGACGTGTAGCGGAGTGAGTGTGGCTGCAGTCTAGCGTGAACGATACCAGCTTAGTTTCACTAGTATACAAGCCGTCTACTCCTGTACACCTTTATCCTTACAACTTGATATTCTTGTCACAGATGTGTCTTTATAGACTGTGTGCCCATCAGCACAGATTTAGAATTCTTTAGGCGTTTGCCTTTTGTATCATAAAGGAACAAGTTGTTGTTGTTGTTGTTAAGTGCCTTGGAGTCGGTTCCGACTCATAGTGACCCTGTACTGTACAGGGCTTCTGAGGCTGTAAATCTTTACGGGAGCAGAAAGCCTCATCTTTCTTCTGCAGAACCGCTGGTGGTTTCGAACTGCCGAACTTGGGAGAACTTTAAAGCCAAATCAGAAGTACCGTATTTACTGGGTTTTACATTTGCTGATAAAATTATTGCTGGTGTTATTTTTCTTACAGCGTTTAGTTGCTGCTCAGCCTGAAGACCTCCCTGTAGCATTTCTTGAAGGGCAGTTTTATAGTAATGAATTTCCTCAGCTTTTGTTTATGTCGACATGTCTTAAATTTAGCCTTCATTCTTGAAGTATAGCTTTGTAAGATACAGAATATCCTGTATTTTTCTTAGTCCTTGGACTATGACAGTCTGCTGCCTTTTGGCCTCTGTGGTTTCTGGGGCTAAACGAGCTGCTAATCTTATGGTCCTGGTGTGGCGCAATGGGATAAAGCACAGGGCCGTAGGGTCAGTTCGAATCATGAGTTTGGCTGTTCAGACTTACTGGTTGCTCCTTGGAACGCTGTACAGGGTCGCTATGGGCTGCAGGCGACTTGAAGGCATGTAACCGCAACAGCAGCCGTCCCGTGGAGGGCCCTTTATAACTTTTTAAGTCGCTTCTCTTGCTGCTTTGAAAAATCCTGTTGGTTGCGGTTTCAGTTTGATTGTAATGTACCTTGGTGTGGATTTCTTGGATTTTCCTGCTTGGAGTTGGTGGGTTTCTTGGATGTGCATATTCATGTCTTTCTTCAGATTTGAGGAGTTTTCAGGCATTCTTTCTTCACATATCTTTTCTGTCCCTTGAGTTCATTCTCTTCCTTCTGAAAGTCCCCTAGGGCATGTTTGGATGCTGTTTGCCAGCCCCTCAGCCCCTGGTCATTTGTCTGCATTCCTTCTTCTTTCTGCTCCTGAGCCTGGGTAGTTTCACTCATCAGGTTTGCTGAGTCTTCCTTCCGCCTGCTCAAATCTGCTACTGAACCCTTCAAGTGCGTTTTTCATTTCCATTTTTGGACTTTTCCGCTCCAGGATTTCTGCTTGGTTCCTTTTTATGACACCTGTTTCCTTATTACTTTTAATATTTATCTCTTTATTGAGCCCTGCTGTAGGATAAGCACTGGACTGCTAACCCAAACGTTGGCCGTTCAGACCTACCTTTCCAGCAGCTCTTGGAACCCTATACAGCATTGCCGTGTGTTGGAAACCCAGACTCCATAGCACTTAACAGCACCAACATCCCTTTATTACCACTTGCCTGTCAGTTTGTCGTACTGTGGGGCATAGGCGTTGCTGTGATACTTGAAGCTATGCCAGCGGTATTTCAAATCCCAGCAGGACAACCCATGGCGGCCAGACTAAGACAGACTAGGGAGAAGGACCTGGTGAGCTCCTTCTGAAACTGTTGTCTAGTAAAAGCCTTATGAATTTCAGTGAAACACTGAAATGGCATCAAAAGATGAGCCTCTCAAGTTGGAAGACACTCAAAATACAACTAGGGAAAAGCTGCCTCCTCAAAGTAGAGGCCCTCTTAATGACCCAGATGGAGTAAAGTTTTCAGGACCTCTGTTTGCTGAAGTGGCATGGCTGAGAATGAGAAGAAACAGCTGCAAGCATCCACTGACCATCAGAACATGGAATGTGCACAGTGTGAATGCAGGAAAATTGGAGTGGTCCAGGATGAAATGGAGCCTAAGAATCGATGCCCTAGACATTAGTGAGCTGAAATGGACAGGTATTGGCCATTCCGAATCAGACGAACTTAGGAATGGGGGTAAGAATCATGGCATATGCATCGTCAGAAAGCATATTTCAGCATCTCTCCTGAAGTACCATGCTGTCAGTGAGAGAGAGTGTCCATGTGCCTCCACAGAACACCCGGTAATAGAACTATTACTCAAAGGGACACACTAATCACTGGTGGGTGCCAAAGATGAAGACAGTGACGAATTCTGCCAACTTTTGCAGTCTGGCATTGATCAGCCTTGCATCTTAATGCATTGGTGATTGGAATGCAAAAGTTGTAAACAGAGTTGAAAAATGTGTCGTTGGTCTTAGATTTGCTACCAGAGATTGCATGATAGAATGTTGCAGGACCTGTGACCTAGTCATTGTTAATGCCTTTTTTCAACAAATGAGGAGAAAGCAAGAGTTTTGTTACACGAGTCTCAGACAACAAGACGTGGTTAAGTGTCTCTGCACTCAGTTTTCTCAGTAACGTACTTGTGCTGGTCTCATTAGGGGCTGTCACTCAGAAACAATACTTATTTGTGGTAGGGGAAACGATTTTAAGGTCAGAGCTAATACTAAGATTTAAAAAAAAAAAAAGCACCTCCAGAAGATATCTTCCCAAATCATTGAAGCTTGGCACCTTGTTCATGGGAAGGCTACCCTACGCACAGCTGCCGTTTTTAGATGGGTCAGGTATTATTAGGATGTCGGGAAGACCTCAAAGATGGGCCAGGAGCAGACAAACCCTAAACCCTGACGAATGAAGACATTGTAACTGATATACAGAAAGCTGTGTGTGTAAGACGACTAGCATGATCATGATGACACTGAGAGTTACTGAGGTGTCTCACACGGTACAGCAGTGTCGGTTCTAAGGAACCCGCATGATTGCCACAGGGTAGTGGCTCCATGGGTCCCCAGAGTGTCTGTGTGAAGCTCTGCTAGCTCAGAGAGCTGATCTGTTCATCAGTCTGTTAAGCAAGAATGCAGCTAATGAAAATGATGTTATGGAATGAATTGTAATCGGGTCTTGTATTTATCACCGATATGATCCAGAAAGCAAGGACCAATCCAATTCCAAGGGGATCCATGGGGCAGAGAGGATTATGGCGACTGCTCTGTGGGATTCGGAAATAGTAATGGGAGTCCTGGTGTGTGGTACTGTGGGATCAGCACTGGACCATAAGGTCAGCAGTTCAAACTTCCCAGCTGCTCCTCAGAAACCCAATACAGGCTTGCTGTGAGTTGGAAGTGACTCGGCAACAGCAGAGGGCGAATGTGGATTGTCTTTTCTCAAAGGACACAGGATGCGCACTTGTTGTTGAGTGCCGTTGAGTTACTTCCAACTCACAGTGACCCTGTACAGGGTTTCCGAGGAGTGGCTGGTGGGCAGTTCAAACCGACCTTGCAGTCCAGCGCATTCTCCTGCAGTACCCACGCCAGGACTCGGGCGTGGGGGCAGGGCGACGTTAGGAAGACTTTTTTAAACTGGAAACGGGCAAGCTGTATTGGTAACACAAAGGCCAGGGAAGTTGCACCGAGGGATTAGTTCCCTCCCAGCATGCACCTGCTTGTTCCCTGAGGGCAGCAAGGGCCATCTTGTGAGAATGGAGTTGGGAAGCCTTGTCATGTCCACCCTACAGCCCTTGTTTTGCCCTTCAGGCCTCTTCTTACACTCCAAACTTGAACATTTCAAAGGAACATGATTTGACTTCTTCGAAGATGCCCAAACTGCCATTTGAACGTGGTATAAATCAGTAAGCACAGAATTCTCCAGGGAAAGGCTAGAGAGCTGGGAATACAGCCTTCAGACCTTGATGGAGAAGATGGTGAGAAACAATAGCTTCACTTTTTGATACTTTTGCTTAATAAAGATTTCTGTGATTTTGTAGAAATACTTTTTGACTTACCCTCCTATAGAGTAGTCAAATTGACTACATCTGTGGAAAGAGATCATAAGGAAGCTAAATACCGAACAAGGCCGGGGGCAGACCCATATGCAAGTTCAAGTTGAAACTCGGGGAAATGGAAACAAGTCTACCAGAGACAAACTACGACCTTGAGTAGATCCCCTCTGAATTCAGAGGCCCCTTTAAGAACAGGTTTGATCCTCTGAAGACCGGATGAGTTGTGGGATGACATCAAGGGCTATTACCAACACAGGAAAGAAAGTAAATGTGACAAAAGAGAAGGTCAGTAGAGAATATGAAGCTTGCCTGAACCTAGGGTAGGGTAGCTAAAGTGAGAGGAAAAAATGATGAAGAATGAGAGCTGTATGGAAAATTTCAGAGTGGCTTAAGACCAAGTAAAGTAATCTAATAAAATGTGCAAAACCTGGAGTTAAGAAACCAGAAACAGGAAAATCACGCTTGGATTTTCTCTAACTGAAAGAACTGTAAAAAAAAAAATTATGGGTAAACACGGACTACCAGTTGAAATGCTTCAACACACTGATGCAGCCATGGGAACACTCACTCATTTATGCCAGGAACTTTGGACGACGGATGTCTGGCCAACCTACTTGGAAAGATCCTCGTTTGTGCCTATTTCCAGAGGAAGATGACCCAACAGAGTACAGAACTTATCAAACAAAGTCAGTATCCCGTGCAAGTGAAGTTTGGCTGAAGATGATGCAGAGACAGGGGCAGCAGCACATTGACAATGGAGCTGCCAGAAGTTCAAGTCAGAGTCAGAAGAGGATGTGGAGTGAAGAATGTCATTACTGACATCAGATGACTTGTTTTTTGTTAACTGATGGCTAGTTTACGTGGAGAACATCAGTTTTACACTTTATTACAATGATTACAATTCCCTCCGTGTGTCATCATTCAATAGTATTTACTTCCATTCCCTCTGTTTTTTTTGGGGGTGGGTGGGGATGTACACAAAAACAGTCAGGAATATATAATCGTGTAAACAACCAAAGGACTCATCCTGTAAGCCTGTCTCCTGGCCGCCAGCACCCAGACCTTCACTTTCCATGAATCCAGAGTCCTCAGCTGCTCCCTCTCTCCATGTCCTCATCTCTGCCTCCATCTCTGGTGCTGCTTCTCTGGATAGGGTCCCGCATTCTGCTTGTGCTCTTCTTCCTTGATGGTCCTAGAGTCCTCTATTTCTGGACTGTAAGATTAACTACTCCCCCCTTTTTGTTACAAAATTTCTTTTACGGTTGTGACAGTCGCAATTAGTCACGATAACAATTACTATTGAATCATAAGAATCTTATCCCCATCTCCCCATCTAGACAAAATGAAAACTATTCAGTGAGAGCTCTACTTTTCCCCTGCACACTCTTAAACTAAACCCCCTCTTGAAAACTTGTAAGTCAGTCACTCTGTGCCTTGATATCCCCCTATTTTAGGTAGCCAGTGTCTAAGTTGCCCGTCCCTATCTACCCTGTATACAGAGGGGTGACATCAGATGACTCTTGGCTGAAAGCAGAGAATACCAGATAGATGCTTACTGGCATTTTATTGACTCGGTGTGGATTAGAACAAACTGTGGATTGCATTGTAAGAACGGGTATTCCAGAACACTTAATTAAGCTCCTGAGGAACCTGAACATAGCCCAAAAGACAGTCTTTCTAACAAAACAAGGGGACATTGAATGGTTTCACATCAGGAAATGTGGTACCATACTTACTCAGTCGATGCTGAACAAACAATCTGAAGAACACGGGATCAAGATTGGACAAAGGCTCAGACAGCCTGCGGTATGCAGATGGCACCACCTTGCTTGCTGAAAGCAAAGAGGGCTTGAGGCACTTGCTGATAAAGCTGCAAGAATGTAGCCATCAGTCTAGATTGCAGCTCAGGGTAAAGAAAAGTCCACAACTAGACCATCAATAGCATCATCGTCAGCAGAGAAACGATTGAAGTTACAAGGGCTTCATTTTAATGGGATCCACAACACTCATGAAAGTTGTTGTAAAGTGTCCTTGAGTCGGTGCCGACTCATAGTGACCCTCTGTAGGGTTTTTGGAAAGCAGCATCTAGTGAGTTTGAACCGCTGACCACGGTTCAAACCAACTTTGCAGTCTAGTGCTTATCCTATCGCGCCACACCAGGCTGAGCCCTCCTCAGCCCCCGGCCTCCCTCTGTCCTGCTGGAGGCCCATGGACCGCTGCTCCTTGCGGCTCACTAGCCGGTCTTGCAGTCTGATGTCTTCCTCTCACTGCACGTCTCTGACCAGTGTGGCCTTCTCTGGGAGGCCCACCTTGTTTACAGTTGTAAACAAGAGTTCCAGAGTTCCAGCACTCTGGAATCCTGGTGTGGTGGGGTAGGGTAAGTACCGGACCTCAAAGTCAGTTCAAACCCACCAAGCACTCCTCGGAAATGCTATATGGGGCCGTTACGAATCAGAAGTGACTGGATACCACTCACCAAGCAGCACTGTGAGCCCTTGTATAGGGGCTTCCTTTCTGGTACGGCACAGGGCACATCACCCATTCTGTCCTCCTTCTCTGGGCGCGGGAGCGCCTCTGGCCAGCCCTTGGCCTTCCCTCTCTGTCTGGTGCCTGGAGTAGGCAGTGTGCAGTCTGGGTATGGTGGGTGCCGTGGTGTGTTCACGTCAGAGACCCTGCCCCCAAGAGCAGCTACAGCTCCCCTCCCACTCCCCAGCTCTCAGGGATCTGCCTGCTCTTGGCCCCAGGTGCGATCAGACTTGTGCACCTGCCGGCCTGCGGGGCACGGACAATTCTAGCCAGGTGTGATTTCTGCAGGGAAGTTCCCACTTCAGAGGGGCAGGCACACCCCCTCCTGCTCTGGGGGATCCCCAGTGCCTGTGCCTTGGGAAGACCTGAGAAGAGGGAGAGCAAAGGGGAAGCAAAGCCACAGACCCCAGGCCCCTGAGGCCAGCGTGTGGACACTGGAGTTGCCCTTCAGGGGCCTTGTCTGAGAGGACTTGTGAGCAGTGGTGGGTTGAGGAGAAAGTGCAGATGGCAGGTGCTGCCTCCTGAGTCCACTCAGGGAGTGCTGACCACATGCACCAGGTGGACCTCGGGCTCCAGGCCTTCAGGTCCCACTCCCACTGGGATGGAGTCTCATAACAGGCTCCCTTGGGTGGTTCCAACAGGCAGGCAGAGAAACTGGGCACAGAGGAGGCCATGAGTCCCTGGTTGTAGACAGCAAGTGACCGTGTCTGGGCCTCTGCAGGTCGCGTGGGGCAGGCGGTGGCCCTGCGGGCCAAGGCCTTCGGCTTCAACGTGCTGTTCTACGACCCATACCTGTCGGATGGTATTGAACGGGCGCTTGGGCTGCAGCGGGTCAGCACCCTACAGGACCTCCTCTTCCACAGTGACTGCGTGACGCTGCACTGCGGCCTCAACGAGCACAACCATCACCTCATCAATGATTTCACCGTCAAGCAGGTGGGTCCTGCTGCCCTGTGCCCAGGCCGGCCCAGGTCTCTGCTGCCCCCTGGTGTCCAGAGCAGTCATTGACAGCAGGGAGCTCTGCCCTGGCACCTGTCTTGCTTTTCTGAGTTGTATTCCAAAGGCACTTACCAACGTTCCATAGGAGCCCTGTAGCGTGGTCAGTCACACACTGGACTGCTAACCTCTGGGTCAGTGGACTGACTTCACCAGCTGCTCCACGCAAGAAAGCTAAGGCTTTCTGCTCTCATCAAGGTTTATAGCCTTGAACACCCGATATAGGCTCACTGAGTCGGACCCAAGCAGACAGCACCCCTGAGATACATTTCCAGGAGCCCTTACAGGCCACTTCCTCCCACCCAGCAGTGTGCTTGGGGATGGGTGTTTGGTCTAGCAACTGCATCCCCCCTCAGATGTGCATACTGTCATGGTTCAGCTTGAAGCCCATATCCAGAAAGGTTGCGTTGGGAGACTGCCCAGTGCCTGAGTGCAGGGAGCTTGATGCCCCCAGTCCTGAGCTCAGAGGGAACATCAGGGCAGGAGCTGGGACTCTGGTGGCCTCTCCCTGGGCCTCTGAGCCTTTCCAGTTGTGTATGTGCATGTTTGTGTGTATCCATGTGTGGACTGGTGTGTGTGTGTGTGTGTGGTTGTGGACCAGCTCATGTTTGCGTGCTTGTATGTGGATGCGTGTACACCTCTGCACATCTGCATGTCTGTGTGCATATGCATGCTGAGTGCATGTCTGTCCAGATGCACACTGTGTGTACTCATTGCATGTACTGCGCCAGTGCCTGTTTGTGGGTGTGTTCTTGTTGCACGTGTATGCATGTGCACACTCTGTTTGCCCCAGGCCCTTGCAGGCCACACGGGGCAAGAGGCAGGATGCCCGCCACCATTGCCCTGCTTTATTCAGCAGAGATGGTGGGTCTGGGAGCTATGGCGTGTAGACGCCGCTCGGGTAGTGCTATTGCAAGGAGCTGTGGCTGTGTGGCCACCACAGCCCCTAGTGCATGAGGACAAGCTGTCCTCCCCAGACAGATGTGCCTGGCAGTCTCTGGACACACAGGCCCTCCCTGTGCCGTGGGGACGTCTGGTGTCTGGCCAGCTCGGAGCTAAAGTCACAGATTCCAGCCTGTGTTGGGATCTGCAGCTGTAATCACAGTCCTGTCAGGAACAGGGTCTCTGCTGGAGTTGGTACATTGGAAGACCACCCCTGCTGACCACACCCTTGCCTAAAGGGGATGGAGCCTGGGCCTTTGTGGATGGGGACCCCGCCCACAGTGACCGAGCTCTCATCCCCCAGTCCCTTTCGAGGCACCACATGCCGAGTTGGGGTGCTGGGGAGGGGCCCAGAACCAGAGGCAGTAAGCAGGTGGGCTCCCCTGTACTGCTCTTTGGGAGCCAGAACATGGCAGCCTGGTGGGGGTAGGCGGGAGTTACTCAGGCTTGGGGTCCATGAGCCAGAGCCAGCTGGGAGATCTCAGGTCGGGAAAGGGAGGCTGTCTGTACCGCTGACCACCGTGAGCCCCGGCTGCCCTGGGAGGTGGTGGCCCTCCGTCTGCATGTGCCAACAGGGCACATCTTGTTTTGCAGATGAGACAAGGGGCGTTCCTGGTGAACACAGCGCGAGGTGGCTTGGTGGATGAGAAAGCGCTCGCGCAGGCCCTGAAAGAGGGCCGGATACGTGGTGCAGCCCTGGACGTGCACGAGTCGGAGCCCTTCAGGTGGGACCCTCGGCACCGCCCGGGGAGGGGGCTTGGTGCAGTGGTGGGGGGCCCCTCCTGCCAGTGTCTCCCGAGTCCTTGCCTGGGCAACTGAGACTGTGGGTACGGCCCTGCCAGCCTTCATTTGCGTGCTGTTGGGTCTTAGCAGTGGCCGTGGCCGGCTTCCCGGCTGGGGATGGCTCTCGGCCCCCTGCATGGTGATATCAGAGCATCCTGGGGGACCAGATGGAGCTGGACTCCTCAGGACTGCACCTGTTCCTAGATGCTACCTGAGTCGTCCCCAAATGCAAGCACTAGGCATCCTGGGGGTCCCCCATGTTATCTTTTCCTGGCCACTGCTGGGGCTTGGGGAGGTCTCGGGCAGCTGTGGAGGAGCCAGCGATGCTGGGAGCAGTGGGCAGCCTTCGGGAGGGGTGACGACCCTTCTGTGGGAGGGTACCTAGTCCACATCATCTCCCTACAGGGGCTTGGAGAGCCCCACCCTGCCCCTTCTCAGTGTGGTCACATGGGCAAGTTTGAGCATCTCAGGGCTGATGGCCTTGAGCCATGTCCAGCCTGGGGGACTCCTGGGCCACAGTGTCTGTGGTCACTGTAACTGTGCCCTGCACTGTCCTCAGCTTTAGCCAGGGCCCCCTGAAGGACGCGCCAAACCTGATATGCACACCCCACGCGGCCTGGTACAGTGAGCAGGCCTCCATCGAGATGCGCGAGGAAGCGGCCCGCGAGATCCGGAGAGCTATCACAGGTGGGCACGAGTGCCGGAGGGCAGATTGGCAGGGTGGCCTTGGGAGGGGCCACTTCATTGCCGTTGGAGACACAGAGCTGAGAGCACCACTGTACTCGAGTGCCTCACAGCTGTGACGTCACACACACAGTGTGCCCAGGGTGTTGGAGGAGGAAGGCATAGCCCTGTGTCTCCATCAAGCTGTCTCCAGGGGTCCCATCAGGCCCGTTCCTCACCTGGTGCTGGGTCCGCCCTTTGTGGTATCTGCAGGTCGGATCCCAGACAGCCTGAAGAACTGTGTGAACAAAGACCACCTGACCGCCGCCACCCACTGGGCCAGCATGGACCCAGCCGTGGTGCACCCTGAGCTCAACGGAGCAGCCTACAGGTGAGCAGGGGGTGTCTCCCCGCCCGTGGTGTCCACTTAGGAAGCAGCGTGCGGGTCCTCCACTGCTGGACTGGCTTGATCAGTTGGGACTGGGTTGGGGGTGGGGTGTCCCAGTTTCGGGGGACATCTGGAGAAGCATCTGTGACCCCCGGGAGCCTTGAGGCCCAGACCGCGCCTAGTGACCTGGCCACATTCTCCATGTGGGGGCCACATAATGTTCTGGTCAGCAGGAAGCAGCCTGGCCTAGCTGGGCGGGGACGCGGTGCAGGGAGGTGACCAGAGCCGAGGGGAGCCAAGGGTCTCCGCACACTGACAGCCCCAGGGGAGATGGGGCACTGTCCTCAGGCCTCATGGTCATGGAACTATTCGGACCCAGGCAGTCAGTGTTCCGCCCCGAGGCCACACCCTGCAGTCTGCCGAGATGCTGCCACCCGCCCACGTCCTCCTGCTCCCAGCCAATACCACGGCTTCTCTCCTCTCCCAGCAGGTACCCGCCAGGCGTGGTAGGCGTGGCTCCCACCGGCATCCCGGCCGCCGTTGAAGGCATCGTCCCCAGCGCCATGTCCCTGTCCCACGGCCTGCCCCCCGTGGCCCATCCGCCCCACGCCCCTTCTCCTGGCCAAACCGTCAAGCCCGAGGCGGATAGAGACCCCACTAGTGACCAGTTGTAGCCCAGGCGAGCTGTCTACCCCGAGCCCTGGCGGACGGGCCGTGCGGAGGCCCCGGCGCCCAGAGACAGGCCTGGCAGGCGGGCGGGAGCGGCAAGCGTCCCCCTTGTAGTCGCCCCGTCCCCGGACTGGCCCACTGTCCTGTGTCCCGCGTCCTTCGTTAAGCAGAAGAAGTTCGTAGTTAATTATATCATGACTGTTCTTGTCTGTGTACAGTTTTTAGAACATTAAGAAGGCTTTGTTTGCTTTACCTGTCAAGGAAACGAGATCCCTGGCGGGCGGGCAGGTGGGCGGGCCGGCGGGCGGGTTCCGAGAATTTTCCTTTTCTACGTGAAGCGTGCCCCGGAACGAGGCAGTTGGCAAACTTCTCAGGACAATGAATACTTCCCGTTTTCTTTCCACGCCACACAGTGCATTGTTTTTCTACCTGCTTGTCTTATTTTTAGAATAATTTAGAAAAATAAAACAAAGGCTGTCCCCCTGCCCTCCCCCAACTTTGGCATGAGCCCCCCCCCCCCCAAATCTACATGAAGTCATCGCTGCAGAGCATCTCTGAGGACGCCCATCGTGCTCGCCATGCCGGCTGGCGACACTGACCCGCTGGTGGCAGGCTGGCCGCTCCGCCTGCCCGAGGCTGTCCTGCTGATGTGGTAGGCTAGCAATATTTTGGTTAAAATCATGTTTGTGACTGTAACCATTTGTATGAATTATTTTAAAGAAATAAAAATCCCAGAAAGAACTACCAGCCTCACATTTGCTTCGGTGGCTCAGTGGCTGTGTCCCATGGGGACCTTGGTGCACCTGCCCCCATCTGACCTGGGAGACCTACCGTTCCTCCCACCTGACCTAGGAGACGTGCCGTCCCCTCATCTGACTGGGAGACGATATGTCCCCCCTTCTTGCTCTGGAGATGCACTATCAGCCCGCCTGCCTTGGCATCTCTCAGGGCAGACCTGGGGCTTCTAGCGTGGAAGCTTTGTCTGAAGTGACTCCACAGGGTCCTCTTGTCTCCAGACCGTGGCCGCTGGGCCGTCTGGCTGGTGCCCGTGGGAGCATGCCTCTCTGGGACTCTCCTCCCTGGGCAGAAAGCAGGCTACAGACGGATGAAGAAAATGATGCTGGAGTCTCATCCTTGGAAACCAGCACACTGCTGGCCGCCACCGTGCTGGGCCGAGGGTCCCCATGCTGTCACTTTTAAGGCAGGAGCCCTGGAGGTGGGTTAAGGGCTTACTATAAAGGTCAGTGGTTCAAACCCACCAGCTGCTCTTCAGGAGACTGTGATGTGGCAGTCGATTTCCATAAAGATTCTAGTCTCAGAGACTGTCATGCAGGGTTGCTAGGAGTCGGGACCCACTAGACGGCAGTGGATTTGGGTCTAAATGGAGGCAGACTGCTACGGTCCCTCCAGAGGAGCAGGTGGTGGATGAGCTGTCCCAGCTCCTGCCTGCCGAGAGAGTGCTTGGTCCTCAGTGTGAGGCACAAGGGCAAACCGACCCATGCACTGACATCCACGTCCTTGTGACCCTATAGACCAGGGAGCGCTTGTGGGTTTGAACCACCCACCTTACTGTGAGCTGTCCAGCACAGGCATAGAGGGACTAGGATTTACAACACAGATTTTGGGAGAGGACACAATTCAATCCATAGCAAGGTTTAAATAGTCGCAGGGTTCTGGTCTCAGGTGAGCCTGTTAGACTGGCCAGTTGAAAGAATAGAGTTCTCATCTGCAGTTTTCTCCTGTTCTAACTGTGATCATCTGTTGTGCCCCTAGTTTGGTCAGTGGTGGTTAGCTGGGCACCATCTAATTCTTCCGGTCTCAGAGTAGTTGAAGTCGTGGGTTGTGCCCGCCGACAGCCTTGTAGACTGGTTCTTCTCTGTGATTTTGATTACCTTTGTGTACTTTTGTTGCTCATGACAAGCAGAGACCTATAGTTTTTTGTATCTTAGGTGGCTACTTGCATGTTTAAGGCCCCGGATGCCACCAACTTCACTAAGATGCAGAACATGAACTTTGAGAGTGGCATGGCAGAGAACTGGGTTGGCCCATGAGACGACGATTCTAAGCTTGCAAACCTACAAAACTGGTTTTGGAAGGTGTTGAGCTATGTCTGAGAAGTTTTTGTCGCGTCTTCAATGAGTTGTGTCGAATATGTGCCTGCTCTCCGGTTGCTTTCAAGATCTTCTCTTTACTGGGTGCTTGGCTCCTTCACTTTAACATTGTAAGCACTTTTATTTCTCATGTCCAGCAGTTATTACAATTCCTGAATTGGCAAATTTATGTCTAATCAATTCTGGAAAGTTCTCAGCCATTCTGTCTCCAACTACTGTCCCCCTTTATGGATTCATTTTTCCTTCTTCTCTTCCTACCCGGTTCTGAACTTCTCATTTCCCATCCCTGGGTCTCTGGTGCCTTGTTCTGATGCCCTCACACTTACCCTCCACACCACGGCCCCCTTCACCTCCGTGTGTTCTGTTCTGTGGAACCCTCAGTACAGGCAGATGGGGAGGCAGGGCAGACCACTGCACAACAGCAAATGGCTCAGTGAAGCGCCTCATGGGAGGTTATTTTGGTTTTCAAGTTGTCCAAGTCGTCTAGTGCTGCGAGAACAGAAACATCACAGGTGGATGGCATGGACAAACAGAAATGTGTCCTCTCACAGTTTAGGAAGGTAGAGGTCTGAATTGGGGGGTGCCAACTCTAGAGGAAGCTGTCTCTCTGTGGGTTCTGAGTGAAGGTTCCTGTTCTCTGGCTCCACTCACAGCTCTTTGTCCTTGGTGGTGGTAGGAGCCTTTGATCTCTGCTCCCTTGGTCAGTTTCTTAGTTCTCAAAAGAAATTGACTCAGGATACAACCTCATCTGGTAGATTGCATCCTGCCTCATTAGCATGTTGTTAACTGCCCTTGACTCTGTTCTAATTTACCTGTAGAGGGTCTCTAAGAACAGCTGGTAGATTTGAACAGCTGACCTTGTGCTGATTATCAGTCCAGTGCTGATCCTACCACGCCACACCAGGGCTCACTGAACATCATGTTGTTGTTGTTGTTGTTAAATGCTGTTGAGTCCTTTCTGACTCAGAACAACCCTGGAGTGGCTGGTGAGTTTGAACTGCCAACCTTGCTGTTCAAAACGACCTTGCAGTTCACTGCTTATCCTGCAGAGCCACACACCAGGACTCAGAGATGAGTATTTGCAACTCATAGGAGAATTGCATCCAATCACCAAATGGAGGATAATTATCTGATATTGAAAATCAGGTGCCAAGCAAGCTGACACATGTTTTAAGGGGTGTGATACAATTCAATGTATCACACCAGTGCGCCTGAAAGTTCGTGTTTGCGCTGTACTGTAGTTAGTGAAGTGTACAGTAATGTTAGGGAAACGGTTATAAACGAGTGTGAGAGTGCTTAAAACAGGATACACAAATATGAAGTGATCACATGATGTGTCGGTCCACAGAGGGCTGGGTTTGCTTCTGGTGGCTGTCAGCCCCTTGGGCCAAGGGCACATGCTGCACGGGAATGTTCCCCAGTGTGTGGGCCCCCCTGTCACTCTCTCATCTTCCATCTCAGCTCTGTGCATAGTTCCCCCGCTCCCACACCACACTCTCTGCCCGCAGCCATTGACCCCAGGTCATACACACACACAGAGAAACGCAACGCTCTCTCCTCCTAATTTTGGGGAAGGACACCCTGCTCATTCCCCCAAATTAGCCACTTCCCAGCACCACCTGGACACCATCCTCGGGAAGCACCCCTGGCTGGCCCTACCTACCGAAGGACCCAACTCCCACCTTGCCACCTGCTGATGTAGAGGAGGGGTGTTTGGGTCCCTGGTCTGTGAGACCATTAGTAGACAGGCTGCAGGCTGTCATACTCGGCTGGACAGAGGTCTGTTGGGTGAGGGCCTGTTATGGACTTGGGACTGGCCCCTTGTCATTGCAGCCCAGATTTGGGGCTCCAGAGGATAGGACAAGCCCTCCCTGGCATCAGCTCTGGCCTAAGCGGAGGGCAACGCTTCACTGCACAGACTGAGTTCAGGCCTTGGCATATGGGCAGGCTGACCCCCATGCCCATCTTTGCCTGCTCATCTCAGGATGCACCAGGAGAGCATGCGCTGTGGTTGAGGGCCACTCCTGCTGGACGGTGCTTTTTCTCAGAGCTGACCTAACAGAAGTACCACAAACGGGTGGCTGCAAGGACTGGAATTTATATCCTCTCAGATCTCTGTTAGGTGCTGTCTCATCAGTTCCAACTCATAATGACCCCTCGGGCACCAAAAGGAAACATGGCCCAGTCCTCCGTCATCCTCACAACTGTTGTGCCCATCGCTGCCGCCACTGTATCAGTCCATCTTGTTGGGAGGTCCACCTCTTTTTCACTGACCCTCCACTCACCAGGGACTGAACTCTCCTGAGAACATGTCTAAAGTACATAAGACATCTCACTTCTAAGGAGCATTCTGGCTGCACTTCTAAGACAGATTAATTTGTTCTTCTGGCATTCCATGGTGGAGTTCATATTCTGTGCCAACACCACAGCCCAAATGGATCAATTCTTCTAAACTCTTCTTTAGTCGTTATCCAGCTTTTGAGCCACCTATGAGGTGAAGGAGCTCTGGTAGCGTAATGGTTACGAATCGGGCTGCGAACCGCAAGGTCAGCAGTTCGAAACTCCCAGCTGTTCTGTGGGAGAAAGATGAAGCTTTCTGCTCCCGTAAAGATTTACAGCCTCGGAAACCCTGTACAAAGTTGCTATGAGTCGGAACCGACTCCATGGCACATAACAACAACAACAA
>NW_006408780.1:2207638-2216301 GCF_000296735.1 Chrysochloris asiatica
TTCGTTCTGCTGTGCATGGGGTCGCTATGAGTCGGTTCCGACTCGATGGCACCTGACAACAACAACAACTGCTAAAGCTCTGGAAATCCTGGCCTAGCCAAATTGACACAAAACCCTAACCATTACAGCTGTGGTTTTGGATCTTCATCAGGTGTTTTAATTCTTCTTCGCTTTCAGCAAGCAAGATTGTATCATGTGCAGATTGCAGGTTGTTAATGAGTCTTCCTCCATTACTTACGCTGAGTTCTGCTTCACATAATCCAGTATCTTGAATTATTTACTCAGCATACAGGTGAAAGAATACAACCCTGACACACACTTTTCCTGATTTTAAGCCAGACAATATCCCCTTGTTCAGTCTGTACGTAAGCCTCTTCTTGGTCTTCAGACAAGTTCCTAGGAGCACAAGAAAGAATTCTGGAATTCCAATTCTTCTCAATGTTCTCCATAATTTGCTATGATCCAGAGTCAAATATCTCTGCATGGTCAATGAGACACAAGTAAACATCTTTCTGGTATTATCCACTGATGCAACAATGATATCCCTGTTCCATCTCTTGAATCCAGTTTGAATTTCTGACAATTCCCTGTTGATGTACTTCTGCAATCATTTGTGAATTATCTTAAGCAAAAGTTGTCTTGTGTGTGATATTAATGATGTTATATAGCAATTGCCATTCATTCTGTTGGATGATGTTTCTTTGAAATAGGTACAGGTAGCTGTCTTCCAAATGTCTTGGCTTAGACCAGCGAGCATCTCCAGGGCTGCATCAGTTTATGGAGGCATTCCCATTGGTTTCCTGTTATTCCTGGACCCTTGTTCTTTGCTAATGCCGTCGGTGCAGCTGCCAATCCTATTTTGAGGACGCAGCTCTTCCCCAGTCAGATTTTGAGTGCCTTCCAGCTTGAGCAGCTCATCTTCTGACACTACGTCAGACAATGTTCTGCTGCTACTAATAAGATTTTCAGCAGCTAAATCCTGGTATGACGCTGTGAGTTAATGCGCTTGACTACAAAGTCAGTTTGAACCACAAAGTCGGTGGTTCAAGCTCACCAGCTGCTCCTTGGAAACCCTGTACAGAGTTGCTATGGGTCAGAACCGATTCAATGGCACTTATCAACAATAACAATCAAGCGCTGTGTAGTAGTCAGCCTCTTCCTTCTTTCTAGTCCGTCTTAGTCTATAATTTCTGTTGCTACCAGCCCACCATAGATGACTTTGCTGATATTTGAAATACCAGTGACATAGCTTCCAGCATGACAGTAACACACAAGCCACCACAGTGCGACACACTGACAGAGCAGTGATGGGTCTCATGGGTTAGGAGGCTAGACGTCTGACTTCAGGGTACCAGCTCTTTGTTGTCTCTGAGGCGCTTCTGTCTTAGCTTTTGTAACACCTGCATTCTTTGATTCCTGGTTTATCTTTATGTGGCATCTTTGAAAGTTTCTTGGAAAAATGGAATGAAAACGTAGTGGAATGTCTCCCATGAACTTTTGGAAGGCCTCTGGCGTCTTCTTCTTTGTGTGATTGCTTGTTTCTGTGCCAAATCTGCTCCTTGTATATCTCAGAAGTGATTGGTTTAGAACACCCCTAAACACACATGACCTCATTAACATAGCAAAGACAGCTCTATTCCCAAATTGGAACCCCAGCACAGGAGTTAGGATTTACAGCACACATTTTGTGGGGGCAGGGTGCAATTCCCTCTGTTTCTGGGAAGGGGATCGCTGGTTCCAGAAGGAAGGCCAGAGATTGCTGGCCTAGGGCCAGGTATGGACGCTCGAGCCCACCAGCCTGGGGCATTGTCCAGGTGTGACTGCTCTATGGCAGCCCTTGCTCATCTGGGAGACAGTTGGGCAGCCGGTGCCAGTGGAAGGGCCAGGTAGAGAGGACAGTGACCGCACCATGCAGCATTCCATGGTGTAGAGCAAGGTGTGACCCTCCAAGCTTGTCCCCCTGCACAGCAGCTCTCCCCACTGCCCACCCCCAATCTTACGAAGACAGGAGGGGAGTGAGGGGTGGGGACATTCATCACAGAGCCAGCGTGGTGCTGAGAGTCCCAGCTCCCAGGTGCACAGGTCGGGGGGGGGGCGGGGAGGGGGAGGAATGCAGACAGAAAGACCAGGGGAGGTGGAGAGAGATTGGGGCAGGAGCCAGAGGTGGACAGGATGTTGGGGGTGCAGCAGAAGAACCCATAGTGTTCCTTGCAAGTAAGTCCATGTGGGGATCCAACAGTCTCAGGAGACAGGGTGACTCAGGTCCTGGTAAGTTGGACCCTCTGAGCCACACTGCCTGGTGGGTGGTTTTGGAAGACATTGAGTGATGGCGGATCCCAAGCTGGGGAAGACATCTCTCATAGAAATAGCTAGTCCATATGTTTTCGTTTTTTAAAAGCTTTGCAAAGTTGCTTGACATCATTGGATCAAGAGGACAAGCTGGTCACCTGTCCTAAGCTCCCTGTCCGTAACCAAATCCTTGGAAATTACAACAACCACAACAAAATTATTTAAAAAAAAAACACTGAAGATGCAAGCTAGTCTAGAACACAAGAAGGGCTGTCTTCCAGCTAGCTGCCGCAGAGTCAACTCCGTCTCATGCCCATGTGTTCACGGTGAGGGCATTTTGAGATGAGAGCAACCTTCACAGTGACACAGCTTGAAAAATGTTATCGTTGCCACGGAATTGTCAATGTGGAAGCTGTTGTGTTGGCGGAAACTTTGATGTTCATGTTTTCAGCACCATAGCAAACAAACCAGATCCTAGGTGACGCCTCTCTAATGAATTCTGTCAAGTAACTCAGTAAGAAATAACTAGTAATGCGTGTCGGTCTTGAGCATTACTCCTTAAAAAGAACTTTCCATATGGGGGTCACTGGAGTCCTCGTATGGCGCTGTGGGTTAATGCACCAGACTGCAAAGTTGGTTTGAACCTCAAGGTCAGTGGTTCAAGCTCACCGGCCGCTCCTTGGAAACCCTATACAGAGTCGCTATGAGTTGGAACTGACTCGATAGCAGTTAACAACAACAACCACAACATATGGGATCAAAGTGACGACAGCCACTGGAAACGTTAGATGGGGGGGCAGTGAGGTTCTGTTCACAGGGGAAACACCAGGGAAAACGGTGAGAAGAGGGGTACAACTCGAATACTATCATCCACATCACTTCACTGTACATGGAGGATCTGTTGAGTTGGTGTCTGTTTTCTGTGCATGTTCTCAACCGCATTAACACAGCACAATTAGAAACAAAATCAGAGAACACCAATCCTCCACCCACTCTTGCAGAAAATGAAAGCAGAAGAAACCCCTCCCAACCCGTTCTATGAGGCCATGCTAACCCCGAACCAAAGGCAGACAGATAGCAGAGAAACCCTACATACCTTCTCTAGGAGCCCTGGGTAAGCACTTGGCTGTTAACCAGAAAGTTGGGAGTTCAAACCACCAGCCACTTTTAGGGTGAAAGATGTGCTTCTGTAAAGATTTACAGCCTTGGGAACCCTATGGGTCAGGTCTATTCTGTCCTAGAGGGTCGCTGTGCATTGGAATGGACTCTTTGAGAATGGGTTTGGGGATGCGCCCAACTCTGGCCCAACACATGGTTTCCTGAATGATTAACATCTTGCATTCCTGTGGTAACATTTGTTACAAGAGATGAGCCAATGTTGATACACATTCTTATTAACTGAAGTGCATAGTTATAACTCAATGCACATAGCAACAGCACCAACACCAACACAGTTACATTAGGAGCTCTGGTGTGGCACTGTAGGATAAGCACTGACTGCTAACCACAAGGACAGCTGTTCAAACCTACCTGTACAGGGTTGCTGTTAGTAGGAACTGACTCAACAGCACTAAACAACAACATTAAGGTTTGCTGTTGGATAATCCTGTGCATCTCAAATATGTATAATGCCCCTCCCAGCCCCACCGGCTGTCTTGGAGTCTGTATATTGCTGCATTTTGCCTTGTTATCCATTGCTGTTCTACTGTAGTGCTGCTGGTGATGTAGTGGTAAGCAACGTGGGAGGGGTGTCATCTATAATCAGATAAAACACTGTATTTCTGAATATCATGGACAAGGTATCTCAGGGAATTTTTCACAATGACTGTTTCCCCTCCCTGAAGATAGAGGTGGGGGGGGGGGGGGGGAGGGCAGAAATAGTTTTTCAGATCTCTATGATGATATTCCTGGAGGTAAAACTCATGAAAATATGGGTCCCCCAGGTCCCCTTTTGGAGTCCTGGTGTGGTACTATAGGATAAGCACTACGCTGCAATGGTCAATTTGAACTGCAAGGTCAATGGTACAAATCCACCAGCCACTCCTTGGAAGCCCTATACAGGGTCACTATGATTCAGAATGGACTCGACAGCACTTCACAACAGCAGGGCCTCCTTAAAGTGTTGAAGAGCAAAGATGTCAGTGTGAGGATTAAGATGAGTCTGACCCAAGTCATGATATTTTCAATAACCTCATATGCATGTGACAGTTGGGCAGAGAATAAGGAGGATGGTGGAAGAATTGATGCCTTTGAGTTATGGTGTTGGAGGAGAATGGACTACCAAAAGAACAAACCCATCTGTGTTGGAAGAGGTACAGACAAGAATGCTCCTTAGAAACCAGGATGGCCAGACTTCATTTCTCAAACTTCAGACATATTGTCAGTAGAGACCAGTCCTTGATAAAGTGGAGGGTCAGTGCAAAAGAGGAAGAATCCCAACGAGATGGATTGGCACAGTGGCAGCAGTAATGGGCTTAAGTGTAGCAACGATAGTGAAGTTGGCCCAGGATTGGGCAGTGTTTTGTTCTGTTGTACATAAGATCACTATGAGTCGGTACCGACTCGATGGCACCTAACAACCACAACAAGAGCGTTCATTGTTGTTGGATGCCATTGAACGAGTTCCAACTCACAGTGCCTTGTGCACAACAAAATCACATGCTGTTCAGTTCTGTACCATCCTCACAATTCCTCAAAATAAGGGTTCCCTCCAGCTTACGCAAGGAACCCTGGTGGCCCTGTAGGATAAGCACTAGACTGCTAACTGCAAGGTTGGCAGTTCAAACCCACAAGCAGTTCCGTGGGAGAAAAATGGTAACCATCTGCTCCTTAAAGAATTGCTGGTTCGAATCCCAAATTGAGGGTCACTATGAGTCGGAACCTGCTCAACAGCATCTAACGGCGTAGCTCTAGAGGCTTCTGCTCCAGGTAAGCAGATCTGGATTGTGGTTCTGTATTCAGCTGTCTCACCCGATGAATTTGGGATGAGGGCAGTTTACACTGTGACCTCAAATCTCTGATGGGTTTCAGATTTCCTGCTTTTCTCCCTAATGACAGGCAGCGGTGAAAACTTCCAAGTTTTAAAACACAAAACGTGGTCAGATCTGAAACCGTGTCTTATATTTTAATTTGAAAACACTTGATTAGTGTCTTGGCCTGAGAACCGGTGACATTTACTAAGGTGGGGGCTTTGAGGAGGGCTGGGGGGTTCAGCTTTGTCCGTTTGGGTTCTAGCTGCCTCTCAGAGCTCAGCGTATAGTGGTGGGGGCAGAAGCAACTCCCTGAGTGGGAAGTCCGAGAAGCCTCCATCCTGTGTCCAGCTCAGCTGCTCTGGACCCCTAACTAGAAACAGGCTGCCCAGCCACCCTCCCTCCCTGCGAGGCTGAGGCCGGATTGGGACACCAAGAATGTGCTCTGGAGACAGGCGGGAGGGTAACACTCAGCCGACCACAGCCAAAGCATTGCCTCAGTCTTTCCAAGTTGGCTGGCTCATTTCCCCCAAGTAAAAGAATCAAATGCAAGGATTCTTCACACTCACCTCACGGTGTTGGGCGCCAGCGCTGGATGTTACAATGCGACTTGACATTGGCAGCGATGTGAGTGAATCATATAATGAATCTTCCATGGAAGACCTTCCGATTTGGAGGAGACACCCTAGGAAGGAGCCCTGCCTGACAGATGGTACCTGTGAAGGGTGCGCAGGGAAGGGTGATGGGAGACAAAATATCCACCCCCACCCCTTCACCAGGAAATAGAAAGCCTGCCTCAGTTCACCTTTATTCTTTACTCTTTCATTCATTGTGACCTTGGGCAATCATTCCCCTCTCTCAGACTCAGTTTCCTCATCTGTAAAGTGGGGATTAGAATCGAGCTCCCTAGTGTCCCACAGTATACTGGAGACCATGGCCAAAGCTATAAGACAAGAACACAAAATAAAGTGGTTTGATTGTTGGAAAGAGAGAAAGAGAAAACTGTCCATATTTGCTGAAAATCACTGTATAGAAAATCCAGCAAAGTTAACAAACTGAGTGAATCAGAAAGTCACAAGTTTGCTTCATACAATCAACTCTGCTGGCAGCTCTCCAACTTCTCACTGAGAGAAATACCAGCAGAAAGTAGGATCAAACAGCTGCCTGCTCTAGAGAAGAAAACCAGTGACGCTTATATATGTTTGTTGTTGTTGCTAGGTACCGTCGAGCTGGTTCTGACCATAGCAACCTTACGCACAACAGAAGCAAACTCTGCAATCCTGCACAAACCTCACAATGTTTGTTAAACTTGAGCCCATTGCTGCTGCCACTGTACCCTTCCATCTCATCTGGGGTCTTCCTCTTTTTCTCCATCCCTCCACTTTACCTAGCATGATGTCTTCTCCAAGGACCAGTCCCTCCTGACAGTATATACAAAGTATGAAAGATGAAGTCTTGGCATCCTGGTTTCCAAGAAGCATTCTGGCTACACTTCTTCCAACAGAGATTTGTTTGGACTCCTGGCAGTCCATGGTACATTTATTTAATATTCTCTTCACACACCATAACTCAAAAGGCATCAATTCTTCTATGGTCTTCCTTATTCACTGTCCAGCTTTCACAAGCATATGAGGTTATTGGAAATACGATGGCGTGGGTCAGGCACACCTTAATCCTCAAACCGGCATCTTTGCTCTTCAACACTTTTAAGAGGTCTCGCGCAGCAGATTTGCCTAATGCAATACATCATTTGATTTCTTGACTGCTGCTTCCATGAGTGTTGAGAGTGGATCCAAGCAACATACGAAGTCTTGGACAGCTTCAGTCTTTTCTCCATTTATCATGATGTGATTTCTTGGTCCAGTGGTGAGGATTTTTGTTTTCTTTACATTGAGGTGCAATCCAACTGATCTTCATCAATATTTTAAGTCCTTTGTTTTCAGCAAGCAAGGTTGTATCATCTGCATACGTATGTTCGATGTTCTATATGTGTTTGTTGTTGTTGTTGTTGTTAAGCACCGTCGAGTCGGTTCCGACCCATAGCAACCCTGTACAGGGTTTCCGAGGGTGTAAATCTTTACGGGAGTAGAAAGCCTCATCTTTCTCCTGGGGGAGCGGCTGGTAGTTTCGAACTGCTGACCTTAAGGTTCGCAGCCTGATTTGTAACCACTACGCTACCAGAGCTCCTTTTATATATGTGTTTGTTGTTGTTGTTGTTAAGTGCCTTCGGGTCGATTCCGACCCATAGCGACCCTGTACAGGGTTTCCGAGGGTGTAAATCTTTACGGGAGTAGAAAGCCTCATTTTTCTCCCGCGGAGCGGCTGGTAGTTTCGAACCGCTGACCTGAAGGTTTGCAGCCCGATTCGTAACCACTATGCTACCAGAGTACATATAAATTGTTGTTTTTGTGTGCTGTCAAGTTGGTTCTGACTCATAGTGACCCTGTACACTATGTGTACACTAAGTGGCTGGTTGATTTGAATTGCCAACCTTGTAGTTAACTCTGTTAGTAGTCAATTGCATATCCTACAGCACCAGAAGGATTGATCTCAAGGCTCACACACTTGTGGAGATGGGCAAATCTCAAGTCCACAGTCAGATGTCAGAGTGCAGGCTTCCTCTGACTCTCGTACCTGCCAAGGTTGATGAACAAGAAGACAAGAAAGAAGGAAATGGTCAAAATGGATGTTAGAAGAGACACTGAAACTTACTCTCCAGTGTAGAGATGCTAAAGCAAATGGAAGAAATGAGGAGGTGCAAGAGCTGAACAGAAAATTTCAAAGATCAGCTCGCGAAGATAAAGCCAAATATTACAACAAAATGTGCAAAGATCTGGAGTCAGAAAACCAAAAGGGAATAACACAGTCAGCATTTCTCAAGCTGGAGGAACTGAAGAAAAAGTTCACTCCCTGACTTTGTTGAAGGATTCTCTGGGCAAATTATTGAATGATGCAGAAAGCATCAAAAGAAGATAGAAGGAATACACAGAATCACTGTATAAAAAGGAAATGGTTGATGTTCAACCATTTCAAGTGGTAGTATATGATCAAGAGCCAATGATACTGAAGGAGGAAGTCCAAGGTGCATTGAAGGAATTGGAAAAAAATAAGACTCCAGGAATTGATGATGTAAAAATTGAAATCTTTCAAGAAAGTGAGGCGGCACTGAAGGCACTCACTCATCTCTGCCAAGAAATTTGGAAGACAACTATCTGGCTGACTGTTGGAAGAGATCCGTAATTGTGCCCATTCCATAGAGAGGTGACCCAACGGAATGTGGAAATCATTGGACAATATCTTTGATATCCCGTGTGAGTAAAGTTTTAGTAAAGGTAATACAGAAATGGCTGTAAGCATACATTGACAGAGAACTTCCAGAGGTTTAAGCTGGATTCAGAAGAGGCC
>NW_006408780.1:2217451-2218303 GCF_000296735.1 Chrysochloris asiatica
GCAACAATTGTGAGGTTGGCCCAGGATCGGGCAATGTTTCCTTCTGCTGTGCATAAGGTCGCTATGAGTCGGTACCAACTTGATGGCACCTTCCAACAACAAGAAGACAAAAGCTGTCAGAGGTCATACTCAGGGTTTTGATGGAATTAGGAGTACCGTTACTGCTGCTGTGTGCCATTGAGTCAGTTCTGACTCAGAGTGACATATAGAATTTTCTGAGGCTGTGTGTCTTCACCGGAGCAGAAAGCTTGGGCTTTCTCTCTTGGAGCAGCTGGTAGACTCAAACTGCTGACCTTGTGGTTAGCAGTCCAACTCATCACTCACTCTGATACCAGTTCTTCTATCCTTAATCTGTTTATTGCTTTATCACATCAGATTGCATCAGGGGGCTTCATCACATATGTTCTATAGCACTGAGAATCCTGACCAGCGAAGTTCACAGGTACTTTCTGGGGACACAATTCAATCTCTGACAGAGGCTAATGAATCCTCAGATGAGCAGGCAATATGTCAGCCTGTAGGTTCAAGTCCTAAGAACTGGCAGTGAGATGATGAGAAGCTAATGCAGGATTCAGAGCAAGAACAAGCCAGAGAGCTTTTCCAGAATGTCCGCGCATATCGAATGCAGGCCACACCCCTGAGGAACCCAGTTTTCAATTGATTGGCTGCTCATAGCAGAACTCATCATGGGGGTGGTTACATTGTATCAGATCTTGTCAAGGTGATGATCACATTGCATCAGATCTCATCTCCAGGGATGTCAATCACATTGTATCAGACTCATGAAGATGATTACATTGTATCAGATCTCATCACAGGGGGATGGTTACATTGTATCAGATCTCATCACAA
>NW_006408780.1:2218733-2219653 GCF_000296735.1 Chrysochloris asiatica
CCAGGGACTCCTAAGATAGTCACTAAACCAACTGATTCCATACTGAATGAGCAAAATGTCACCTAGTATAGCAATGAGCTTTATAGGTAAGCCAGGAATTAGGCAAGGATGCCCTCTACATCAAACCCTGTGAAACTCTGTTCAAAGACACTGGAAAGGGCTGAATTCCTAGAGAGACGATCTATGTGGGCAGGATGGATCCATATTCTCTCCAAGATGATATTGGACTTCATTGCAATCTGAGTCAGTTTCCTCTTGTTGTTGTCGTTAGGTGCCATTGAGTCGGTATAAACTCATAGCAACTCTATGTATTCCAGACTGAAACACTACCCGGTCCGGAGCCAACCTCACATCGTTGCTAGGTCTGAGCCCATTGCTGCAGCCACTGTGCCAATTCATTTCGTTGGGGGGCGGGGTGTCTTCCTCTTTTTCTCCAACCCTCCACTTTGCCAAACATGGTATCTTTCTCCAGTGACTGGTCCCTCCTGATAATATGTCCGAAGTCTGGCCATCCTGTCTTCCAAGGAGCATTCTGGCTGCACTTCTCCCAACAGACATCTGTTGATTCTTTTGGCAGCCCATGGTACTTTCATATTCTCTTCCAACACCATAACTCACGTGCATCAATTCTTCTACGGTCTTCCTTATTCACTGTCCAACTTTCACATGCGTATGAGTTATTGAAAATACCATGGTTTGGGTGAGGCACACCTTAGTCCTCCAGCTGACATCTTTACTCTTGAACACTTTAAAGAGGTCTTGTGCAGCAGATCTGCCTAATGCAATAAGTTGTTTGATTTCTTGACTGCTGCTTCCATGATCCAAGCAAAATGAAGTCATTGACAACTTGAATCTTTTCTCCATTTGTTGTTGTTGTTAAGTGCCGTTGAGTTGATTCCGACCCATGGCAACCCTGTATA
>NW_006408780.1:2222268-2231196 GCF_000296735.1 Chrysochloris asiatica
TATTTCCACTGCACCCACCTTCCCATCCCTTCTCAACTTCATCCTTAGGGAAATGTTGCCCTTTTGATTTTGAATGATTGAGTGTTCCCTAGCGAGCCTGTCTTTCTAGGGAATAGACTCTTTTCAGATGGAATTAGTTCAGTTCACACAAACAAAATTCAAACAAGTCCATGAGAACCATATTGGAGTCAGGTAGACACTAGTCCTACCTGTGTGTTGTCCTGACAGAGAGAAGAGAAGAGGCACACACAGGTAAAGAGACATCGAGGGAAGACTACCATGTGACAACCATGGCAGAAACTGGAGTGATGTGGCCACAAACCCAGGAAGCTGGAAGCCACCTCCAGGAGCTGGAAGAGGTGAGTAAGGGTCCTCCTCGAGACCCTCAGGAGGGAGTGTGGCCAGGGCTGTAGAGAGGGTAACTCACCCCCCGAGGGCATCCTGGAACAATGTCTAAGCTGTGCCCACCCCCGATGTCAAGATAAGAGATGTTGAGAGCAGCCAAACATCACAGAAATGCTTCTCCCCTCTTATCTGGTGGTCTCAACCTTTCATATTTGTGACTCCTTGGAATGCCATGCTGAGTCTCCTCTGGTGCCACCTTCCAGGTGACTCCCACTATACATCTGTGTCTAGGTATAGACGATGTCTCAGGAAGGGCATTGATGGAACCCGTTGAACTGGTGCCCAGGACAGGTGGTACACCAGCCACATGTAGGTCCAGCTCTGAGCACGGCCCTGCAGACACTTTGTTTTGAACTTCTGACCTCCAGGGCTATGAACGGGTACATTTCTGTTGTTTGAAGGTGCTCCATCTGTAGTCGTTTGTTATGACAGTTCTAGGGAACAAATAAGGAGCCCTGGTAGCATAGTGGTTACAATCGGGCTGCAAACCTCAGGGTCAGCTGTTCAAAACTACCAGCTGCTCCGCGAGAGAAAGATGAGGCTTTCTGCTCCCATAAAGATATACAGCCTCAGAAACCGTGTACAGGGTTGCTATGAGTTGGAACCAACTCCACGGCACATAACAACAACAACAAGGGAACAAATGAATTGGTCCTGTAAGATCTGAAGACATAATAGAAACCAAGTATAATGAAAAGTATCTCATTCTGACTATAATCATGGACCTCACCAGATGGAGTACACAGAAATCAGATGGACTACAACCAGATCATCAGCCAAAACAAGGCTAAAGGTAGAGACCATCAACTGCTCCATGCAAGTGCAGGCTGAAGCTAAAGAAAATTCAAACCAGTCCACAAGAACCAAAATTTGACCATGAACATTTCCCAGCTGAATTTAGGGACCATCTCAAGAACAGATTTGATGCATTAGACATCAATGGCCAAAGACCAGAAGAGTTGTGGGATGACATCAAGAATATCATACAGGAAGAAAGAAAAAGGTCATTAAGAAGATTTTTTTTAAAAAAGGAAAAGACCAAAATGTATGTCAGAAGAGATTCTGAAACTTGCTCTCCAGCATAGAGATGCTAAAATAAATGGAAGAAATGAGGAGATAAAAGAGCTGAAGAGAAAATTTCAAAGGTCAGCTTAAGATGACAAAGTCAAATACTATAATAAAATGTGCAAAAGCCTAGAGTTCGAAAACCAAAATGGGAGAGCACGCTCAATGTTTCTCAAGTTGAGGGAACTGAAGAAAAAAATGCATGCTACAACTTGCAATATTGAAGGATTCTATAGGTAAAATAGGAGTCCTGGTGTGGCGCTGTGGGCTAATGCGTCAGACTGCAAAGTCGTTTGAACTGCAAGGTCAGTGGTTCAAGCTCACCAGCTGCTCTTTGGAAACCCTATACAGGGTTGCTATGGGTCAGAATCGACTTGACGGCTCTAACAACAACATAGGTAAAATATTTAATTTTGCAGAGAACATCAAAATAAGATGGGAGGAATACACAGTCACTGCACCAAAAGAAATGGTTGATTTTCAATCGTTTCATGAGGTAGCACGTGATCAAGAGCCAATGACACTGAAGGAAGATGTCCAAGGTACACTGAAGGCATTGGAAAAGAACAAAGCACCGGGAATTGATGGAATAAAAATTGAAATCTTTCAAGAAAGGGAGGCCGCACAGGAGGCACTCACTCAACTCTGTCAAGAAATTTGGAAGACAACTATCTGGCCGACTGGAAGAGATTCATATTTGTGCCCATTCCAAAGAGAGGTGACCCAACAGAATGTGAAAATCATCAGTCAATGTCATCAATATCACTTTCAAGTAAAAGTTTGCTAAAGATAATATTTAAATGACTGCAACAGTACATTGAGAGAGAACAGCCAGAGGTTGAAGTCAGAGTCAGATGAGGACATGGAACGAGGCATATCATAGCTGATATCAGATGGATCTTGGTTGAAAGCTAAGAACACCAGTAAGATGTTGACCTGTGTTTTACTGACTATGCCACTTCTTTCAACTGTGTGGCTCATGACAAACTACTGTGGACAACATTGTGAAGAATGGTTATTTCAGAACACTTCACTGTGCTCATGAGGAACCTGTACATAGACCAAGAGGTAGTTGTTCAAATAGAACAAGAGGATACTGAATGGTTTAAAATCAGGAAAGGTGTGCACCAGGGTTGTATTCTTTCACCATACTTATCCAATCTGTATGCTGAACAAATAATCTGAGAAGCAGGATTTTATGAAGAAGAACGTGACATGAGGATTGGAGGAAGACTTGTTAACAACAGGCAGATGATACAACCTTGCTTGCTTAAAATGAAGGGGACTTAAAAAAATACTTTTCAATGAAGATCAAGGACTTCCACATTCAGTGTGGGTTAAACTGCAATGTAACAACAAAAATCCTCACCACTGGACTAATAAATAACATCTTAACAGATGGAAAAAGACTGAAATTGTGAAAGACTTCGTGTTGCTTGGATCAACCATCATCACTCATGGAACCAACAGTCAAGAAATCAAATGACAAATTGTGTTAGTCAAATCTTCTGGAAAAGACTTCATTAAAGTGTTCAGGAGCAAAATTGTCAGTTTGAGGACTAAGGTGCTCTTAACTGAAGTCATAGTATCTTCAATAGCCTCATTTGCATGTGAAAGCTGGACAGTGAATAAGAAAATCATAAAAGAATTGATGCATTTGAGATATAGTGTTGGAGGAGAATATTAAAAGTACCATGGGCTGCTATGCTAGAAGAACAAACAAATCTGTGTTGGAAGAAGTGCAGCCAGGATGCTTCTTAGGAGCCATGTGTACTTTAGACATGTTTTCAGGAGGGACCAGTCCCTGGAGGACATCATGCAAGGTAAAGTGGAGGATCAGCAAAAAAAAAAGGAAGACCCCTAATGAGGTAGATTGGCACAGTGGCAGCAGCAATGAGCTCAAGTGTAGCGAGCGCCGTGAGGCTGGTGCAGGCCCGGGCAATGTTTGCACAGGGTTGCCGTGAGTCAGAAATGACTCGATGGCATCTATAAGCAACAACAGTAGCAGCAGCAGATCTGACTCGGGGACACATAAAGAGACCAACAGGCTAAATAGACGCAAGAACCCAGATGGTGAGACTATGGGCGAATGGGCATACACAGCCACCAGAAATGTCCATGCATCTATGGGTGCACGTGCATGCCTAACTACAGGTGTGTGTGCACAGGTGTGTGAGTGCATGCATGTTTGTATGTGAATGTAAGTACACGACTGCATGCTTGTGAATGTGTGTGAGTGCATGCATGTTTGTGTGTGCATGTGTTTGAGTGCATGCATGCACATTTGTGAATGCATGCATGTTTGCATGTAAAACCTGCATATATGCATGCTTGCACATGACCGTGCATACATGTTTGTGTGTGAGCATGTGTGCATACCTGCATGTTTGTGTGTGCATGCCTCCATGCTTTGATGTGCATGTGCGTGAGTGCATGCATGTGTGTGTGTGTGAGCCTGTGTGAAGACATATATGTTTGTGTGCGAATGGATGAGTGCATGAATGTTTGTGTGTGACTATGTGTGTGCCTGTATGTTTGTGTGTAACTATGTGCATTTTGGGGTGCCTGCATACTTGTATGTGTGTTACTACATGCATGTATGTGGGTGAACATGTGTGAATATATGTCTTGTGCAAACATGTGCAAGTGCATGCATATCTGTTTATGGATGTGTGAGTGCCTTAGGCTTGCATGTTAACATGTGTGGGTACATGACTTTTTTGTGGATGTGTGTGAGTACATGCATGTTTGGGCATGTGAATGTATAAGTACATGTATGTTTGTGTATGCCAGCTGTATCTCAGTATGATTGTGTGTTAATGTGTGTCGGCACATGCATGTTTGTGTGTGGATGTGTATGAGTGCATGTCTGTTTTGTGTATAAGTACACACATTTGTGTGAGTACATGGATATTATGTGAGTACACACGTTTGTGTGAATATATATATGTTTGTGTGTGTGAATGTGAGTACACACCTGTTTGTATGTTAATAGGTGTGAGCCATGTATGTGCACGAACAAACATGTTTATGAGTACATGCATATTCATGCACGAAAACGTGTGTGCACACACATATTTGCATATGGCTACATGTGGGTGGGTGCATGTTTCTGCATGTGCATGTGTATTGTGTGTATACATGCATGTCTGTGTGTGTGAGCATGTCTGTGCATGTGTGTATGAAAACTAGACCTAAATTCAGGGACACAAACCAGCAAGGGAGGAAGGGACTCTTTCCAGTGGAGAAACCAGAAAGCAGGTCCCACACTTTGCAGCCCTGGAAAGCACAGAGGGTCTGGGTCCAAGCTGAGAAGTCAGGCCACAGAGTGAGCACGTGGCTGGGGAGGTGGGCTGAGGGTGGCGTTGTAAACAAAACTGCAAACTGTAAGCAAACCCAGCGATGTGAGTACACCCCAGTGGTGGGTTACTGTGCAAACAAGGGCACATCAGTGAGTGAACAGGCAGCCTCCCTGCATCCACTGTCAACACCTGGCCCACACACCCAGCATGCAGGAGGAGACAGCCTGAGTCACAGCATCCAGCGAGCCCTCCGGGGCAAGAGGGCCCCTAGCTGCCCAGGCCGAGGGCTGGGCTGGGGACATCAGGACATGTAGCAGGAGGTCACCCAGAGGAGGTGCTGGCAGGAGTGGTGTAGACATCAGAGCCAGCCCTGGGAGCATCAACGCGTTCTCCCCTTTGTCACCCATAAACTCTGCGCCCACCCTCAGTCTTGTGGAGCAAGAGGGAGGAAAAAGGGGTGCCTGGTGCTGCTCTGAAGGGTGTGGACCTCAAGAGATGTGAACAGGCTTTGAGCCTGGGTCTGAGGATGACAGCTGGGCCCTGGGCAGGAAGGTGGGAGGGGTGGGCCAGTCACCCTGGGGTGATCTGAGCAGGGGCCAGAGACCGCTGGGCCCTCATCCCTTGGCTCCTGAGCCCCCCCCCCCACTCCTGGTCCACACAGGCTCTGAGGAGGCAGGAAGGAGGTGTGGGTTTGTTTCTGCCAAATGACCTGCTGAACCTTTCCCCACTCCAGCTGCTCTCGGCCAGAGACCAACAGGAATTTGCAGAATGAATTTTCCAGCACAAACAACAGTGCTGGGGGAGAATGGGGACAAGGGCCAGCTGTGTCCCTGCTCCTCCTGAGACCCTGCCCTTCATGCCGGCCGCCAGCGCTCTGAGAAGAAAACCATCTGCACAAGGGCCTCTGACCCCTCCCCTGGCCAGCCAGCCCCCACCGCAGGTCCACCCTGACCTTAGCCCTTCTGACCGCTCACCCCGATGAACAACAGACCGTCAATTGTCCAAGCTGCAGTTAAAGAAGAGCAAAACAAGTCCACAAGAACCAAAATATGACCTTGGGTACATTCCACCAGAAGTTGGAGACCATCTAAAGGATAGATTTGACACATTGGAACATGAATGACCAAAACCCAGACAAGTTGTGGGATGACATCAGAAACATCATATATGAGGAAATGAAAAGGTCTTTGAAAGAAGGGAAAGAAAGAAAAGAAAAGCCCAAAATGGGTGTCAGGAGAGACTCTGAAATTGGCTCTTGAATTTAGAGGTGCTAAAGTGAATGGAAGAAATGAGAAAGTAAAAGAGCTGAATAGAAAATTTCAAAGGATGGCTTGAGAAAACCTAGTAAAGTATTATTATAATGAAATATGCAAAGACTTGAGGTTAGAAAACCAAAATGGAAGAACATGCTCAGCATTTCTCAAGTTGAAAGACCAGAAGAGAAAAAAAATCAAGCCTCAAGTTGACATATTGAAGGTTTCTATGGGCAAAATATAAGTGGTGTGGTGTTGTAGGACAAGTACTAGACTGCTAACTTCAAGGTTAGTGGTTCCAACTCACCAGACCCTCGTCAGAAACCTTATACAGGGCCACACAACTAGATAATATTTAACAACAAATGGACAAAAATTGACTAACACAGGAGAAATCAGAAGAAGATGCAAGGGGTACTTGAACCACATTCAAAAAAGATTGGCCGATATTCAACCATTTCAGGAGGTAGCATAGGATCACAGCCTATGGTACTGAAGGCAGAAGTCTGAGCTGCATTGAAGGCATTGGCAAAGAACAGCTTCCAAGTATTGATGGACTACAAATAGAAATCTTTCAACAAACGGATGCGTATTGGAAGCACTCTCAAGTTCTATGTCAAAAGTCTAGAAGACAGTTTCCTGGCCAGCCAAATGGAAGAGATCTATCTTTGTGCCCACTCCCAAGGAAAGTAATCCAACAGAATGGGGAAATCATCAAATAATATCATTAATACCACATGCAAGTAAAATTGCACTGAAGATAATTCAAGAATGATTGTAGCAGGATATTGGCAGGGAGACGCCAGAAACCCAAGCCAGATTTAGAAGAGGACATGGAACTAGGGATATCATTATTGATGTCAGATGGATCTTGGCAAAAGCAGAGAATACCAGAAAGATGTTTACTTGTGCTTTATTGATTTTGCAAATGCAGTTGACTGTGTAGTTTGTGACAAATTATGGACAGCGTAGTGAGGAATGAGTATTCCAGAATACGCACTTCTACTTCATCATGAGGAACCTGTACATCAAACAAAGAGGCAGTCGTTAAGACAGAACAAGGGAATACTATCTGGTTTAAATATCAGAAAAGGTATGTGTCAGGATTGTATCCTTTCACCCTGCTTACTCAATTTGTATGCTGACCAAACAATCCAAGAAGCTGAACTACATGAATAAGACCATGGCACCAGGATTGGAGGAAAACTCATTAACAACTTGCAACATGCAGATGGCACAACTTTGCTTGCTGAAAGTGAAGAGGACTTGAAGTACTTACTGATGAAGATCAAAGATCCCTTACTGTACAGAAAACAACAAAATCCTCGCAACGCAACCAATAAATAACGTCAAGATAAATGGAGAAAAGATTGAAGTTGTCAAGGATTTCATTTTGCTTGGATCTACAATTAACACTCATGGAAACAGCAGTCAAGAAATCAAACAATGTATCGCATTGAGGAAATCTGCTGCAAACGTCCTCTTTAAAGTGTTACGTAAAGGTATCACTTTGAAGATTAAGGTGTGCCTGACTCAAGCCACGGTCTTTTTAGTCACCACGAAGGCATGTAAAGGCGAACAATGAATAAGAAAGACTGAAGAAGAATTGATGCCTTTGAGTTATGATGTTGGCAAAGAATGTTGAATACACAATGGGCTGCCAGAAACACGAATAGATCTGTCTTGGAAGAAGTACAGCCAGAATGTTCCTTAGAAAGGAACACAGCTAAACTTCATCTCATGTACTTTGGACACGTTATCCGAAGGTACCAATTCCTGGAGAAGGACTTGGTAAAGTAGAGGGTCAGCAGAAGGAGAAAGACCCTCAGTGGGATAGACTGGCACAATGTGGCTGTAACAACAGACCCAAACATAGAGATGCTTGTACAGATGGCATAGAACCAGGCAGTGTTTCATTTTCTTCAAGGTGGAGTCCCCGACTCAGCACTGATGGAATGCAGAGACAGAAGGTGGACCAGTTCGACTCCTGCCACCCCCTCGGACACCACACCCGCCTGTCCCCCAGAGGCAGCCAGGACTGGTTTCTGCTTGTCCTTTAAAACACACGAAGACACAAACACCACATTTTTATCTTTGCCACAAAACAGCACGTTCTGTTCTTTTCATTTTTTGCTTTAAAATGAATGGATCTTCTTGGTGATGTCAGCACTTGAATATTCATTGTGGAGACAAAAGACAATGAATGTACTAAACCAGCCCCCTCCGGTGGTTTCCAGTTTTTTTTGCTGTATTAACCTGACAGTACTCAGCCCAAGATGGAGTCACTTGTGCCAAAAGACCATCAAACTCCAAACCTTAACTATATTTTTATTTCCTGTACATGCCTGACCTTCCCAGTATCCCAATAAAGTCAACCAATCTGTGCTTTCTGTCTCAGCTATAGAAAGACCAATGAGTTCAAACTGCTAAATAAAGTCAATGAGTTTAAACAAAGATGCATGTTTGGGGAAATGTTTCTTTTAGCAATCAGGACTCTTGTGTATGGCTGGTCCTTGTGTCGTGGTCATGTATGAAGAGATTTGTAGGGTGGATTCCTAGAGATGGAATTGCTAACGGGAGATGTACGTGTGTAATTTGAGGAGACCTTTCTAAATTGTGTGTGGTATGGGTTGACCGATTAAGATGGAGGAGCCTCCATTTCCTCTTGGTTGCCCAGATGCCATACGTCATCAAACCTCATGACCTTTGTCAATGTCCAAGGTCACAAATGGCACCTCTACATAGTTCTATTTTTCTCCTTGCTGTTGCTAAGTGCCATCAAGTTGGTTCCAACTCAAAACGACATTGCATAGGATTTCTGAGGTGGTCATCACTCGTCTGTCTGTCGTGCTGTGGTGGATTGAGTTGCTGTGATTCTGAGGGCTATACCACCAGTGTTTTAA
>NW_006408780.1:2234464-2241013 GCF_000296735.1 Chrysochloris asiatica
GGGGTCGCTATGAGTCGGTTCCGACTCGATGGCACCTGACAACAACAACAACAAATCTTTATGGGAGCAGAAAGCCTCATCTTTCTCCCGCAGAGTGACTGGTAGATTTGAACTACTGACCTTGCAGTTAGCAGCCCAGCTCGTAATCCACTACACTACTAGAACTCCTTAAAGTTTTCTTTGTTGTTATTAAGTGCCATCCAGTCGGTTCCGACCCATAGGTTTCTGAGGAGTGGCTGGTGAGCTTGAACCCCCGACCTTGTGATTCAAATCGACTTTGCAGTCCAGCGCATTTACCCATAGCGCCACTCCAGGACTCCAACATCTGCTTTGTTGTTGTTGTGAAGTGCCATCTAGTCAATTCTGGCCCATAGTGATCCTGTATAGGGTTTCCAAGGTGCAGCTGGTGAGCTTGAACCACCGACCTTGCAGTTCAAATGACTTTGCAGTCTGATGCATTAGCCCACAGCGTCACACCAAGACTTCAAAAACTGACTTTCTGACATTCAGCTTAAGCATTTTATGTCTTACATTTCCTTCAGCCGTTATAGGCAACAAAATCCTAACTAATTGTCTAAAAATCAGAAGTTTCCCTTGCTATGCCCCTTAGTTCTTTCTTTTACAAAATTTCAAGTTTCCATGAGTCTGGAGCCATTGCAATAAATCCCACTTCTGACACCAACTGCAAAAGCCATGTTGGAGGTATGTCTGACTTCCCCTGGCTTCACAAGGGGAAAAGAGAAAGAAACTCAAAATCAGCCACCAGAGGCCTCTCAGCCATGTGGCCCCTTGGTCTCTGCCCTGTTTGGACAAGTGATAACAAAGTTCTTTTAGCCTATTACTAGTGAAATGCCACACAACCTCTAGCTCCTCTTTCTAGGGATCACCGTTCATTTTCTTATTGATTTGATGTTGTTAGGTGCTGTCGAGTGGGTTCCAACTCATAGCGGCCCTATGTACAACAAAACAAAAACACTGCCCAGTCCTCACAATTGTTGTTATGTTTGAGCCCATTGCTGATGTCACTGTGTCAGTTCATCTTGTTGGGGTTCGTTCTCTTTCTCACTGAGCCTCCATCTTACCGCAAATGATGTCATTCTCCAGCGACTGGTCCCTCCTTATAACATGTCCAAAGTATGAAAGATGAAGAAGCCTTGCCATCCTGACTTCTAAGAACAATTCTGGTTGCATTTCTTCCAGGACAAATTTGTGTGTTCTTCTGACGGTCTATGGTACTTTCAATATTCTTTTCCAACACCATAATTCAATTGTATTCATTCTTCTACAGTCTTCCTTATTCACTGTCCAACTCTCACATGCATATGAGGCAATTGAAAATAACATGGCTTGGGTCAGGCACATCTCAGTTCTTAAACTGACATCTTTGCAGAAACTTTACTGCTAATAATTTACTGATGACTGGAAGCCTTACCAATAACATAAACAGTCAATCAGCATGTATTTTGTTTGCTTTATGTATTATTTTTTGCAGCCACAGAAAAGCTGCATTTTCCATAAGAGATAAAGAAAGATTTTTGCAAAAAGTGCAAGACTGTTATGTTGATGTAGCTGCAACTACGGCTTCACAAATTTCACTTTCTCTTTTTACAACGTTCATTGTCATTGCTGTTGTTAGGTGCCATCAAGTCGGTACCTTTTCATAGCAACCCTCTGCACACTAGAGCGAAACACTGCCAGGTCCTGCACCAACCTCACAACCATTGCTACACTTGAGCCCATTGCTGCAGCCATTGTGCCAGGCCATCTCATTGGGGGTCTTCCTCTTTTTTTGCTGACCCTCTACTTCACCAAGTCCTCCAGGGACTGGTCCCTCCTGATAATATGTCTGAAGTATAAGAGACGAAGTCTGGCCATCCTGGCTTCTAATGAGCATTCTGGCTGTATTTCTTCTAACACAGATCTTTTTGTTCTTTTGGCAAGTCCATGGCACTTTTTAATACCTCCAACACCATAACTCAAATGCATCAATTCTTTTATAATCTTTTTTACTCATTATCCAACTTTCAGATGCATATGAGGTTATTGAAAATACCATGGCTTGGGTCAGGCTCACCTTAGTCCTTAAACTGACCTCTTTGCTCTTGAACACTTTAAAGAGATCTTGTACAGAAGAATCGCCAGATGCAATACATTGCTTGATTTCTTGACCACGGCTTCCATGTTCTTTACAATGCTAGATTCATTGCTCTTGAAATGATGGGCAATTGCAGCATCAGACCTCAATCTACAACACTTATGAAACTATTCTATGACACCTATTAAGCATGACACATTTGCCTTGTCATGTCATGGCTTTCCGCTGCTTTATGAGAGCACTTCCAGCAGCAATGGTGGCACTTGGTTTGGGTCCCATGGTATTTTTCAAAGGTTTTGAATCATTGCTCTGTTGTTAGGTGTTGTGGAGTTCATTTAGATTCACAGTAACCCCATACACAACAGAATGAAACAATTGTTGATACATGGTTGTTATTATTGCAGCTACTGTGCTAGTTCAGCTCACCAAGGGTCTCCTCTTTTTCACCCACCTTGTATTTTACCATTTTGTCTTTCTCCGGGGATTGGTCTCTCCAAGGCACATGAGATGACGTCTCGTCATCCTCGCTTCATGGAGCATTCTGTCTGTAATTCTTCCAAGATAGATGTGTTCGTTCTTTGGACAGCCCATGGTATAGTTCATATTCTCGGCCAACACCACAATGCAAAGGCAAGAACCATGACAGATCATGTTTGGCTGTGATATAAAGTTTACTGGAAACGAACTCCTCACATCGAAATGATTGCTGTTATGAAGTGCTGTTGAATCCGTTCCAACTCAGAGCGACCCTGTATAGGGTTTCCGAGGAGCAGCTGGTGGGTTTGAACCACCAGCCTTGTGGTTCTCAGTCCAGTGCTGATCCTACAGTGCCACCCCAGGAGAGATGATCAGTGTCACACCGCTCTTTCTTTTTAGATCTGTGTATGAGTTGACTTGTTGTTGTTGTTATGTGCCGTGGAGTCGGTTCTGACTCATAGCGACCCTATACAGGGTTTCCGAGGCTGTAAATCTTTACAGGAGCAGAACGCCTCATCTTTCTCCCTCGGAACAGATGATAGTTTCGAACTGCTGACCTTGGGGTTCGCAGCCCGATTCGTAACAACTATGCTACCAGAGCTCCTTAGCGCAGTTCAAACCTGTGCTGTTCAAGGGTCAACTGTACTAAGGAAATTAAACTTTTGTCCGTATTATGCGTCGTGCGTACAGCTTCCATGTTTGCTTTGTATTGAATCATTGACAAGGGCATTGATGCTCTGGGGCGGGGCTGGCAAGCCCCCATGGGCAGGGGTGTGTCTGTCTTCACGGAGACCAGAGGATGTTGAATGAACAGGAACAGAAACCTGGGTGGCCGGGCCTGTGGCCTCAGGAGAGGAGCGCATCTGACTGAGCTCCAGCTAGGTGTTCCCTTCATCTCTTCCTAGGCTCCGGGAACCCATCTCGACCAAGAACGTGAGCTGCCAAAGTGGGTACAGCCCAGGCTCACGTGAGACCCTGCCTCATCCAGTGCCCCCAGAATCTGCTGGGGGTGGTGGCGAGTTCAGAGCCTGGAAGGAGAAGCTGGGGAATCCCTGGATGGTCTGAAGAGAAGCTTGCCCAACAGCCCCTGAGTTGGAGGCCACCAGAGTCTCTGCTGGGCCAGGGAAGGCAGGCTCAGGCTCCCTCCTAGTTCTGTTGAGGAACAAGAGGCATTGGTCCAAGGCAGTTAATGTCTGATGGACTTTAATTGGGTCCAGATTGAAGATTTCCTGTGGAGAACAGGCCAGAATCAACAGCCTTGGAGGCTGTTTTGAGCCCGGTATTTGGTGTTCACTCGGCCACCATTCCTGGATACTAGAGCAAACCTGGCTCTGGAGGTGGGGATAGGGTGAGGCTGGGCTGAGGGGGCCAGGTTGGGGGACTCCTCAAGGCCTTCAGCAGGAACCGCCATTAGGGGCTTTCGCTGTGCCCCTTGGCATATCATATCTAGGCTGGGGCTCACACTGGGGGTCCTCATAGCCTCAGAGTAGGGGTTACCTAACACACCCTCTCCAGCATACCCTCAATGGTGTCCTCTGATGGGCTGGCCAACTCCTTCAAGGCCCAATGGGGGTCCCCCCTGACACCCCAGAGGAGGGGCCACCTGTGAGGCTCCCGGAGTCATGGGACCTGGGGGCAGCTGCTGGTAGGGGACACAGCTGATGAGCTGATTGGAGCTGGACCTACCAAGGTACCAGGGGTACCTGCAGGCACCCTTGTCTCAGGCCAAAGTGAGTTGCCTCCAGGGCATCATTCCCATCTTGGTCAGAGGTGTCTGGCTGGTGACTGTCCCCATCTCCCCACACCCCTATTTATTTACCAGGGTGGGATGCACAGGAAGAGGAACAATGGGGGCAGATAGAGGGGGACACGAGAACTCTAACACTCCCATCCCACCCCCACCAGCCCTGTCACCCGAGGCAACAGAGCTACATCATGGGGAGTGCTCAGAGTACCCCCATACCAGACCTTTTGAAGGTTTCTGGGGTGGGGGAGCAAATGGTTTGTGTTTGAATCCTAACCTGAAGGTTTGCAGTTCAACCCCACCTAGAGGTGCCACATAGATTGTTGTTGGATTCTGCCAAGTTGATTCGGACTCATAAGAAGTACAGAACAGACAAGAATTGCCTTGCAGGGTCTCCGAGGCTGTGAATCTTTAGGGGGCAAATCATCAGGTCTTTTCTACCGAGGAGCCACGGAATGGATTCAAACCTCCAACCTTAAGTTAGCAGCCAAGCGGGGTCCCTTCTATAAACATTACATTAAGAAAACTCCATGGGGCAGTTCTGTTCTGTAACACATGGGGTCCTGGTGTGGCACTGTGGGATGAGCACTGGACCTTAAGGTTGGTTTGAACTACAAGGTCGGCAGTTTAAACTCACCATCCACTCCTTATCCAGGGTCGCTATGAGTCAGAACCCACTCGACAGCACTTAACAACAACAACAGCACATGAGGTGGCCATGAGATGGAGTTGATTTGAAAGCAACAGGTGTGGGTTTGTATGTGTGTGTTTTAACCGGAGTGAATTGTTTAAAAGGGAATTGAATACAAGCGAATGTGTACAAATATGAACGCATTTCACATTTGTACAGAAAAGCATCTCCTTCTAGAATTCCTGCCCTGTCCTGAGCAACAGGAAAGACTTTATAGCTGTTCCAGGACTCACCGAGTGGGGGGCCAGGCAGAGATCCTAGAAGAAGACTCAGGTTGGGTGCAGCCCCGGAGTGAGTGAAAATGTTTATGCCATCAGTTTGACTTTAAAATGTAATAAAAGTGAGTTGTCCTCCGCTGCTCACTGAGTCCACCCACCGGTACCTTAGACAAAAGGCCTGAGATGTGCTTCTGAAGCATCAGCCACTGATAGCCCTGTGGGGCACAGGCCTGCTCTGACGCACATGGGGTCGCCGCAAGTTGGAGTGGAATAGTGGCCGAGAGGAGGGCTTGCGTTTGTGGTTTCTCCCATCATGACCATCACCAGTTCAAGAAGACAAAGTCAAATATTACAATGAAATGTGCAAGGACTTGGAGTCAGAAAACCAAAAGGGAAGAACACGCTCAGCATTTCTCAAACTGGGGAACTGAAGAAAAAATCTCAAACCTTGATTTTTGTTATTGATGGATTCTTTGGGCAAATTATTGAACGATGCAGAAAGCATCAAAAGAAGATGGAAGGAAGGAATATACAGTCACTGTACCAAAAGGAAATGGTTCATGTTCAGTCGTTTCAAGAGGTAGCATATGATCAAGAGCCAATGATACTGAAGGAGGAAGTCCAAGGTGTATTGAAAGAATAGGCAAAGAACAAGGCACCAGGAATTGATGGAATAAAAATTGAAATCTTTCAAGAAAGTGAGGCGACACAGGAGGCACTCATCTCTGCCAGTAAATGTGGAAGACAACTATCTGGCTGACTGATTGAAAGAGATCCCTATTTGTGCCCATTCCAAAGAGAGGTGACCCAATGGAATGCGGAAATCATCGGACAATCTCTTTGATATCCCATGCGAGTAATGTTTTACTAAAGGTAATATAGAAACGGCTACAATCATACATTGACAGAGAACTTCCAGAGGTTCAATCGGAGTCAGAAGAGGCCGTGGAATGAGGGACATCATTGCTGATGTCCAATGGATCTTGGCTGAAAGCAGAGAGTACCAGAAAGATGTTTACTTGTGTTTTATTGATTATGCAAGGCTTTCGATTGTGTGGATCATGACAAGCTATGGACAACATTACAAAGTAATATTATTCTAGAACACTTAATTGTGCTCTTGAGGAACCTGTACATAGACCAAGAGGCAGTTGTTTGAACACAACATGGGAACACTGAATGGTTTAAAATTAAGAAAAGATGTGCACCAGAGTTATATTCTTTCACCGTAATTATTCAACCTGTATACTGAGCAGATAATCCAAGAAGCTGGGTTCTATGAAGAAAAATGTGGCATCAGGATTAGAGGAAGACTCTAACAACC
>NW_006408780.1:2242415-2243415 GCF_000296735.1 Chrysochloris asiatica
TGTCCCACTTAGGCCATGCAAACCTGTCTCAGTGTTCTCCTATCTACTTTGTTTTTACACCTCCTCCTCCTTCTTGTATTGCCCACCCCAACACCCAAACTATCATGTGTCTGCCTTCACCCTGTGCTCTACCATCACCTCCCTCCACCTCTCCCTAAACTCTCCACCCCAACCCCATCATTGTGGTTACCTTATATTCCATGAATTCTTCCCTCCATTTGAGATAGCCTATTTTATCCTGTAATCTACCTGACTTTCTCACCACCTGGATTTCTGTTCCTCTATGTTTACCTTCTTTCACATTGTAATTGTTTTGATCATAGACTGACCTCCCAGAGCCTCTAAATTTGCTCTTACAGTTTTATTCTGTTCTTGACTCTTCTGTTTGTTGATTGAGTTCTGAGTGATACTGCCATGTACGTCAATCTCTGTTGGCTATTCTTGTTGGTTCTCAGTCCACAGAACTCCCTTTAAGATGTTTTGCAGCGCAGAGTTGGATTTGGCAAAATCCCTTAGTGTATGTTTACCCTAGAATATTTTGATTACACTGTCATATTTGATGGACAGTTTTGCTGGGTAGAAGATTCTTGGTTGGCAGTTTTTTTCTTTCAGGGTTTGTATATGTCTCTCCAATGTCTTATTGCCTCCATGGTTTCTGTTGAGAGATCTGAGCTTAATCTGATTTGCTTGCCTTTATATGTTACACTTCTCTTTTCCCTAGCTGCTTTCAGAATTCTGTTCTTATCTTTCATTTTGGAGAGCTTGATTATTATACGTCTTGGTGATTTTCTTTTAGGGTCTATCTTTCCTGGGGTTCGTTGAGCTTCCTGAATGCTTATTTTTCCTCTTTTCAGTATGTTGGGGAAATTTTTTTTCAGTAGCTCTTCAACTATCTCCTCTGTGGACTTGTGTGATTCTTTCTGTTCCAGAATGCCAGTAATTCTTAAGTTATTCCTCTTCATGTTGTCCAACATGAAGACCTTCTTCAGATTTTTTTAAT
>NW_006408780.1:2243515-2249664 GCF_000296735.1 Chrysochloris asiatica
CTGCCAAAAGAACCAACAGATCTGTGTTGGAAGAAGTGCAGCCAGAGTGCTCCTGGGAGGCCAGGATGGACAGACTTCATCTCTCATACTTCGGACATAACGTCAGAAGGCACCAGTCACTGGAGAAGGATATCATGTTTGATAAGGTGGAGGGTCAGAGAAAAAGAGGAAGACCCCCAATAAGATGGATTGGCAAAGTGACAGCATCAATAGGCTTAAGTGTAGAAGCAACTATGAGGTTGGCCCAGGACTTGGCAGTGTTTTGTTCTGTTGTGCATGGGGTCGCTGTGAGTCTGTACCAACTCGATGGCACCTAACAACAACAACAACCATCATGAAGACTGGTCCTGCTCAGGCCCAGGAGCTCTCTGTCCACATTGTTGGTGATCACAGACCTGGCTCTCTCTTACTGCTAAACTGATGTGACTTGTCCTTGCCTCTGCTTTCCCTGACCCCTGGTATGTGATAGCATCCTCTCTTCTGTCGTTTGTCTCACCCCTGAGGAGGCTGACTGTCAGCAGCTCTGCTTGGGAGTCATCCCTGGTCTTCTGGGTTCTATAGCTGGAGCGTCGATGCGCATCACCCTGTCCTTTCAGCCTTCCTAACCAGACGCAGGGACTCTGACACCGTATCCCCACTGCAGAACTGAGTCTCAGTCATCACGGTCACTCTAGGCAGCGGGACTGTCAGCTGCAGGGAGGAGTGGGGGCAGGGCCTGGGAGAGTCCCCCAGGTGCATTCCCATCAGTTCCTCAAGGCTCTGCCCCTCAAGGCCTCCGCTTCCCAGGGGGAGGCCAGACCTTGTTGTGGTCACCCCTTCCAGGCCACCACTGGGTTCCTGCTAGGCCCATCCTACCTCCAGTGTCCTGTTGTTGTTGTTAAGTACTGTGGAGTCCGTTCTGACGCATAGAGACCCTGCACAGGGTTTCCGAGGCTGTCAATCTTTATGGGAGCAGAAAGCCTCATATTTCTCCCACGGAACAGCTGGTAGTTTCAAACTGTTGACTTTGAGGTTGGCAGCCCGACTCGTAACCACTACCCTACCAGAGCTCCTTTGTGTCCTACTCCCCTACAAATAGCTCCACAGAGCCCTGACCACAGTCCCTCAGAAACACACAGGTCCCATAGACTTTCCACATACACATACATGTGGCCCTCCCCATAGACTGCCCCACATATAGCCTCCCACATGTACACACGCCCCTGCATAGGCATGCATCTCCCCTTTGCCATTTCCCACTGTCTGGGTTGAGTACATCCCAGCTCAGCCCAGAGAATGACTCTCGTCAACACTCCAGCCCTTCCCAGGCCCACAGACCCCCAGGATGCCACAGCCTGGTGTGGGCCAGACCACAGTAATAGGGGAGCTGGTATTTCCCCAACAGCCAAGGGAGCGGGGGCAGGAGGGGGGACAGGATGTGGGGATAGAGGGGTGTTGAGCCAGATGGATAATTGTGGTTCCTGTTCCTGCTAGACCTGGTCTGCATAGGGGTCAGGATCTGGGGAGGAAAGCCCCACCCAGCGGTGGGGTACTGAGGAGGTGCCCCAGGTCCCAGCCCAGCCAGAAATACGAGGGGACCACCTCCATCCTTTGGTGGGTCAGAGGGGTTCTGAGAGTGGGCTACTTACAAACACCCTGGCTGCGAGCCACTGTGTCCTTATCTGTACGGAGGGCTGTCTGGTCGGGAGCACTGCATAGCCCCAGGGGCAGGGCAGGGTGGGGTCAGGGACAGGGCCCAAGACTGGGAGCCAGCTTTCCAATAAAAGTGGTGAGTGGGTTAGCAGATGCAGATGCTGGAAACAGTTTGGGAAAAATCCAGTCCTTGGGCCCAGTTGGCCTGGCATGGGGAACAGCGGGCCTGGTTCACAGGATGGTGTCTGGAGTGGGCACATGGGGCTCTCAGGCCCCTGCTGGCTGGAAGCAGGATGGTCAGCAGCATCCCTGCTGGGGCTGTCCTGGACTGCACCGCTCAGAGCTCCAGCTGGACTGCCCGAGCCCTGGGAGCAGGAGTCAGAACACTTCCAATAGGCCTGGGGTAGGCCATGCTAGGGACCGTCACTCCAAACCTCAGGGGCTGAGCAGGATCTGGGGGTCTGCAGCGAGGAGGAAGGTGCTCCTGAAGGACACCCAGGGGCCCACCCTTACAAAGAGCAGGGGAGGCTGGCTTAATCCTGTGGTGGCTCAAGGGAGTGTTGTTTGTAGCTGGGTGTCGTGGATGGTGTTGGCCCGTAGAAGCCATGCCCAGCATGCTTGCACACTTCACTCATGATGCCCCTGGACTCTCGGAGATGCCAGGGTGCAGAGAGTCCTCTAGGGCATGAGCTACTCTTAACCCGGAGGCGGTATCTGAGGAACTCCTGTGTTAGGGTATTAGGCCTGTACCCCTCCTGACTCAAGGCCTGGCTGTGACCCTCTCTCTGTGTGCCTAGAAAGTGGGGAACCCCTGAGAAATGAGGGGCTGTGTTCCACTTTACAATGGTAGCCGAGGCCTGTCTGACTCTGGGAACAGCTCTGTGGGGTCTGGTCCAGTCCCCACTGTGTCTATACCACCTCTTCTCTGTCTGCCTGCTTTTGTGCCCACCTTCACCCCGGAGTGCTCTGGGGTTTTACTGTCTGTGCTCTGGCTGCAAACCACAGTCCCTCAGAGGATACCTCCTGACTGAGCCCCGCCCAGGGCAAGCCTGTCCTCATCCCTTGTCTCCCCAGAGTTGGGTCATATGGCTGAGCCCAGGACAGAAATCCCTGGTGACCTGGATGTGGGGACATTAAGCAAGCCACCATGAGCAGGAGCCTTCGGGTTGACCCTCTGGCCCCTCTGAGAGCAGGGACCTGGTGGAAGACAGCAATGCAGGAGAGCAGGTGGGGCTGTGCAATGTGATGGGCGTGGTCTCCTTGCTCAGCCCTGGGTGGGGCAGGGTCACCAGACGGCCCCCAGCCCACTGGTGGGAGTATCTGTCAAAGTCCAAAATGAGAACCATATGCAGGCCTGGCCGCTCACCTCCTCACCCTGACCCCCACCCAGTCAAGTCCTGTTATCAGGCCTGGACCCTTGACATCTGGGGCCTTGACATCAGGGGAAAGTGGCCCTCTGGCAGGGTCCAGTTGGGGTGCATAATGTCGGGGCAGAGGTCTGGGCAGTGCACTTGGGGAGATGTTAGGGTGGAGTGCTCGGATGAACAAGAACTCTCTGGGCAGGAGGCCTGGAGTTGGCTGAACCGAGTCCGCATCCCCGCAGCCGTTACTGATCAACACCAGATGACCCCTGGGGCACCGGCCCTCACCTCCCTCCTACCCCCAGCCACCCCACCCGCTCTGACGAGGCTGCCTCCCCACAGGGTCACCTCTGGTAAACACATCATGATGCTCTAGCTGGTGGGAGGAATCCAGGCTGCTCTCCGCTCCTGGCTTCACCCTCAGGGTGGTGGGTGGAGGGCAGGGGGTGGTGAGGGGTGGGCTGCCCTGGCCTCACTTTGAGAATTAGAGAGCTCAGCTTCTACTTGGAAGATATGGTGAAGAGCAGACAACAATTACAACAACAATGAAAAGTGTCAAATGTCTAGGAGTAACCCTGCTGGCATAGAGGGTTACGAGTTGGGCTGCTAACCCCAAGGTCAGCAGTTCGAATCCACCAGCTGTGGGAGAAAGATGAGGCTTTCTGCTCCCATAAAGATTTACAGTCTCAGAAACCTGACACAGGGTCGCTCTGAGGTGGAAGGGGCACACCGACAGAGAACGACAATAGCCTTGAATTTGACATGCCAGATCCTTCAGGAACACAAACGTATACCAACACACACAAGGTGAAAAGCTCAAAGGTGCACAGCCCATGAAAGGAAAGGTTCTTGGATGGAAGGACATCTCAGCACATCACAGAAGATTCAGCCTAAATGGACCTCTTAATGCGGCATGGTCCAGTTAGAGTCACTAAGATTTTCTCTGTAGGGGGTAGGCTGACACTAAATTTATCATGGAAACAAACAACTCATACTTTAGGAGCTTCTGAAATAAAAGGGCAACAAGAGGGAAATATGTCTGCCAGATGTTAAAATAGAATAAGTCCTGCCCCATCCTCACAATGATGGTTGTATTTGGGTCCATGGTTGCAGCCACTGTGTCTGTCCATCTCATTGAGGGTCTTCCTCTTTTCTGCGGACCCTCTACTTTATCAAGCATGATGTCCTTCTCCAGGGACTGGTTCATCTTGATGACATTATAAAGCTGGTTGTTGGTGATGGTTGTGTGCCGTGGAGTGTGTTCTGACTCATAAAGACCCTGTATCGGATTTCTGAGGCTGTAGATCTTTATGGGAGTAGAAAGTCTCATTTTTGTTCCTCAGAGTGGCTGGTGGATTCAAACTTCTGACCTTGGGATTAGCAGCTCAGCTTGTAATCCACTACCCTACCAGAGCTTCTCCCATTATAAGGCTACAATGACCCAAATGTGTATGGTTCCAGTATGTAAATTAGTTGGCCAATGTATCAAAACAGGAAGTCCACAAGTAGGCTTATCTCCACAGGAATTTAATGGTTCATGGTAAAGTTGATATTTCACATCACTGGGAGAAGGAAATGGTGTCAGGTCAGCCACTCTTGGTTGTTTATTCTATCTAGAGCATTACAGCAAAGAATGAATGCTCACAAAAGGTCTCACACGCTCCCCTTCATGGTGAGTTGAGAGCATGTGACTACTGATGGATCATGACGCTGAGTGGAGGTGATGGAGTAAGATGATTGTACTAATGCATAGACATCAATATCTTAGGCATTAGTGCTGACAGACTACCATAACTCAACAATACACAGAAAAATCATTCAATTTTAAAATGGGCAGAGGAGCTGACTAGATGTTCTCCAAAGAAGATAAGCAAATAGCCAGTGAACATATAAACCGATACTCAATTTCAACATCATTCTTGTTGTTAGGTGCCATCGAGTTGGTACCAACTCATAGTGACGTGATGCACAGCAGAACTGAGCAATGACCAGTCCTTTGCCAACCTCACAAACATTGCTACAACCCAGCCCAATGATGCTGCCACTGTGCCAATCCATCACACTGGGGACTTCCTCTTTTTCCCTGACCTTCCACTTTACAAAGCATGGCGTTCTTCTCCAGGGACTGGTCCCTTGTGATAATACATCCAAAGTGTGAGAGACAAAGTCAGGCCATCCTGACTTCCAAGTAACATTCTGGTTGCACTTCTTCCAAAACAGATTTGTTCATTCTATTGGTGGTCCGTGGTATTTTTAATACTCTCCTCCAACACCATAACTCAAATACATCAATTCTACCATCTTCTTTAGTCATTGTCCAATTTTCAGGTTCCTATGAGGTTGTTGAAAATATTATGGCTTGAGTCAGACCCATCTTATCCTGAAACTGACATATTTGTTCTTGAACATTCTAAAGAGGTCTTTTGTAGCAGAGTTGTCTAATAAAATACGACATTTGATTTCTTGACTGCGCTTCCATACATCTACTACTCTCGTCTGTCAATTTGTTGTATTGTGATGACTTACATATTGCTGTGATTTATTTTGTTTCTCTAATTATTTGCTCAGCATACAAATTATGCCACAGGTATTTTGAAGATCGGCAAGGTTACCCATGATGGACAGGTTTTAGATGACTTCCAGAAGAAGAAGGACTATGAGGGAGAGACAGACAGCTTCTGAATGTTTAGTCACTGAAAACTTATAAATAGCAGAGGAACACTGTCAACACCAGAATATTAAATATTGTAATACAATAAAGACACCAGAATATTGTTAGATATAGTGCCAGAAGATGAGCCCCTCAGATTGTTATTGTTAGGCGTTATCGACCCATAACGACCTTATGCACAGCAGAACGAAATACTGCCCTATCTTGGGCCAACCTCACCACTGTTGCCACGCTTCAGTCCATTGATGCTGCTACTTGGATAATCCATCTCATTGGGATCTTCCTCTTTTTCTCTGACCCTCCACCTTACCAAACATGATATCCTTCTCCAGTGACTGGTCCCTCCTGACAATATGTCCATTGTAAGAGAGATGAAGTTTGACCATCTTGGCCTCCAAGGAGCACAAGACCTCTTTAAAGTGTTGAAGAGCAAAGTTGTCAGCTTGAGAACTAAGGTGTGCCTGGCCCAAACCATGATACTTTCA
>NW_006408780.1:2255295-2263153 GCF_000296735.1 Chrysochloris asiatica
GCTTTCCTGACTTCTTCCTTATTTTTCTCAACTCCATTGTAAAGTGTTTTGATATATTTTATAATCATTTTTCTGAATTCCTTCTCAGACATTTCCAAATATGGAAAGTTTCCAGTATGGAGTGTAGGTCTACCTTCAGATCATTTGTCTCAATCACTTTATCTCGTTTCTGGATATGTGTTGATATGGTCATCTGTTTCTGTTTTTTGGGTATATTCAGTAGTTAGTTGTGGCCTTAATACTTAGATGGGTGTCATATTTTCCAACAACTGATCCTTTCTCTTTGTTTCCAATCTTTGCATTCCAATTGCCAGTAATTAGCAATACATATTTATTGTATGTTTGATCAATTTCAGACTGAAGTTGGTAGATTTCTTCAATTTCATCATAACTGGTTTTATTGGTTGATGCTTAAATTTGGATAATTGTGGGTTTTATTGGTCTTCCTTGTAGGTGTATGGATATTATCCTATCACAGACAGCATTGTACTTCAAGATAGATCATGGAATGTTCTTTTTGATGATGGGTGTGACACAATTCTTCTTCCATTTGTCGTTCCTGGCCCAGTAAACCATGTGATTCAAAATGTCAAAATTTTGTCAAAATTCAAAATACTAGTCTATCTCAGCTCACTAATGACAATGATATCCATGTTTATGGGTTCCCTTTCATTTCTTTTTTTCCCTTTTGTTTTTGACAACTTCCAATTTTCCTAGTCATATTTCATACATCCCATGTTCTGATTATTAATGGATGCTTACTGCTCTTTCTCCTCATTTTAAGATGTGCCCCATCACCAAATGAAGGTCCCAAAACTTTTACTCCAGTCCTGTCATCATGGTCAAGTCTACTTTGAAGAGGCAGCTCTTCCCCAGTTGCATTTTGAATGACTTTCCAATCTGAGGGGCTCATCTTCCAGCACTGTATCTGACAGTAACCAAGTGTTCTTCATCGTGTTTCAATAGTCAATATTCTGTTGCTATCTGACAGTGTTCCACTGCTATTCACAAGGTTTTCAATGACTGAATATTCAGAAGTAGTCTGTCTCTCCTTCTTCCTAGTTTGTCTTAGTTTGAAAGCTCATCTGAAACCTGTCTACCATGGGTGATCCTACTGGTATCTAAAATACCAGTGGCATAGCTTCCAGAATCACAGCAGCATGCAAGTCACCACAGTACAACAAACTGACAGATGAATGGTAGTCAATTTCAATAGCTTTAGGGAAATGTAAAACAAAACCAGAAGGACACCTTACTTCCCTTCCTCACTACAGGAGCCTGGTGGTGCCCCTGATTTGCACTCCATTCCTAACTGAAAGGTTGGAAGTTCAAACCCATCTAGTGACTTGGTTTGTTGGTTTGTTTATCTGCCAGTTGACCTTCCACCTGCCCACACTTCTCTGCTCAGCACCTCCTGAGAGGCTGTGCTACCCCCTCGGGTGGACCCTGCTAGTTATCCTTCCAGGGCTGCTCCTTCTAAAGCCAATCTCTCCATGTAGATAGGGGTGGAGGATATCTACATCTGGCCCCCAGCGGCCGCAGCCTCAGGCCTTCTGCTGGAAAACAAGCGACATCAGATGTGGGGGATGTACTGTGGTGGGGAACAGCTGTCAGCCAGCCCGTGGGGGCAGCCAGAGGAGATCTCTCCCCAGGCGCTGAGCTCATGGTTCACACATTCTCTGCAGATTGATAATAGATCATGGAATGAGAGACTCTCGGGTTTGGCCGGCTCCTCGGCGCCCTGGGCCAACCTCCCTGAAGATGCCAGAGTCCACTATCCAGGCCCTCGGGTTGCTCCAGCTCTGGACACTCCTAGGGCAGCTCGTCTGAGGCTGTACCTCCAGTGACACCTCTTCCTTCCAATGGTCCTTCACCCCATCATCCCTAGAGTGGGTCCCCAGCTCATCTCCTAGTTGTCCCAATGGCTGTGGGTGGGAACAGGGCAGTCACTCACAGCATCAATGCCAGCCCTTAGTCCCCAGAGCTGGGTAGGCTCTTCATATCCCCTAGAAGTCCCACTTCTGAGAGTTTATGTATTGCTGCCTCAAACCCTCCAAGGCGCCCAGTGGTGAAGCACTCAGCTGCTAACAAATCCCGGTGAGAAAGATGTGCAATCTCTTTTTGTAAAGATTACGGTGTTGGGAACCCAATAGGACAGCTCGCCTCTGTGCTGTCAGGCTGCTGTAAGTCAGAATCAGCTCTGGAGGCTGGGAGTCTGAATTCAGGGAGTCAGTCTGGTGGTTCTAAGGGAATAGCCTTCCTTGTCTCATTCAGCTTCTAGTAGCCCCTGCATTTCTTGGCATTTCTTGGCTTGCAGCTACATTGTCACCTGGCATCTGTTTTCTTCCGTGTGGCCCTGTCTCCATCTGTGTTTTTACATTTCATAAGGCTCCATTCAGAAGGGGTTGGGACCCATCCTGCTCCAGTATAATCCTGTTAATGTAGTTGGTCACATTTTCAAACAAAGACCTTATTTCCAAACAAGGTCAAAGCTACAGGTGTGGGGGTAAGGAAGTTCAGCACATCCTTTGGAGGGGTAGAATCCTTAACAGCCATCACTGAGAGTGGTGCCCACTCCTGCAGGTGGCAGATTGACCAAGTGTTGACCAGGGAATGCGGGCATGGGGGCCACGGGCCACCTCCAGTGTAATCTTAGAAGGAGGGTGCTTGCCTGCTTCTGGTCTGGAATTCCCATGGAGGGTGGAGGAGAGGTGTGGTGGGAGAACTTGGTCCCTGAGTTTGTGGGGAGCAGAGCAGCCTACCCACACCTGAGTGTGAGAACATGAGTCGGAATTGACTTGATGGCAACTCACATGAATAAAGCAGTTCCTGGGTGGTGCAGATGGTTAAGCATTTGGCTACTACCTGAAAGGTTAGTGGTTTGAATCCACTCAGAGGTACCTTGGAAGAAAGACCTGGAAACCTACTTTCAAAGTATCACAGCTACTGAAAACCCTATAGAACACAGTCTTACTTTGATACATATGGGGCCGCAATGAGTTAAAATGGATTTAATGAAAACTTGCTTTTCTGTGGGGGAGATACAAAACCAAAACCAGATACTAAAGCTCACTGCCATCAAGTTGATTCTGACTTACATTGATTCTACAGGACAGAGTATGACCGTGCCTGAGGGTTTCCAAGATGGAACCTTTACGGGGGCAGAAGATGTCATCTTTCTCCCAAAGACCAGCTGCTGGGTTTGACCCAATGACTTTCTTTGGTGGTGGGGGTGAGGGTGGGGGAGGAGGTGGTGGGGGGGGTGGAGGGGAAGTATAATTACTTGAAGAACGAGACATTACTTCTTGTGTATTTTATATCAAAATTTCTTACTGATTTCTATTTTTGAAATTTGCCATCCACAAAAACTGTTTATCTATAATTTCTAAGTTTATATCATCATTTAATTACCTCACAGGTACATACCTGTGGAATCCTGGTGTGGTGCTGCAGGATAAACACGGGACTGCTTACTGAACTGCAGTTCAAACCCACCAGCCACTCCTCAGAAACTCTAAACAGGGTCACTATGAATCAGAACCGAGTTGACAACACTAAGAGCAACATACATGTGAGTACAATTTTTCTGAAGTGAATTCAAAAACATCAACAGAGAGCTGCCAAAAATTCCAGTCAAATTCAACAAGAGGGTGTGGAAGAAAGACTATCATTACTGATGTAGGGTAGAGCTTGCTGGAAACAGATAATCCCAGAAAGATGTTTACTTGTGCTTCAAGTGTCATTTAATTGTCATTCAAATGTGTAGATCATGACAAAGTATGGATAACATTGTGAAGAATGGGTGTTCCAGAACACTTAATTGTGCTCATGAGGAACCTGTACGTAGACCAAGAAGCAGTTGTTTAAACAGAACAAGGGGATATTGAATGGTTTAAAATCAGGAAAGGTGTGTTTCAGGGCTGTTTTTCTTAAATCATACTTATTCAATTTGTATGCTGAGAAAATAATTTGAGAAACTGGATTATATGAAGAAGATCTTAGCATCAGGACTGGAGGAAGACTCATTAACAACCTGGGATATGCAGATGACACAACCTTACTTGTTGAAAGTGAAGAGGATTTAAAATACCGATGAAGATCAAAGACTACAGCCTTCAGTATGGATTGCACCTCAATGTAAAGAAAACAAAATTCCTCACCACTGGACCAATAAATAACATCATGATAAATGGAGAAAAGATTGAAGTTGTCAAAGCCTTCATTTTGCTTGGATCCACCATCACCATTCATAGAAGCAACAGTCAGAAAATCAAACAATGTATTGCATTATCTGCTGCACAAGACCTCATTAAAGTGTTTAACAGCATAAAAGTCACTTTAAGGTCTAAAGGACCCTTGACCCAAGCCATGATATTTTCAATCTCCTCAGAGGCATGCGAAAGCTGAACAATGACTAAGGAAGACCAAAGAATCAAAGCATTTGATTCCAGTGTGGGAGAAGAATATTTGCAATACCATAGACTGCCAGAATGCTACTAAGAAGCCAGGATGACCAAACTTCATCTCTTGTACTTTGGACATGTTATCGAGAGGGACCAGTCCCTGGAGGAGGTCATCAAGTCCAATAAAGTATAGAGTGAGTTAAAAGAAGACCCACAGAGATATAGATTGAAACAGTTCTATTTAATGGTCCTATTACAAGGTCATTGTTCCAACTCAGCAGCCTGTCCTCAGAAACCCTATAATGGGTCGCCATGAGTCTGAATCAACTCGACAGTACTTCACAATAACAACAACAGCATTGCACTTACTAGACCCTCCAAGAAAACGATGAGTATTAACGGCAACAGCAGGTATCCCTGTTCACTCCTGTACTAATTATCACGGGTTTGTGGTTTTAGCAATCTTGGGTGCTGTTGTGTTCAGAGTTCTTATCAAAAGACAACGAAATGTTTCCATGAACTTTTTGAAGTCCCCTCCCACCTTTGTATTACATTGTTTCTGTAGTTTTCCATTTTCACCCACAGATATTCCCTGATATACAATGTCTTCAAGTGATGACAAACTGCGTTAACAACTGTCCTGTTCTGTTTCTGTTCATACGTCTTAGCGTTAGTAATATGTACTGACTACGATGTTGCCGTGTACAATTTGCTCATGCTATCATTCTCAGATGCTTACTTGCAGATGTTCAGTTTTATGATTTACTGTTCAAAACACTGCTGTATCAATTTCGTTTTCTAAACTAGATCTGGGCCTGGAAAACAAGGACCCAGACATTGATCACTTTGCTATCATTGACAGACAAATGTGGGAGGCAGTGGGATGTTACTGCAAAATCATTAATGAAAAAAACCAGAGAAAGGACCATATAGACAATTCTCACTTACTTTCTGACTCAAAGCACCATTTCTATTCCCAGGAATAATCTAGACAATCCAGAACCTTCCACAAGGGAAGTTACTATTAACACTGACAAAATACCAATGGCGTCCAACTCTTTTTCATCATTGGAGCAAATTTTTATGATTTGTGTATTTTTAATATATATATATCTTTGTGTATTAAAATATACCTGAAAGTTTATATGTAATATCTCTACCTTCCCTCCAAAGACAAATGAAGAGCAGACTTATAAAGATACAGATAATAAAAGGGAATATAGATTAAAATTCTGGGGATAAAAATGAGGTGTTTGACTTAGAAACCAACTTAAGAGTAGTTGGAAAGGAGCCCTGTTGTAAGTCGTGCGTACCTTTCCTGATTTTAAACCATTCAGTGTCCCCTTATTCTGTTCGAACAACTGCCTCTTGGTCTATGTAGAGGTTCATCATGAGCACAATTAACTGTTCTGGAATACCCATTCTTCACAATGTTACCCATAGTTTCGTATGATCTACATATTTAATTACTGCTGAATCTTGTCAAAGTTCTTATCGGTACCTGTTGATTGGTTTCTCAGGATTTTCTGTTGTAAGTGATTATGCAATTGATTTCTTCATAAGGAACCATCCTTGTAAACTTTGCCTAAACCTGCTGGATCATGGGAGCCCTGGTGTGGTGCTGTGGGCTAATGCACTGGATTGCAAAGTCAATGGCCCTTGATAACAACAGCGAAATACTTGAACCCACCCTACTGGGCCACAAGGCTCAGTGGATGAGTGTCCATTCTTCAGTAACAACAGCACAACCATGATGTATACTTCTGTGGAGATTTTACTGGGTTTTATTTGCTATTCCTTTATTAAGGTTTTTTGTTTTTTGTTTTTGTTTTTTTGGTATCTTCATTCATATGTCACATTGATTTCTCCATAGTTTTTAATAGTTTGTTTTACATTTGTAGTTGTTGTTGAAAATATACACAGCAGAACATCCTCAAATCCAACATTTTTACATGTCAAATTCAGTGGCATTGATTACATTCTTTGAATTCGCAACTATTCATATCCTGCTTTTCTGAGTCGTTCCTTCCTCATTAATATAAATTCGCTGCCCCTTCGGTTTCCTGTTTAATCTTTGAAGTGACTGTTGACAATTTCACCACACATAGATAGTTCTTAATAAAGCACAAAGCTCAAGACATTTATTTTTTTTTTACTGGTTAAGCTAAACTGTTGTTTGATTTGAGCAGACTTCAGGGGATATTTTTTCTGTAAAGTCTAAAGATTATTTCAGGGCAATATGTAGTTTTCTTTTATTTCCTATGTCAGATTTTGATGTTAAATTATATTGGCTTCTTGAAATGAATTACAGAGTTTCCCATCTTTTTATGTGGCTTGGAAAAGTTAAAAGGACACTGAAATGACTTTTCTTCCAACTAAAGGTTATGTGATACTCATCTGGGAACATCTGCTCAGTTGCTTTCTTTCCTGGTTCACTTTAATTGATTTTCCAGCTCTTTGGATTGATATATTCATGTTTTTGCGTTATTTTGACATATTATGGTCAGTGTCAATGATAGGATAATGTCTGTACACTAACCAGAAGACCAATTAATGTGACTATTATTAAAATTGATGCACCAACCGCTAACACCAGAGATGAAGAAATTGAAGATTCTTGTTTTCGTTTTGTCAACTTTTCCAGTCTAAAATTGATCAAACACACAATCAAGAGGACCAGTGAAAAAGAGGAAGACTTTGAACAAGATGTATGGACACAGAGGCAGCCACAATGGGCTCAGACTTCGCAATGATTGTGAGGATGGCTCAGAGCCAGGCAGTGTTTCCTTCTGTGCACATGGGGTCGCTCTGGGTCAAAACCAACTCAGTGGCATATCATAGCTATAGAAGACTCCTGTTTACTCCAGGTTTCCAAACAATTGCCACAGATGTGTGAATTGTGGTATTTTATTTAAGTCTCTTCCTTTCTTATACGTGAACAATTTGGGTTATAAATTTCATTACAATATGTGCAAATTCTAAATACCATTCTCTTATCAGGCTCATGGATGGGTAGTGTGAAGGAGTTCTATTTAGTTTTTTTTTCTAGGGACAATAAGTACTTTTAAGTTTTTTTTTTTGTTGTTTTTTTTTTTACCAATTTAGTAACTTTTCTGCTTATTGGTTTCATATTTCATTAATTTCTGGGCGTATCTTCATAATTCACTCGCTCTATTTTCTCTTATTATATTTTCTTGTTCTGCTTATAATTTTGTGAAATTGGCGCACCATGTTTTCCTTCTCTCCTCCCATCTGAAGAATAGCAGGTGCACAGAAGGCTCTAAGCACTGGCTTGAGGAGTCCCTTTGACATGGAACTGACATGTGCTGACAATTCCTTTGCTTTACAAAGAAAAAGCTGTTTTAGCTAAGGAATGTGTTTCTTAATTTCCAACTGGTTAAGATTGGGGTGGAAGGGGGCACGTCAAGTTTTTATTATTGATTTTTCTAAAAAAA
>NW_006408780.1:2263253-2264234 GCF_000296735.1 Chrysochloris asiatica
GAAAAAATGAGACAGCCCTCCAAGAAGATGGATTAGCATAGTGGCAGCAGCAAAGCGCTCAATCGAAGCAATCGTTGTGAGGTTGGCAGAGGACCAGGCAGTGTGTCTTTCAGGTGTGCATAGAGTCGCTATGAGTCAATACTGATTCAATGGTACCTAAAAACAACAGCTTCCATAAGTATTGATGATCGATCTGAGCAAAATGAAGTCTTCGACAACATCAATATTTTCTCCATTAATCAAGATGTAATTTATTGGTCCCATAGTGAGGATTCTGTTTTCCTTACATTGAGGTGAAAACCATACAGAAGGCTGTGGTCTTTGATCTTCATCAGTAAGTATTTAAGTTCTCTTTGCTATCAGCAAGCAAGGTTGTATCATCTCTGGTTTTTAATGACTCTTTGTTCAATCCTCATGACACATTCTTCATAAATCCAGTTTCTCTAATTATTTGCTCAGCATACAAATTGAATAAGTATGGTAAACAAACACAACCCTGGCACACACCTTTCCTAATTTTAAATCATTCAATGTTCCCTTGTTCTGTTTCAACAACTGCCTCTTGGTCTATGTACAGGTTTCTCATGAGCACAATTCAGTGTTCCGGAATACTCATTCTCCACAATGTTGTCCATATCTTGTCATGATCCACACAACTGAAAGCCTTTTCATAGTCAACAAAGCACAGGTAAACATCTTTCATGTATTCTCTACTTTCAGCCAAGATCCATCTGATGTCAGTAATGATGTTCCTTATTCCACGTTCTCCTCTGAATCTGGCTTGAACATCTGGAAGTTCTCTATCAATATACTGTTGCAGCTGTTTTTATATTATCTGTAGCCACACTTTACTTGCATGCTACATTATTGATATTGACCAATGATTTCTGCATTCCTTTGTGTCACCTCTCTTTGTAATACGCATAAATATGGATCTCTTCCAGTCAGTTGGCTAGGTAGTGGTCTTCCAAATTTCTTGGC
>NW_006408780.1:2267309-2268157 GCF_000296735.1 Chrysochloris asiatica
GTGTGGAGGGGGTGGGAATGATCCTTGCTGTAAAGATTTGTTCCCTCTTTTGAGCTACTGCATCCATAGGTGTAGGTCAAGTTCACCAAATTGTATCAGATTACTCTTTTACTCCTTCTAGTTGAGCTCTGATCATCTAGTCATTGAAGCCAGGTCAAGTGGGTATTATCTGCAACTGTGGGTGTTCTTGTGCATATGCCCTCCCTTCTTATTAGCTGGACGCTTCATTCTAGTCCTCTGTGGCTTTTTTTTTTTTATTGATTGATTTTTAATTTTGTTAGGTTGCAATGTTGTTGTTGTTAGGTGCCATTGAGTCGGTTCCAACTCATAATGACCCTACATAGCAAGGGTGGGGAACATGTGGCCCGTGGGCCATATTGTAGTTGTTGTTAAGTGCCGTCAAGTCTATTCCAATCCCTAGTGATCCTGTGTAAGGTTTCCAAGGAACAGCTGGTGAGTTGAACTGCCAACCTTGTGGTTCAGAGCAACTTTGCAGTCCAGCACATTAGCCCACAGTGCAACACCAGGACTCTGTGGGCCATATAAGGTCTGGTCCTGCCAAAGCAACCACAGTTCCAGCCATCACATGGTGGTAGTGGTGGTGGTGTGCCGTGGGAGTCGATTTCAACTCACAGTGACCATGTATAGGGTTTCTGAAGCTATAATTCTTTACAGGAGAAGAAAGTCTCATCTTTTTCCCACTGAACTGCTGATACTTTTGAACTGCTAACCTTGAGACTAGCAGCCCAACTTGTAACCACTACACTACCAGAGCTCCTTAGCCATCCCATAAGGATGAGTTAATTAACTGTTTGACCTAATATTGCTGTTGTTAGGTGCCATTGAGT
>NW_006408780.1:2269083-2271035 GCF_000296735.1 Chrysochloris asiatica
TTCTCCACCCCTGTTGTAATATAAGGTTTCAGTTGACTAAATATTTGAATATTGTCTGTCTCTTCTTCCTAGTCTGTCTTCATCTAGAAGCTCATCTGAAACCTGTCCACCATGGATGACCCAACTGGTATGTAAAATGCCAGTGGCATAGCTTCCAGAATCACAGCAACATGCAAGCCACTCCAGTATGGAAACTGACAGATGAGTGAATAAGGAAGACAGTAGAAGAATCTATACATTTCAGTTATGGTGTTGGAGGGGAATATTAAAGTACCATGGACCGCTAAAAGAACAAACAAATTTTTATTGGGAAAAGTATAACCAGAATGCTCCGTAGAAGCCAGGATGGCTAGACTTCGTTTCTCATACTTCAGCCATATTATAAGAAGAGACCAGTTCCTGGAGAAGGATATCATGCTTGGTAAAGTGGAGGGTCAGCAAAAAAGAGAAAGACCCCCCAAGGAGATGAAATGACACAGTGGCAGTAGCAATGGGCTTAAGTGTAACAGCAATTGTGACGTTGGCACAGGACTGGGCAGTGTTTCGTTCTGTTGTACACAGGTGCTGTGAGTTGGTACTGACTCTATGGCACCTAACAACAACAACAATCCCAGCTATATAAGGTTTCCAAGGAGCAGCTGGTGGATTTCAACTGCCTGCCACTTGTGTTTTGCAGTCCAGTGCTAATCTATAAATGAATCGGTTTTATCTCATTGAGGCTTTCTTTGTGGCCCAAAACCTAGCAGGCGTGGATGGACTTACAAAAATGATTTCTTTTTCACCTTATTTTTTTTTTTTTTTGCAAGGATCAATATGTATAAAGAAATGGGTTTATATTTCTCAATTACTCTGAGTTCTTCCATATTGCTGTGCACTTGAGTAAGTCCTCCTTTAATTTTGGCTTTGTATGTTTAACTATTGTGTTGTTTGGCACATATAGGTTTATGACTTATACCTGGGTCATTCTCAGACTGTCTACTAATTGATCCAATGCATACATGGCTAAATATTAATGATGTCCACAGACTCTTCGTTTTTCACTCTTCTCCTCTTAGCTTCCTCTTGAAATGGATCTTGATGAGGCTAAGAGGAGCAATCTGTGCTCTAGGGACCCATTGCTGGTTTGCTGATTTTCCCTAGTATTTGTGTTGGATGGGGGATGTTGTTATTGTTGTTGTTAGATGGGGAATATCAGCCGACATATGTTCACGCATCTTCCTTTGCTCTCACAGTTGGATGTTTCTGGGATGGATCGAGGGTTCCGAAGTCAAGTTCTTCTCCTCTGTGACCCATGGATGAAATGTCAGTGTCTTCTGTGCTCAGTGTTTCCCTTTTGCCCTGGTGTCACCTCCCATCCATGCAGGTTTCATGAGGATGGAATGAGGAGGTGTGCAAGAAGAACCAAGCAGAGTATGAGTGAGTACATTTCAGCATCTGAAATCATTACAGCAGCATCTGTTGAGCCTTCATGATGTTCCAGGGACTCTGTCCAGCACAGGTGTTACCTCATTTAACCCTCCATTGTGGCTATAGGGACAGCACTGGACTGCTAACCACATCAGTTCAAACCCACCAACTGCTCCCTGAAAACTGCATAGAGGGTCATTATGAGTCAGAACTGGCTGGACAGCACTTAGCAACAACAACCAAAGTATAGAATCCTGGTGTGGTGCTGTAGGATAAGCACTGGATTGCTAATCACCAGGTTGGCAGTTTAGACTTGCCAATCCTATACTTGGAAACCCTATAGAGGGTTGCTATGAGTTGGAACCAACTTGACAGCCCTTAATAACACGAGTGCGATCACAGGGCTTGTCACTAAGCGCCATCAAGACAGTTCTCACTCAGCCATCCTTATAGGGTTTCTAAGGAGCAGCTGGGGAGTTTGAGCCGCTAACCTTATGGTTCACAGTCTAGTGTGCCATACCAGGAGTCAGTCTATCTATCTATCT
>NW_006408780.1:2271700-2278235 GCF_000296735.1 Chrysochloris asiatica
ACTCATAGGCTACCCTGTATAGGGTTTTTCAAGGAGCAGCTGGGAGTTTGAACTGCTGAGCTCTTGGTTCAAACTGACCTTGCAGTCTAGTGCTTACCCTACAGTGCTGCACCAGGACTTGTAGGTCTCTGTAACTAAAGTCTGATCGGAATACAGTGAGGCCCGTTCAGTTTCATCTGTCACAGCTGCTTTGGCCCCGTGATTGCAGAAGTGAGTGGTAAGTGAGGTTCTTTACAGAAGAGAGCTGCAGACCCCCCGGCTGTCAGAAAGGGGTGCTGTGGGTTAGGTTGTTAACCAAAAGGCCAGTTAGCAACCCACCAGCCACTCTGCAAGAGAAAAATGAGGCATTTTGTTCCATCACAGACTTAGAGACCCTCTGGGGTAGTTCTACTCTATCCTATAGATAGACACCACAGCAGTGGGTGGGTGCTGTTAGATGGAGAAACTGAGGCCCAGAGCAGCTAAGCAGCCATCGTGGGCCACAGAACTGCTACTTGAAGGCACTGGAGTCCCCACTCCTAGCTCTCTGACCCTCACCTACTCTGCCAACCTCTTCGAGGTGTGCGTCCAGTAAACAGGTCACTGAGTCACTCAGCAACACTGGCCAATCCCCTACCATGAGCACCCACACTTCCAGGTGCAGTGTCTTGGTTTGCAGAGAAACTGGAGAAGGTGGCATGCCCAGGGGAGGAGGGCGACGGGTTAGCTAAGGAGTGGGCAGCTTCACCTCACAATTTTGCCTTTGTCATAGGACTCCAGTGAAGACAATGATGTAAACAATGGGGGCTGGGGGGAACCAGCAGCGGTTCTGTTGGAACCAGGGACTGTCCCCCTATCTCAGCACAGCTGCCCCATGGTGAGTTTCCCCCTCACACAGCTGTCTGGGCAGGGTGGGAGGGAGGCTTCTAGGGTTTCTTACAGGAGCCCCCTTCCCTCAGTACCTTGTCAGACTCTCAATGGACCAGTAAGCAGACAGAACCTTAAGCAAGTCATCTGCAGGTAAGTGTCACCAGTGGCGGGAGAGAATCCCCCTAGGTGATGTCCCAAGGATACAGCCTTCCTGCTAATTCCTGCCCAGAGGACACACCCTGAGTGCAGTTCCAAGAAAACATCAGACAAATCTGGCTGCAAATTTCTAAGCAGGACGCTTGAACTGGGACAAGGTCACAAAAGACAAGGAAGGATGGAGAAAGTCACGATTGGAGGAGGCCAAGGAGATGCAGCACAGTTGAGATGAACTGTGGTACCCAGGATGGAGGAGACCATGGCATGAATGACAAGTCGGCTGAGATGTGAGGGAGGCATGTCACTTCCTAAACAGCCTGCCCAGTGGCAGTTTCCTGCGGTGCCATGGTTACATAGATGTTGACATTAGAGCAAGATGGATGGAGGGTGTAAGGGACCTCCATGCTATTTTTGAAAATTTTCTGTAAGTTGAAATGTATTTCAGAAACAAAGTTTAGACCAAAAAGAATGCCATCTTGGAGGTAGAGTTGGTCTAGGGATGATGTTTTCCATGTTCTGCCCAGGTGACACCTGGCTCATCTGAGCAGAAGACCTCATGGTCTAGTGGCCTGTCATCCTGTCCTGACATAGGATCTATGGTCCTCATCCCATGGTCCCCACAGGCCCACCCACTTGTTCATTCTCTCATTCACTTTTGGGGACTTGAGGGTATAAAGAGAGGCCATAGCTTGTTACAAAACTCATTAAGAACAAGTCTTGTTTTCCATGATTTTGAAATCCCCTTTGAGGATTGCTAGAAGGAAGCGAAGTCAGGCATGTCACAAAACGCAGAGTAATTGCACCAGCAACTGTGACGCAAGGTTCCCTGGGAGCCCCTTGAGGCTCCTCCCTCTCTGCCCCATTAACAGGTAGTAGAGATGGTCCAGCTGGAACTGACCACCTCTGTATATGTGGATGTGGGGAGCATGGCCCTGTGTTCTTAAATGCAGGGTTTGCATCCCCTCATGAGTAGAACTCACTTCATAATAGAGGGTAGACAAAGACCACCTGAGCCCTGGATGCTGGCAGGGCAGCCAGGGGCTGCTGTGCCCCCATAGGTGTAGCCTGAGCTATTAGATAATCAAGACTGTGTCTGGTTTATGGGGAAGTCATCAGGGAAGGACAGAGAGTGGGACCCCTTTCTCTGGTGACGCACAAGTCTGAGCCTAAGACAGCAAGCTGACCTCACTTCCTGCTCTATGACAGCAACAAATGATTGTGAGAATGACTAAGAGAACAGTACAAAAGCCCAGCTCAGAGACCCTGTCATGGGTGGAATTGTGTCCCCCAAGGTCTCTGTCAACTTGGTTGGACCATGATTCTCAGTGGTTTGGCATTTCTGTGATGACCCCGTCCCTCCCCGATGTGATCTGATCTGAAAAACCAACAAGAGCTCTAAGAGTGGGATAGTGCGTGTTGTCAAGTCAGTTTCAACTCATAGCAACCCAGTGTGGGGGTTTCTAAAGCAGCTGGTAAGTTTCAACTGCAGACCTGTGCTTAGCAGTGCAGTGCTTATCCTACAGTGCTACACAAGAACTCAAGGGGGAGATATTGTTGTTGTTAGGTACCATCAAATCATTTCTAACTCATAGCCACCCTGTGTAGAGTTCCCAGAGAGTGACTGGTGGGTTTGAAACACTGATCTTTTGGTTAGCAGTCCAGTGCTTACCCTACAGTGGCATACCAGGGCTCCAAGGATGACATTATTGTTGTTGTTAAGTGCCATTGAGTCAATTTCGACCCATAGCGGCCCTGTATAGGGTTTCCAAGGAGCAGCTGCTGAGCTTGAACTGCCGACCTTGCGGTTCAAACAGACTTTGCAGTCCAGCGCATTAACCCACAGTGCCACAATCCTACCACAACCCTGATCTGATGTACAAGATTCCCAAGGGTGTGGCCTGCAACAACATTTATCTTACAAGAGGTCCGTGAGCAGAGATAGAGACACCCACTAACACCGAGAAAGTAATGCACCCTTTTGGGCCTAGGATCCTAGATCAAGGCTGTGAGGCTCCTAGATCAAGGCTGATGCCAAGACACATGGAGATTTCCAAGGGATGCTGGGTCTACAGATGCTGAGGGGAGACAAGGACCTTTCCCCAGAGACGCTGCTCTGAATTCAGACTTCTAGCCTTCCAATCTGTGAGAAAATCAATTTCCATTTGTGAAAGCCACCCCTTGTGGTATTCCTGTTACAGCAGACTGGAGAAGGAAGACAGAGCTTGATTGGTGTAGCCTGGTCAGTAGCAGAGCAGCCTGCGGATAAGACTCCTTTCCTGTGGATAAGACTCCTTTCCTGTCCTATGAATCCAGCTTCCCTTCCTTACCTGCAACCCAGGAATTCCTCCCAGTCTATAAACTCAAGGTCCCTCCCACCTGTAAGCAGGGACTCCCTCCCCTCCAGTAAACTCAGGTCCCTCCCACCTGTACCCAGGGCTCCCTTCCCTTCAGTAAACCTGGTACCTCCCTGCCCCCTGAGCAGAGTCCAGGCTGAAAAGATATCTTCTCCACCCTCAACCAGTGGCCCTGGGCTCTGAGATGCTAGGGCCTGGGGAAGGGGTGGCCACTGGCACCTCTAACTATCAGGTTGGGACCCCTGTCAGGTGGCCTTGGGCTGGGTGTTTTTCCTTCCATTGACGTTGGTCCAGGCTGGGTCCAGCAATGCTGACCCACATTCCTGCTGCTCTGAAGCGGAAAGTAGGCCACTGAGCCCTTGGAGCCAGGATGGACATCCCAGCCACAGCCTCTGTCTGCCTGGTACAGCTTATCCTTTCCAGCGGGGGTCACTAGTGTCGGTGGCCCGGGAGAGTCTAGCTTTGCCAGGAAGACTCTGGAGGTGCGGTGCCGGTTGTTTTGTCTGCCCCCCTCCCATGTATGCTAGTCTGACCCTGGTGGGGACTGTGCTGGGCTGTGTGGTGTGTTTGCTCCCCTTCCCCCTCCCCCTGCGGGCTTAGGGCTATCTCTCTCTCTCTGGGGGTGGGGGTGGTGGGGTGGCTGGTCTTCTGAAGCCTCATGCCCTACAGAGTGGGTTCCTTCAACCTACCCACAGCCTCAGTCTCGTTCCTTTGGCTGGGTCATCTGACTCATTCATTTTCCTGCAGCCCTAATACAGGAGGCCAGGACCGCCTCTCCCTGGACACAGGCCTGGGCAGGGGTACAGTGATTAACCACATCAAAGACCCCAGAAGGAGCCGGCTCCCCCCTCCAGCTTCTTCCTCTTGCTTCTTCCAGGAGGAGATGGAAACCAGTGTTGGAGGGCTCCGCAATCCAGGCTGAGATACAACCAACGATTTCCCGGCAGCTTGGAAAGCTAGGAAAGGAAAACCCATTGGGAAGAGGGAAATGTGAAAATTAAAACAGTAATCCCAGTTAATTCCCAAACGGGGACTGTGAGGGCCTCCCCTGGCTGGGACCCAGAGCTGGCCCTGGGGAGGCTGCCAAGGCCTGGGCTGAGAGCTGACGCAGACCTTGGAAGGAATTTCATCCACAGCAAAATGCATTGGCTGGCCAAGTCGCCATGAGGAAAAGGGATTAACTCGGCACTGAAGCAAGTCAGGGCAGGGGGTGGCCTGAAACCCCCAGGGAGGCTGGTGGAGGCTTGGCAAAGGGACAGCAAGTCCCAGAGGTGGCAAGGCCCACACTGGCCAGGCACCTGGGAGCCCGGCAAGGGCCTGGGCTGCGCTTTCGTATGCTGACCCTTGATAGAGTGTCCACACAACCCTGCACAGACCCACCCGTCTCCCCAGGAGGGCCAGGCTGGAGCTGCCATAACCCCATTGTGCAGGGCATGATCAGAGGGTAGGAGCTTCTGGTGAGGGGCTCACGCTGCCAGTCTCGGTGACTTCTTCATCCATGAGTGTCTGTTCTGGGAGCCTGTGTCAGAGAGGCTGAGGAGCTGGAGTTTTGATCTGTTCATCCTTCATTGCCCCTCATGGCCCTGCTGGGTGCTGGGGGCTCCACTGGAGTCCTGGCTCTCACCTCTGGGGTCTTCTGGTGGATTTCAGGAAGCTGAACTCTGCCTGGCTAGATTGCCGAGTGGGTCTGAGGAGAGATGGTGCCACCCATAGGGAAACGCACCCCGCCCCATCACTGGGTCCTCGGAGGATTTCAGGTGTGCGGAGAAGCCAACCACACTGCCCAAGCACCTCTGTCTGTTTTCCCTTGAAGGCCAAGAATGGGAACAGGCCTCAATCAGCCCCTCACCTTGCTGGACCATGGGAGGGTAGGGAGAGGGCATCTCAGCACTGCCCCTTTTGGGACAAACTGAGGCAGATGTCCTAACCTCAGAGGGCAAAGGGTTAAGCAAACCTCTCCATCTGTTGCAGGGGAGCAGGACCTTATCAATCCACAGCTCTGTTTCCCAGGGAAACAGACAAAGATGGTTTGTGTCTGCTATGCTACCAGGCAACACCGCTTCTGTGAACCGTCCTTGACTAAGAAATTGCATTTGAACCACAAATACCCTTGGAAGTTCCACCAAAGAAGTTAGTTTCAGGTGTTAAGTGCCATTGAGTTGGTTCAGACTCATAGTGGTCTTGTATAGGGTTTCCAAGGAGAGGCCGGTGAGTTTGAACCACCAAACTTGGAGTTCAAACTGGCCTTACTGTCTAAAGCTTATCCTATGGAGTCTCTTCAGGAATTAGTTGGTCTAAGAAGTCCAGGCTGCTGGAGGATTTGAGGCTGTAAGCGGAGGGGTTCTCATGGGGGTGAGCACATCTCCATTCCTGAGTCGTGTACCATGTACCATCTCCAGCCACACTTGTTGATGCATTTGAGTATGGTGTTGGAGGAGAATATTGAAAGTACCATGGACCATTGAAAGAACAAACCAATCTGTGTTGAAAGAGGTACAGCCAGAGTGCTCCTTGGAAGCCAGGATGGCCCGACTTTGTCTCTCATACTTTGCACATATTATCCCGAAGGGCCAGTCCCTGGAGGATACCATGTTTGGTAAAGTGAAGGGTCTGAGAAAAAGAGGAAGACCCCCAATGCGATGGATTGGCACAGTGGCAGCAACAATGCGCTCAAACACAGCAATGATTGTGAGGTTGGTGCAGCCCCGGGCAGTGTTTCATTCTGTTGTGCATACGTTTGCTGAGTCGGTACCGACTTAGTGGCACCAAACAACAACAACACTCACTTTCCATCAAGCAGCAGACTTGGTTTTCCCTCCCTGGATGTGGGTTGGCCTCCGTGGATACCTTTATGAGCAGAAGGTGGCTGTGTGGCTCTGGAGACTCCCTGCTCTCTCAGGATGCTTACCCTGGGACCCCAGCCTCCATGCTGAGATAAAGTCCAGAGAGGTTGTGGAAGGCCAGTTAGGTCTCAGTCTACAGCCCTAGCCTGAGAGTGAATGAAGCCCCCGGAGGTGCACAGTCGGGCTTCTTCTGCTATGCCATGGCTGAAGTGCAGAGCACTCAAACTGCTTTAAGTCATTAAGTTATGGGTGGCTTATGGGCAACAATCTAAATTGTGGTGCTGGCAAAAAAATATAGAATGTACTGTGGTCTTCCAGGAGAATGAACGCGTC
>NW_006408780.1:2284252-2284754 GCF_000296735.1 Chrysochloris asiatica
CTGTAAATCTTTACAGGAGCAGAAAGCCTCATCTTTCTCCCGTGGAACAGCTGGTAGTTTTGAACTGCTGACCTTGAGGTTCACAGCCTGATTCATAACCACTACGCTTCCTTAAGCATAGTACATTTGAAAGTGGATTACAATGACTCTCCTAACCAGTCCAGGAAGAGGCAGACTCTCCCTCAGGAATTTGCCTGGTTTGTGGTTCTTGGAAATTGGGGTGCCAGGGCCTGCCTGGTCATAAGTCATAGCCCTACCAAGTTGGTTGGAGAGCCCCAGAACCAATCCTGTAAACCTTCTGAATCTGCATTCCTGCACTTTTCCCAGTCTTGGGTCCTTTCCTACTTTTGTATTCTTACCTATGACAGTGATAAATTGATCTGCCCCAATCAGGATTTTGTGACATGTTCCTTTGTTTTCTGTGTTCTGTGCAGTTATTCGAACAGAACATAGGAACACTGAATGTTTTAAAATTAGGAAAGGTGTGAGACAGGGTTGTATT
>NW_006408780.1:2286274-2296309 GCF_000296735.1 Chrysochloris asiatica
CTTATTCGCTGTCCAACTCTCACATTCATATGAGGTTATTGAAAATATGATGGCTTGGGTCAGGCTCACCTTAGTCTTCAAGCTGACATCTTTGCTCTTGTACATTTAAAAAGGTCTTTGTAACAGATTTGCCTAATGCAATAATATGTCGTTTGATTTCTTGACTACTGCTTCTATGAGTGTAGATGGTGGATCCAAACAAAATGAAGTCTTTGACAGCTTTCATCTCTTCTCCATCGATCATGATGTAATTTATTGGTCCAGTGGCAAGGACTTGTGTTTGCTTTACAATGAGGTGCAGCCCACACTGGAGGGTGTGGTCGTTTGACATATAATTAGCCACGTGGCTATGAATCCTTGAAGCGTAATGATGACTTCATGCTGAAAGTCTCCCTCATCCAGATGATTTGTCTTTGTCTTATCTTACCAAAGGGATCTCTATAAAAATTTCTTTTAATTTGGGGTCTTTCTCCCCCAGAGAAACCTTTTCATATCCTGATGAACAGAAGATCTTAATTTGAACACAGTCCCCTTTTATCTACTTTTCCCCTTAGGGCAATGCTCTAGTTAAGAACTTCTCTGTACCCTGGTTAAGCTGTCTTTGGATGACTTTTTTTTTTTTTAGAAAAATTTTTTTATTGTGAATTGAGTAAGGATTAATAGACAAAATCATCAGTTTTACAGTCAACAAATCGTGCACTTTGTTTCATCTTAATGATTACAATCCCTGCCCTGCAACACCAGCGACCCCCACCTCCTCACTGTGGTTCCTAGTTCCATTCCACTCTCCTTCCCACCCCTCCACAACTTTGTGTTTAGGTAAACGTTGCCCTGGTGATTTTGAATCATTGACCATTCCATGGTGAGCACACTTCACTAGTGTTGTTGGTCCCCTATGTCACGAGGGTTGATGACTCTTCAGTAGGGCAGTATCTGGGGTTTGGTTTTCCGCTTCCTAAAAGCTAATTTGAGTGAGACCCTTTATTAGACCTGGTCCCACTCAGTGGTCCTGTGTCAGTCCCAGGGTCCCTTTCTCTGCAGTCCTGGACCAGGATGAAGGGTCTCCTCCCGGTGTCCAGCTCTTGCCAGGAGTGACCAGGTGGCCCTTGGCCTTATGTGCTTGCTGTGTGCTGAGGAGACTGGAATCCCAGAAGGTGTGAAGCAACCTTGGTGGGAGACTCTCAGCTAGTCACAGTGGCTCTGCGGTGCCCCCTCCCTCCAAGTGTTTTCTGAGAGATTGGAGGCTAAGGATCTCCAGGGCCTTGCCTCTTCCCAGACACCGTCTTGTGTAGTCAGATGAAGAGTACAAGGTCCCCTTTGTGGGGTCTGTGGGCAATGGGGAAGGGCAGACAGCTGGAGTACACTTACTGCAGCAGGGCCCTCTCATCAGGGGGACTCAGAAAACGGGGTGCAGATGATGAGTGAGGGAAGTATCCAGCTCTGTTGTGTACTCACTGGAGGCTTGGTGCCCGTGTCTCCCTCTCAGGGCCCATGAGGCTGCTCCCAGAGTGTGGTAGTCTGTGTAATTAGGTGAGTCTTTAAAGGGATGGCGGTGGAGGCACAAGCAGCAATGTCCAGCACTAGAGATGTGATCCGGCCCACAGGGAAGGGTGTTGGCCCTCCCAGAGGCTGTCCCTGGAGCGCTGGGCAGACAGGAGTCAGGAGAGGAGGAGGCCAGGCCTGAGCATTCTTTCTTTAGAGGGGAGGTATTTGCATGCATCTGCTCACACCACACTAGTGTTCTGAGTGAAGCCAAGCAGGGGCCACCCACAGTGCAGCCCCTCCCTTTCATCACTCCCTGGCCACCCCCACCCAGCTCTCCACCCAGGACCCAGGGCAGCCTGCCTACTCTCTGCCTTGCCTTCCTCTCCTCCTCTCCATCTCTGGTCTTACTCAAGCTTCAAGTACAGCTCAGGCCCTGGGCGGGGTTGGGAGAGCTCCTCCCAAACCTTGGCAAAACCCACTCCAAAAGGAGACTAAAGGCTTCTCTGTCCCCACAGCAACTAGGTGGGGGAGCAGGGACTGGTCACCAGGTGTCATTGAGTTGGCACTGATTCATGGTGACCCCACATATGTCAGAGTAGAGCTCAGCTCTACGGGGTTTTCAGTGGCTAGTTTTCAGAAGTAGATAACCAGGTCATTCTTCCAAGGAGCCTCTGGATAGACTGGAACCTCCAGCTTTTCAGTGATTAGCACAGTGTGTTAGCCCTTTGCACCACCTCCAGGCTCTGAAGTAGAGACTAGGGTGTCCTTTTGAATAACACTGGAAGGTGACCATGAAGAGACTCTGCCAAGGACAGACATCAGGATGGTGCAGGGTCAGACAGAGATTCTCCAGACATGGGAGTCCTCGGCCAATGGACAGGTGAGGGAAATCCTCATGGATGTATAGTCTTTGGGGGTTGTTTTAGTGACATGCAATTGAGTCAGTTCTGACTCGCTGTGACCCTGCATAGGGTTTCCAAGGAGCAGCTGGTGGGCTTGAGCCACCAAACTTGTGATTAACAGTCCAGTGCTTATCCTACAGTGCCACACCAGGATTCCTGTCTTTGTGATGAGTAGAGCCAAAAGAATGGGAAGGGGTGTGCATGGTCACTAACTCAGTTCAGCAACTCAGGCCTGCCATACAGACTAGTGTCAACTTACCAGTGGGGACCTGTGGCCCCATCACTTCTCGCCAGCCCGAGGAAGGGATGTGGAGCTACACGCTGGTATGCAACCTCAAAATGTCCACACATAAGCACTCCAGTTCACTTACCTCTACCGGGTCCCAGTGATGGGTACCTGAAGATAGTCTCATGACAAGTGACATGCAGCACTGAAGGAGCTCCCCCGGGGACAACAAGGAAAGGAAGCGTTCCCATAGAAATCACACCAAACCAAGAGTGTTGCTACGGCTCACAGAAGGAAGTTGCAAGTACTTCTCAGTTGATTCAAAGGAACGAAAGGAAACCTAGCTTATATGGGAGAAAGTTCTAGGAAAAGAAAAAAGGAGGTATGGACACTTTTGACCCTCTTGGGAGACATAATGGCTGGCCTCAGAACCCAGTTCTCCCTGCTGGACAAGAGGAAGGCCTGTGCTTGCTTGAAGCATCCCCTGGCCACAGGACTCACTGGACCAATGGATCTAGTATGCCCCTTCTATGTGTCATCTCCGGGTGGTAACAGGAGATTGCCCCTGCTCAACTCCAACTTCATCCACCCAACACACTGGGAGGAAGACAATGGGATGGCATATATGAATCTCTGAAAGAAAAAATTGCCAACCAAGAATCATGTTGTTGTTGGTGTTAGGTGCCATTGAATCAGTACCAACTCATGGTGACCCTATGTACAACAGAACGGAACACTGCCTGATCCTGGGCCAACCTTATAATTGTTGTCACGCTTGAGCCCATTGATGCTATCACTTTGCCAATCCATCTCACTGAGGGTCTTCCTCTTTTTTCTCTGACCCTCTACCTTACCAAACATCATATGCTCTCCAGTAACTGGTCCCTCCTGACAATATGTCCGAAATATGAAAGACAAAGTCTGACTATCCTGGCCTCCAAAGAGCACTCTGGCTGCACTTCTTCCAACACAGATCTGTTTGTTCTTTTGGCAGCCCATGGTACTTTCAAAGTTCTTCTCCAACAATCATATGTCCCAAGAATCATATGCCCAGCCAAATTGTCCATTAAATATGACTACAAAATCAGGACATTTCCAGATAAACAGAAATGAAAAGAATTTGTGGAAACCAGACCAATCTTATAAAAAACACTAATGGACAGAGAACCAACAATAACAGACAACCATCTGAGATCCACATACATGACAATATCACCCAAAACTCAACACAGATATTGTTGTTGTTGTTAAGTGCCCTCGAGTCCGTTCTGACTCATAGTGACCCTCTACAGGGTTTTCCAAGGAATGACTGGTGGGTTTGAACCACCAACTTTGTGGTTAGCAGTCCAGTGTTTATTCTACACTACCACACCAGAATATAGAAGCATTCAAAGTAAAATAAACCTACAAGACTGAAAATAGATATAAAGAGACACAAGATTGCAACAACAAAAAAATCATAAAGTAAAAAGAATAATACAGTTATAGTGCTTCCAAATGAAGAAGAAATCAAGTAGATTGCTAGAAAAAGAAAAAAAATAGAGAAATAAACCTAACAGTAATGCTAAACCTAGACCACATCTTACTTCTAGCCCTAGTCTAACCCTTACCCCTGATACTGACCCTGTAGCTGTGCTGTCGAGTCAGTTCAGACCCATAACAACCTTGAATAGGGTTTCTGAGGATGGGCTGGTGAGCTTGAAACACTGACCTTGTGGTTCAAATCGACTTTGCAGTCCAGTGCATTAGTCCTAACCCTAATAGTAGACAAAGTCCTAGGCCTAGCCTGAAACTAGCCAGAGTCCTAACCCTAATTCCTTACTCCAAACCACTCTCAAAAAGAAAATCCAAAACAAAAAGATTGACTATTAAGGGACAGAAAAGGCTAGGAAAGAAGATAGAATGGAAATGGAAAACACAGGGAAGAAGGGGGAAGAATGACGTTCCATTGTGGGGATTGCAATCAATGTCATGAAACAAAATGTGCACGAACTGTTGAATGGAAAACCAATTTTCTCTGAAAACTTTCACCCAAATTGCAATAAAAAATTACGGGGGAAAAAAACTTACTGTAAAATTACAGTGATCAAGACAGTGTGGTGTTGACAGTAAACAAATAAATCAGTGGAACAGACAAAAATATCCAAAAATGGATCCACACAAATATAGCCAGCTAGTATTTAACAATCTTCACTTGTCTGTCAGTTTGTTGTACTGTGGTGGCTTATGTGTTGAAAGCTATGCTGAAAGCTATGCACTGGTATTTTAAATACCAGCAGGGTCATTCAAGGTAAACAGGTTTCAGCAGAACTTCAAGAATAAGACAGACTAGGAAGAAGGAGAGGCTAACGGCTTCTAAAAAGATTATGAGGAACAGTGGAATATTGTCAGATACAGGGCCGGAAGATGGGCTCCTCAGGTTTTGAAGGCATTCAAAATATGACTGGGGAAGATCTGCTCCCTCAAAGTACAGTTGACTGTGATGATGTGAATGGAGCAAAGTTTTCAAGACCTTCTTTTGTTGATGTGACTCAAAATTAGAAGAAACAGCTGCAAGCATCCATTAATAATATAATAATAGAGACACGGAATGTATGAAGTATGAATCTAGGAAAATTGGAAGTTGTCCAAAATGAAATCAAACACATAAAGCCATTAGTGAGCTGAAGGGGACACTTAATGGCTTAAAATCAGAAAAGGTGTGAGACAGGGTGGTATTCTTTCACCATACTTATTCAATCTGTATGCTGAGCAGATAATTCATGAATCTGGATTATATTGAGAAGAACATGCCATCAAGATTAGAGGAAGACTCATTAGCAACCTGTGATATTCACAAGATACAACCTTGCTTGTTGAAAGTGAAGAGGACATAAAATACTTACTGATGATGATCAAAGACTACAGCCTTCAGAATGGGTTGCACTTCAATGTAAAGAAACAAAAAAATCCTACTGGACCAATAAATAAATCATGATAAACAGAGAAAAGATTGACATTGTCAATTACTTCATTTTGCTTGGATCCACTATCAACACTCCTGGAAGCAGCAGTCAAGAAATCAAATGATGTATTGCATTTAAGCGAATCTACTATGCAAGACCTCTTTAAAGTGTTCAAGAGTAAAGATTTGAGAACTACAGTGTGCCTTGGGTATCAAAAATATCCAAGCCATGGTATTTCTAATAGTCTCATTTGCATGTGAAAGTTGGGCAATGAATAAGGAAGACTGTAGACGAATTGATGCATTTGAGTTATGGTGTTGATGAAGAACATTAAAAATTCCATGGACAGCCAGAAGAATAAAGAAATCTGTGTTGGAAGAAGTACAGCCAGAATGCTCCTTAGAAGCCAGGAGGGCAGGACTCTCATAGTTTAGACATGCTATCACGAGGGACCAGTCCCTGGAGAAGGATATCATGCTTGGTAAAGTGGCGGGTCAGTGAAAATGAGGAAGACCCCCAACGAGATGGCCTGGCAGCAGCAGTGGACTCAAGTGTAACAAGCATGGTGAGGACAGCACAGGACCAGGCAGGGTTTCATTCTGTTGTGTATTAAGGTCACTTTGAGTTGGAACCAACCTGATACCAGCTGAAATGGTCTTGTATTGGCTGTTTTGAATCAGAAAAACAACTGATTTACTATGCTGAGAATGACAAATTGAAGACAAATGGCATCATGTTCATCATCAAAAAAAGCATTTTGTGATCTGTCTTGAAGTACAATGATGTCTGTAATAGGATAACACACATATGCCTACAAGGAAGACCAGTTAATAACATAATAATTCAGACTGAAGAAGTTGGTAGAATTCTTCAATTTCATCATCACTGGCTTTAGTGGTTGATATGCAAATTTGAAGTTCATCAAGCATGCAATCAAGATGCATTGATAATTACTGATGATTGGAATGCAAAAGTTGGAAGCAAAGAGGAAGGATCAGTGTTTGGAAAATATGGCCTTGGTGATAGAAATAATGCTGGAGATCCCATGATAGAATTTTGCAAGACCAATGACTTCTTCTTTGCAAATACCTTTTTAAACAACATAAAAGATGACTATGCACAGACCTCACCAGATGGAATACATAGAAATCAAATTGACTACATTTGTGGAAAGAGATGGTGAAAAAACTCCATATCATCAGCCAAAACAAAATCAGGGACAGACTGTGAAACAGACCAGTAATTGCTCATATGCAAGTTCAGGCTGAAGTTGAAGAATATTAAAACAAGTCCATGAGAGCCAAAATATGACCTTGAACATATCCCACCTGAATTTAGAGATCATCTGAAGAACAGATTTGATGCACTTGACACTAAAGACCGAAGACCAGAAGAGTTGTGGGATGACATCAAGAACATCACACAGGAAGAAAGCAAAAGGTCATTGAGAAAGCAAGAGAGAAGGACAAGACCAAAATAGATGTTAGAAGAGACTCTGAAACTTGCTCTCCAGCATGAAGATGCTAAAGCAAATGGAAGAAATGAGGAGGCACGAGAGCTGAACACAAAATTTCAAAGGTCAGTTCGAGAAGACAAAGTCAAATATTATAACAAAATGTGCAAAGATCTCTTGTACTTTGGACGTATTACCAGAAGGGACCAGACCCTGTAGGAGGACACCTTGCTTGGAAAAGTGGAGGGTCAGTGAAAAAGAGGAAGCCCCCCATCAAGATGGATTAACACAGTGGCAACAACAATGTGTTCAAACATAACAATACATGTGAGGATGGGGTAGGACTGGGCAGTGTTTCATTAGGAGTCAAAACTGACTTATCGACACCTAACAACAACAACATAGATCACTCCACGTAACACCACAAAATATCCAGTTTTCTCAAGTGCATACGGAATGCTTTCTATTATATACCAAATGTTAAGATGTAAGGTCTCAAAAACGTAAAAGGGTTAAAGTCATACTAAATGCTCTCTGACCACAGTGGAATGGAGACAAAAATCAGTCATAGGAGAAAATTTGGGGAATTCACAAATAAGTGGAATTTAAGCAACACACTCTTAAATAGCCATTGCATCATAGAAAAACTCACAAGGGAAATCAGGAAATACTTTAAGAAGAATGAAAGCAAAAACACGGATTACTGAACACTCAAGGGATGAAGCAGAGCTTAGAAGAAAATTTATAGCTGTAAACATCAAACTTTAAAAAAACAAAGAAATAGCTCAAAGCAATAACCTAGGCTTCAACCTTAAGAAACCAGAAAAAGAGGGGTACAATGAAACCCGAAGCAAGTCGGAAACAAACAAGCAAACAAAAGGCAATAAAGTGGAAATAAGAAGCTATGGAGAATCAAAAATCAATTCAGAAAATCAATGCCAACGTCAGTTCTTTAAAAGTCCAAGAAATATGGCAAATCTAGACTGACCAAGGAAAAAAGAGTTTCAAGTTATCAAATTGTGGAAGGAAAAATTGGGACTTTATATGCTTATAGAAATAAGGCATATGAGGCGATTGGAAATATCATGACTTGGGTCAGGCGCACCTTAGTCTTCAAAGTGATAGCTTTGCTTTTTAACACTGTGAAGAGGTCTTTTACACATCAAATTAACCATCACAAGTAGTTCTTGGTTTACAGAGAAATGATGCAGAAAGTAGAGTTCCCATACACCCCACATACACACACACTCTGCACACTGATTTTCCTATTATCCACAGCCTGCATTCTTGTGATTTTAAGTAAAGTTCATAGTTTACATTAAAGTTCACTATGCGTTGTACCATCCTTGGGTTTTGATAGATGCACACTGTCATGTGTCAGCTGTTAGATGAACATACTGGATAGTTTCGAAACTATCTGCTTCCCCACTTACTCATCCCTCCCTGCATCAACACTTAACCACCACTGAACTTTTTACTGTCTGTACAATTTTGCCTTTCCCCAAATGTCATATTGCTGTATGGATTGTACCTCAATGCAAAGAAAATAAAAATCCTCATCACTTGACCATCCCAATGTGGCCGTAGCATCTTGTATTCGCACCTGTAATGCAAGAGCATTCCTGTTGCTCCATATTGTCATCAGCATCTGACGGTGTCAGTGTTGGGGATTTTTGCCATTGTGATGGAGTCCTGCTGTGGCGCTGTAGGGTAAGCACTGGATTACTAACTGCAAGGTTGACGGTTCAAACCCACCATCCACTTCTCAGCAACCCTATGAGTCAGAACCTACATGATAGTACTTAACAATAGGTGTCAAGGAGGCCTGGTGATGCTGTGGATACTGGGTGGGAGAAAAATGAGGCTGTCTACTCCAGTGAAGATTTAGTCTCTGAACTCCTATGTAGAGTCCTATGAGTCAGAACAATAAACCATACCAACCACTCATCTGTCAGTTTGTCTTCCATACTGTGGTGGCTTGTGTGTTGCTGGGTTGCTGGAAGCCATGCCACCAGTATTTCAAATACCAGCAGGGTCACCCATGGTGGACAGGTTCCAGCTGAGCTTCCAGACTAAGACAGACTAGGATGAAGGAAAGTAAGACAATTTACAAATCGCATCAGAACACTGTCAGATTTAGTGCTGGAAGATGAGTCCCTCAGGTTGGAAGGTACTGAAAATATGACTTAGGAGGAGCTGCCTCAATGATGTGAATGAAGAAAAGCTTTCAGGACCTTCATTTGCTGATGGGGCACAACTCAAAATGAGAAGAAACAACTGTAAACCCCCATTAATATTTGGAACATGAAATGTATGAAGTATGAATCTAGGAATTTGGAAGTTGTCAAAAAAATGAAATGGAACATATAAACACGGATATCCTAGGCATGTACTGGTATTGGCCATTTTGAATCTGATGATCATACAGTTTACTATACCAGGAACAACACAGTCAAGAGAATGTGTTCTCCCACCCACCCAATGCTTTTTCTGATTTATCATCAAAAAGAACGTTGCGAAATCTATCTTGAAGTACAGCACTGTCTGTGATAGTACAATATCCACACACCTACAATGAAGACCAGTTACTGGAGATTGAATGTGACAGTTGAAGGGACACGAAAGATCAGTGGTTGAAAGAATATGATCTTGGTGATAGAAACGATGCTGGGGATTGCATGGTAAAATTTTATGACCAACAACTTATTCATCTCAAATACCTTTTTCAACAACGTGGGCCTCACCAGATGGAATACACAGGAATCAAGCTGACTACATCTGTGGGAATAGATAGTTCACTGTTGTTAGATGCTATTGAGTTGGTACCAACTCATAGCGACCCTATGCACAACAGAATGAAACACTGCCCCGTCCTGGACTAACCACACAATTGTTACCACGCTTGAGCCCACTGATGCTGCCACTTTGCCAGTCCATCTCGCTGGTAGTCTTCCTCTTTTTCTCTGACCCTCCACCTTACCAAACATGATATCCTTCTCCAGTGACTGGTCCCTCCTGACAATA